>NW_006442508.1:9040204-9048995 GCF_000325575.1 Pteropus alecto | reverse complement strand
GAATGTAAAGGGGAACTGAAATGGACAGCAGTCCATTCAGCAGAGAGTAGTTGAGCACCTGAACACTGAGGAGAAAGATACTGACACTGAGGAGAAAGATACTGAGAGCGGGGGTTCATCCCTAGGAAACTAGGGGAGGGAGTTTGACAGGAAACTGGAGTCTGGAGGGTTGGGGGTGGAGTTTGGAATTCTCATGTCAACATCTTCCCTCACCCTCTGGGCCATGTTCCCAGGTCCCACACCCTTTGCTGGCTCTGACAGGCTTTTTTAGAGCAGAAAAAAAGAGCAAAAGAGGAAGAGCAAAAATAAAGCCGCCCCCACCTTACATTGATGCTGTGGGAGTTACAAAGATCTCTCTGTTGAATACATCTTAGAGTAGAACATTTCCCCCATACAAAACCAGTGTTCAGATAAGGCTGAGATTCTTGCAGTCCTCAAGCCTAATTAACTCATGATGTCCTGGAAATAGCACTAGTAACAATACAACTCAATTCAGTTAACATTTGCTGAGTGCCTTCTCTGAAGCATGAATTGTGAAAGATGCTAGAGGTTTAAGGAGCTATGAGTGACTTCCTCTGCCCCTGAGAAATTGTCAGCTATGTGATAATTTAGATACTTTGGGGCACCAGTCCCTTATCTTGGCCACTGTTATTACAGAAAGGTGTGTAGGCATGCCTAGAACAGACTGGCCTTCTGTCCCCTTGTTCTCTTTTCTCACCCTGCCATTTGCAGCTGCTCCTTCAACTGAATGTAGCCACTGGCCTCCTGGTTCCTGCCAAGAGAAAATTCAGGAGTTTAGCTTACTCAGTACACTGGAGTTAAAGCTTTGAGTTTGAGTATTCAATAGCCATTTGGCCATGGTAAAGTCACATAGGATCTCTGAAACTAAGGAATAAATTACATCCTCCTTGGTTACCTCACAGGGTTCTTGGGGAATATGAAATGATCTGTATATGCTTAATAAACATAAATCATCACATAATGCAAAAAAAACTGTGCTGATCCTCATAGAGTTGATTAGCTGGATGAGGCCTTAGAGATTCCCTATTACCACCCTATATTTACTGTGTGCCAAGCTCTCTTCTAAGCATTTTGCATGTATTAATCCATTTAATCTGCAGAGCTGCCCAGTGGGGTAGGCACTACTATATCCTCATTTTACACATAATAAGTGGCAGAGCTGAGAATAAAGGCAGTCAGGCTCCAGATCCCATTGTTAACTACCAAACCAAGCTGCCCTCTGTGTGCTTCATTAGTAGCTTCTGTATACTCTTCTGGGAGCACTGGACAGAATTACAATTGCTTGCCTTTGTGATAAATAAGCTATTGGAAGGCAGGGACTTTCATTTACACATACAAATATGTGCATGCACATGCGTGCGCACACACACACTTGCACAGTGCCTGCCACATAGTTGGAGCTCAGTAAACATTTGTTAAATGAATTAATGAATAGATGTCTTCTGGGGAGATGTACAGTAAGTCTAATATTTTACTATGTTCTTCCATTATCTTTTCTTGGCTAACTATGCTCATTTCCTTCAACCATTTCTGGTAGGTGATTGTTTGGAATTTCTCACTGTCCTCATTGCCCTCCTTTGCACTTTCTCAACTTCCACAATGACCCATCTAAAGTGATTTGCTAGGGTGTGAGAATAGTCTAACCAGTGCTAGGTCCCACATGACTATCCTTTTCTGACCCCACAATATATGCTCAATATCCAGGACTCTCAGGAGCCCACTCTTGCCCCTGAAATATTTGTATGCCTGGGCAACTTCTTGACTATGAAACCAATACCCAAGGCGACCCTTAGAACGTTACTAGTGGTCTAGGCAGGTAAGAGTAATCTATTAAACTCTTTCCTTTCCCTTTTCCCTTCCCTTCTCTTGTGAGAGGAGGAAAGAGATTTCCTAAGGTCTTAATGGACGAGGTTATGGTTGATGAGGGAGTTGGTGGAGGAAAATGCATCTTCCAATCTGAAATCCAGAGAATTTGTCAGTTTTGATTCATGGCATGACTACAGTGAGTTTTCTTGTGAGGAAAAGAAAAGCATCAGTATAGCTGGCCTCACATATTGGACTATATTTAAAAGGATGATGGGACAACATGCTTGAATTTGGGTATGTTTTGAAAAAATCTGTAGTACAGTGGACAAAAATATTTGTAGAGTGTGAGGTTCCTGAAATCGGGGAAGTACAGCCTCTGGTTCTGATCGTAGACTAAAATATTGAGAAAAAGCGAGATTCGATTATTAGGTAAACTGGCAATCAAACGAGCAATAAATTCTCTATTACAACCTGGGTTTTCATTTTCAGTTGTTTTGGTTAGAGATTACTTTGAACTACGTGCCCCACCGGACACTTCGAGCTCTGTTCGCCGAGTGGAGGTTAGCGCACCTAGTCCCCAGAGCCACCCCCTGGCTGCCCCGCGGCTCACCAGCTGGAGGGCGGGGCCGCGCCTCGGGAGCGGCGGGTGGAAGTGGAGGAAGGCAGGCAGCCTGGGAGCGCGCAAGGCCTCACGTATGCGCGCCCACGCGCCCACGCACCCGCCCGCACTCCCGGGAAGTCTCGCGATGCCCTAGCCGGCTGCTCCCGCTGCGGGTGGCTCTGGCTGTTGCTGTGGTTGCCTGAGTTGCTGCGGCGGCGGCGGCGGTGGTACTGGTGAAGGTGTCGGCCCTTGGGCGGATGTTGACATTGTATTGTTGTTATTGCTGACGGTAATGGCGGCGACGGCCGGGACCCCATCTCCTCTGTAGCCGGAGCCGAGACAGCCAAGAGCCAACTCTGCGGCCTCTAGCCGGCGGCAGCGACTCCCCTCAGCCTCCGCCGCCTCGCCACCCCGTACCGCGCGCGGCCCCAGCCCCTGGAGTCAGGCTCCTTTGGGCAGGGGGCCTCGGAGGCTCAGGATGGCGGATTTCGACGAGATCTATGAGGAGGAGGAGGACGAGGAGCGGGCCCTGGAGGAGCAGCTGCTCAAGTACTCGCCGGACCCGGTGGTGGTCCGCGGCTCCGGTCACGTCACCGGTGGAGGCCCGGAGGAGGGCGAGGGCGAGGGCGAGGGCGGGAGGTTCAGGGCTGGGTGGGCACCCCTTACCCCTGGAGAGCCCTCTTTCCTCGCTGTCCGTGTTGTGTTGGGGGCCTTCGGGAAAAGTAGACGAACAGGAAGTGAGAACTTGCTTTATTTTCATTTGTTTAGGTCTCGGAAACGGGGACAGACTGCTCTTCCTTCCCCACACACCCCTTTTAGCAAGCCCTGCAGGCCTGGGGCGATGTGACGGATCCCAGAGCGAAGGTTTTTCTTTAGGGTCTGCCTTTCAAGCTTCTTTAGGGACACCCCTTCAAGCTCCGGGTGGAAGTACACGTATTTATGAGGTCCCTCCCCCTTGTTTTATCATCCAGTTACGCTTTGATTCTTTTTCCTCGTCTGGGCCTTTGATCCTAGTGACTTATGGCTTAGAAGCCAGATCTGGGCCTTGTGAGACCCCAGTGACAATCGGAAATGAGTAGTAGTTCACTGCAATTGTGTGTGTTTCACACATACCCACAGGTCTCCCCAGTTTCTTGCAGTCAATTTCTGCAGAACGAATGCAAATTCCTGTAATTGTATATGATAAAAATGTATAAATGAACATACATTTTAAGATATGCAGAATGATACATGTTCACAACTTTTTATTTTTTTAATCTTCGTGATGGACACACTGCTCAGGTCACTGAGGGTTCTCTAAGTCCCTCCTTTGGGCATGAACTCTGGGGTGGCTTCTTCATTTGATAAGGGTTCCTCTAAATCCGTTTAGCAACATTTAAAAGTACGATATTCAAACAATAAGGAAGAAGAGCCTTCTGAAAGGTCATGACTAATAAAAGAATGTGAAGACTTGAACCAAATAATGAGCTGTCCGGAAGCAGGAAGTTTTGTAAAGTTTCTCTGAGTACAAAATTTCGTACAACTTGAACCATTTGTACACTTTTTCATTTTAGATCTCCTGTTTAAATCATAAATCAAACTTTCACTCTTGTCAGATATCTCCACGCTTCACCTTTTTAGTAAAATAAAAGGGCCAGCAAGTCTGAGACTGTAACAGTTTTCATTATATTTTGGTATAGAGTGAGTGGGATGTGCAATGAATAACTTACTGAAACAGTAAGACTTCTCATATGAGATTGTCAGCAGGATCCTTGCATTTCTCAATACATGATATGACCAAACATGTTGTTTGGGTATGCTTATATAATGCTTTGATTTCTTTAGCACCTATTAGTTTATATTCAGGTGACTTAACCAGGGTAAAAACACTGCATAATAGCTGTCACAGCGGCATGAAAAGAATGGAATTTATCACCACAATAAGTTACTTAGTGTTTTAACTGTCATCATCAGCAGAATTAAGAATTATAACCAAATATCATGGATATTAAATCTTTTAACATATTTCACAGAACTATTTTAGTCTTATAGCCTGTCCTTTAATTTTCAGTTTGACTTAGGAACTTTTCACATTGTTTTAAACCTAAGGGGTATATGGGTGCTTAAGGGATTTTCGAACTTTTTCATGTTATCTGCCCAAATTTCCCCCTACAATACTCATGTCAAAGAAAAGCAGGTAAAATTTTATTTGAAAAGGTGCAGCTATAGTTGTAATGTTTCCTCTGTTTAAGGAAAAGAAAAGGTAAGTACTTTGTTGAGTTAAACGGAAAATATAATAGGCAAATAGTGCTTAGAACTAAATAGGTGATCAGTAAATTTGATTGTATTTGGCTACTTAGACAGGTTTACAGGGTGGGAGAGAATTATTAGTGGTTCTCAGTTTTAGCTCCCCATTAGAATTACCTGGGAAGCTTTAAAAAAATACCCCTGCCTTGGGCTCAGACCAGGCCAATTGAAGGCCAACTAGCTGAGTGGGGGTCCCAGGTGTGGATAATTTTTTTAAAAAGTCCCAGTGGTGATTCTTGTAGCTAGGATTTCAAACCACTGTTCCAGAGTAGTATAAAGAGGAACTATATGCCACCAGTAAACAGTATTCCTTTCCACATTGGGAGTTAATATTTCTATGATTTCCCTCAACCACTTGCCTCTCTTCCTGTTAACCTTGGCACTAGGCTCTAGGTTGAAATGTAGTCTGCCATTTCTTGGGTAAATTATTAATCTGTGCCTCTTCAGTTAAGATAGGGATAGTTATAGTCCCTAATTTAAGTTTAATGAGGATTAAATGAGACCATACATGCGAAGAATTCATCACACTGTGTTACTCTGCTCAATAAATATTAGCCTTTGTTAATTTTCCTCTACACAGTATTCCACTTTGAGAGACATAGGTGTAAAGCACAGTACTAAGAAATAGGAACTGCCGTTTTTGAACCTGGCAGTGATTCACTTTAGTCTTTTTTTTTTTTTCTATTTCTAAACTATTTATGTAGGTTAAATTACTATGTGAAGTATTTCAGTGAGAATTATAAGACTCTGCATTGAAAACCTAAGCCTGTTTTGTGGTGACATAAATAAGTATAGTAATAGTAATACAAACCTTTTTTTTTTTTGATATGACTGTCACACATGATTCACAGGCATACCATGCCAAAGGTAGTCCAGTTAGCACCTATAAAAGTTTTTGAAATTAGTGCTTACCAGTTACTGTAACTGTTGAGCATGGTCAGTTTTTCTTGCCTTTAAATAAATCGGAAGTTTTTAAAATAGTTACAGTAAGACTGGTTAAGCTAATCACTACCTCTGCACCCCTACTTTTTTTTTTTTTTAACTAAGGAGCTGTTCAGAGCAGTCTTCCCTTACCAATTTGAAAGTAAATGATGGTGTAAACTGAATCATTTGTAATCCAGATCATTCTGAATTTATGGATATAGATTTATCCATATGTATTTTTCAGATTTCACTTTTGAGTAGACCTTTATATTTCTCCTCTTTTCCTCTCTACTTTGATATATCATATTTTAGTATTCTTACTTTATTTTAGAAATCACTATATTCTCATATGATATTATTTGGCATGTCATTTTAGTGATGTGAAAAAGTACGTTACTTTCTATTTTCCTACTACATAAGCAGGACTTGATTAGTTTGGGGCATAATCAGATTTTTGGAACATAAGGATGTAAAAGGTATAGTTTGCCTAAGCAAAGTCTATTTTATTGGGGTTTTTAATACAAATATTTTAATATTGACTCCAAATCAGACTTATACTTTGTACTTCCATAATTCTTTCTTGATATTCTTTTGAATGAGTATATAATATTATTTTTCATTGTTAGATTTGCATGTAGTGATGTGGAACAAGATGGCAGGTCCAACAGGGAGAAATCTTGTGCAGAAGCATATTTTGAGAAAAAGTGGTATTTGAAAGAAGAGGGAAATGATAAGTTCCTATTACTACAAAATATTTATATACATATAATTTAAAAGGCTTGAGTTCACACTTCAGTTAAAAGTAGATTTCCTGTTTGTGCATGGTGATGGGAAGGGGGTGTTTCTCATTTTATTATGTAATGAAGATGAGGAAAAAGGTAATTAATTTATTAGGTAGTATTGGCCAGATTGGTTAATATTTTAAAATTGTGGAGTTTTTTAACCCTCAAAATACATTTGTACAAAATATAATGATTTGTTGAAGACTGATTTTCCACAGTGATAATAGCGCTAAAAGATGTATTCATCTAAAATTAGAATTTAAAACTAGTTTTAGGCCAATATTTCCTAGCTAATTGATAATTATAACTGACAATATTTGCTCCTCCTATATCAGAATCAAACTTGGGACTTTCCTAAGGCATGTATAATCTTTGACTTCTAACTTAAATCTTGTCATAGAGCCAAGTTATTTTGCTGAGGTTTGTTTCTAATATTATTCTTTTTCTAATTCATTAAATTATCCTGTCTTTATGTACTCTCTTCTGAAGTATAATCTTGACACTAATAATTCCTTATTCTTCACCAGTTTTTATCACTGGCTGTGGATCATCACTCTCTTTGCTTGTCTTCGTCTCAGATATGCTGTGGAAAATTGAAAGGTTTAGAAATGTGACTTGAATAAAAATATCTGGCAACTACTTCGTAGTACAATAGGATCTTTACATAGGAAACATCACAAGAACACCTTAGTATTTATTGAACTTTCTAATGGTAGATTCAATAAAAAAATTGTCTGTCTTAAAGTGTATTGGTATTTCAAGACTGCTACTAGATGTTTTGGTTAGCAACAAAGAGACCTGAACATGATTTGCTCAGTTAACAGAATCACTTCAGTTAAACGGTTTTTAATGTCATGACTCCCACCTTCTTTCCCCCCACTCAGCATAATATATAAGACATACTCCATTTTAAAAGATCAGCCTTTTTGTTTTGAAATTCTTGTAGACCTCATTGATATTTCTCCACAAGGCTGTAAAGTTCTTTGAGGATTGTGCTTATTGGTCTTCATTTCTCCACTAAATATGCTGCCTGGAATATTATAGATCCTGAAATGTCCTCTACAGTTTAGAGTCTAAATAGATAAAGTAATTGCATACATTGGATGTCAGAATTGCCAAAGGAATAACTATTTCTTCCCTTTCTGTACCTCCTAATAATGAAGGCAAATGATATTTTACAGTAGAACTCTTACAGAATCACATTCAAAAGATAGATGGCTCCTCTTTATTTTTAAACAAAATTTGGTAACTGTGAGGAAATTGTCAAATTAAGGTAGACAATTTTTTTCCCCCAGAGATTTTTGGTACTCCTTGTAATTTGAAAGGAAATTAGTTTGATTTATAGTATAGCATCGAACATATCTTTGACAATACAAAGAAAAAAATACTAACCCTTTTAATTGGGCCAACTACCAAAACTTTTCAATGAGTAAACTCTTGATAAAATGAGAAATATGGTGGTAAATTGAAGTTATAGAATTTTACTGTATTTAGTTTTGAAATTTGCAAGGTGTTTTGGTCCAGACAGTTCACTGTTGGATTTCTGCCTACCAACAGATGTGAAATTGACTAGTACTTAAAATTTTATATGCCTGACTAAATGGAATACAGGGACTAAATGGTGAAAAGTAAATTATATGAAATTGTTTATAATAGTAAATAACCAAATACTATTATTCTAAATAATATTACTCTAAATAGTCTAAAGAATAATATTTTTTATTTTTGATTATTTTAAGTTTATTGGGGTAACATTGATTAATACAATATATAATTTTCAGGTATACATTATAATTTGACATCTGTATATTCTATTGTGTTTACCACCCAAAGAAGAATAATAATATGAGAGCTGCTTTTAAATTCCAACTTGAGTTTATATTCCTAACAGATTAAAAGCCAGGATATTAAACCAGCTATATACTCGGAGGGGACTCTTTTAAGTTTCTTTAGTATCTATGTTTGGTTTAGCATTCTAATCGCTAAAACTAAGATTTCATTCTCAGTAAAATTAAGCTTAGAGTATAACATGTAGCAACAGATGCTCTTAGGTATCCTTACTCTAGTATCTTCTGTGTAAGATTTTTTGTGCATGAGTTTTCATAATTTGTTTTCAGAATTTATTTATAAAATCAGATCTTACACCAGTGTTTTCATGTTCATGCAGTCTAGCCTCACCCCAGTGTAAGATTTCTTAAACTTGCCTGATGATGAGAATCACTAGGACATTTAAAAATATATACATTTTAGGTTCTTACCCCAGACATCCCCAACCAGAATATTTAGAGGAAGAGCCTAGGAACTTTTATTAATAAGAGCTTAAGTGATTCTCATATCAGACATATTTGGAAAGCAGTGTATGGTACTGTGG
>NW_006442508.1:8996887-9040191 GCF_000325575.1 Pteropus alecto | reverse complement strand
TAAAGCAGAATTGGTTTCAGTTCTCAGATACTTCCTAACTAACCATTAGCTTTTCTGAACTTTAGTTTTTTCATTTGCAAAAGGGATAATATCTACCTCAGATTAGGTGTGAAAGTCATAAGTAATTTATCTAGTGATCTGGACACAGAAGGTATTCAGCAGATTATTATCACATATTTTGATGTTTATCCATACATATTTTTTGGTTAATCTTTACTGTTTTCTTGGAAATCAGTCTAAAAGATGATATACGTTTTTCTGCTTTAAAACAAGATCGTGAGCATAAATCAGAATTATCTGATTGAATAGAGGAAACATTTAATCAAGAACAGATATTACCAAGTAGTTACACAGTGATATTCTTGGATGCTATTAAGATATTTTGGGGTTTGAGGATCTTCTCTAAAAGTCACTTTTGAATTTCACATATGTAGACTTTTGCTTTCTGTTTACCTTCTTTTCTTTCTAGTTGATCAACTTTAAGAAGTGAGGCAACTAACCTTATTCGAACTATTTATAAAGTAAGAGAAGTTGATTCTGTCGAATTTAGATGCTTGAATTTTAACAGTTGGATTTTAAGATATTTGTTTTTTCAGAATATTTTTTGCTTAATCCTTCATTTTTAGCTGTCTTATTGAGGTTACCTGATAAGTAATTTAATAAGTAAGTATTGAATCTTATGATAGGTATTATGTGAGGCCGTGACTATATAGTTATGAATGAAACACACAGTTCCTCTGCTCTCATGGAGCTTA
Source organism: Pteropus alecto (assembly GCF_000325575.1). Lineage (NCBI taxonomy): Eukaryota > Metazoa > Chordata > Mammalia > Chiroptera > Pteropodidae > Pteropus > Pteropus alecto. Next base: position 9,039,436 of record NW_006442508.1, on the reverse strand, counting down.
TAGCTAATAGACAAATTATGTCTGAGAAAATGTCTTTGAAGGAGACCAATAGAGTGCTGTGATTGAAAATAATGTGATTAGAAGAACCTCTCTGAGTGGGTAACATTTAGAAGGGATGAGAGTCCTGTAAAGAGCACCCCAGATCTGGAGAACAGCACAATAAGTGTGCCTTGCCTGAGAAACAAAGGCTACTTCTGTATTGTGGCTAGAATATAATGAACAAAGGGGATAGTGCCTTGAAAGGTAGGTTGGTGAGCTCAGTAGGGGCCAGAAAAGATTGTAGAGGGATAGACTGAAACTGGGAAAAGTAGTTAGGAAGCTGTTGGAACAGTCTAGATGAGAGATGATAGTGACGTGATCTAGGGTGATGGTGTTTAGATAAAGGAGGTATTACGATTCTGGCTATAAGCCATCAAGTTTCACAACTTTCCTATGAGATATGAGATATGGAAAAATAGCAGTGGCCACTTTTGCCACTTCATTACTCAGTTGTGGTTTTTTTTGTTGTTGCCATTTTAGTATTGTTTTGGCTTTATGGAAGGTGAGGTCAAAGAAGTGTGACTGCCCTTACTGTTGACTGGAGGCTGTCTTGATGAAATACCTGCGTTTCCTGTTTTGCCACTGGGCAGCTGGTATGCCAAGAGAACTACATGTGCTGGAAGTGAAGAGGAGCTTTCCCATGAGAAAGATTTTGAAGTGAGGACCTTTGTAAAGTAGTATCCTTTAGCTAAAAGATGTGTGGTGTTTCACAATGACCTGTTCATTAAATTTGAGGAAAAGATTATGTTTTTTACATCTTTACACTTTAAACTGAATTAGGCACACGAGAGCTAAAATTTTCTCACAAAGTCCTGGAAAAATGATTTTTTTCTTAAGCTTTTTTCCATCCTACTATCTAGTAAATTAAGTTTACTTACGGGTAGAGTTGGTTGGACTTTAGGGTAACCTACCTTTGTTATATTGGTTGGTTAGTGAATGTGTGTATTTATCATACATGCTTCCTGCAAGAGCTCCTTGTTGTCTTTGATCATGCATTATAGTTACAGTGGAGTCCTTGGTTAGTCCAGTGAAGGAGTTCCTATGTATCCAGCCTTTTTTCTCTTAGTCCTTCCTAAACTATTCAATTATAAATGTTACTTGAAATTAATATTTTTGGTAATCTGTACCATAAACCAGTTTACCAAGTATTATTTCTTAAATGAACATAATTTGTCATCATTATATTGCTTATAAGACTTATATAAGTTTGAAAGACATTCTAAAATATGTATAAATTATATATACAAAGTTTTTTTGCTTTTAGTATGGTACAGATAATATAAAGTAGTTGAATTAGATCATGCGAATCCGTCATCAGAAGTTAATACCATGATGTTTAATCAGTACATTTATATAACTTCACTGTTTAACAACATATGTAATTATCTCTTAATACTTAAAAGTATAATCTTAAGAACTGAAAATTAGTAAAATTCTAATGCTAGAATATGTATAGTGATGAGGTTTATGGTAGTGTGGATGGTAATACATGATTTAAATAATTAAGCCTTTGATTTCACTGGTTTATGAATGAGATTGTACTTTCATAGAGCCAGATGAACCCAAAGGTTCAGATTTTGTCACACAGTTAAAATTTTTAGACTTATTCTGAGACTGATATATATGTCTCCAACTCCAGGGGTTCTGTATCTCCTGGGTCAACAGTATACTCGCAGTTCTAGCTCTTTCTCCTTGAACCACACTGATATTCAGATGTATATTAAGGCAGCCAGATTCATTTCAAATGTGATTTTTATGCATTAAAAAATTTAAATTCTTTAGTTATAACTTTATTTCCTAAAATAGCTAAAAAGCTGATTCCTTTGAGCTCAGAGTTCAGCATAGGAAATGTGTTGTTGCCATCTGTATAACCCGTGTTCATGTGAATCTGAAATTCCTAGTTCATATGTTTATAGGTCTTATATCTGTAGGAAGATTAAATTTTATGAGTCTGTAGATGTGTACAGGTTGAGTGTCTCAGAATCCAAAATATCCATAACTGAATTTATAATCTTCCCCCTACACCAGCTTCAACTGCAGCCTTCCTCTTCTCAGTTGATGGCAGATCTGAACCAGGATTATAATTCAAGCATTCTGTCTCTCTATTTTGTTGCTCTTCCATCTTCACCACAGTAACATCTTTGTGCTTTTCAACCTTTGTCTCACCTGCCTGGCCTAATGCTTGCCCGTGTTAGCTACAAACTCTTTAATATTGCCTGGCTTTCCTGAACCTAGCACCTCTCTTTGTACTGTTTCCTCTATACCACCCCCTGACCTTGAAGAGGTTGGCAAAAAGTTGGAAAAAGTTTTGACAGTTAACATTAGCAAATTTGATCATTGGCTATTCGATTTGCTAAGCTGTTTGAAGATGATAATCATGAAGTCATTGAGATCTAGACATTCTCTAATTTATTAAGTTGTTCATAGTGGATATTAAAGGGTAATATTGCCTACTTTATTAGATCTCCCTAAAAAAAACACAGCAGACATTTGTGTTGTTTTATAATAATAAAAGCAGTTAAAATATACAGGGTTTTTTGCCATGCACTATTTGTGCTTTATGTATATGAACTCAGTGAGTTAGGCCAGTTATTATCCCTGGTGTGTAAGTGACACATCTAGTAAATGGCAGTGTCAAGATTACATCACAGGCAGCCTGGCTTCAGAATCTGTTTGCCTAATTGATTCTTTTCCTGAACCAAAGCAACAAACTTATTGTTCGTCAACACAGACATTTGTAACAAAACACTATATATTTTGGGATTTTAGGTCCAAAGGCAAAAAGCTTAAAAACATATTTTTTTCTAGTTCCATCTGAAAATGTTAACATTTCATATGTATTTTAATTTTATAATTTCTGTTTGATGGAAAGAGTTTTTTTCTCTTAAGTTCTGAAATATTTTCTCAATTTAGAAGTTTCTCATTCAAGGACATAAATGGTTTCTATGCTTATAAAGAAAGTTACTGGAAGCATTGTCCTGTAGTAGAAATTGTCCTGGGCTTGAGTTCAAGAGAGTTGCGCTCTAACTTTGATCCTACATTGTAATGGTCCTTAGTCCAAACATTTCGTGGGTTACTTATCTCTAATGCATCAGTTTCTGCATCTGTAAAATGAAATGTTTGGACTAAGGACCATTTCTAGCTCAGATTCTGAGATTCTACTGTCATGGAATTAGAATTTTTTCTCTTTAATTTCTAAATTTTTTAAAGTACACTTAATATATACTTAAACATACTTTAAATATAAGGATATTTAAAAATACTCTAAAATATACTCTAAAACTAGTAGAATTATCTTGAAACCTAGACATGTAATTGCACATATATTTCCTTAGTGTGATTTAAATAAAAACAAAACCCCTTTAATTATCCAGTTTTTCTTCAGGTTTACTCCTTTTCCTAATTATAATGAAAAATGTAAAGATTATTAAAAATCAGGAAGTAGTACTATCAAGTGAAATAGAAAATAAACCATATATAATCACCAAGAAGCAAAGGTTATTTAATATTTTGGTGCAGTTATATCTAGTCCTTATTAATTTTTTTCTAGAAATCTTTAGTGTAAAATAGTAATATATGTCATAGAAATTTTGGAAAACATGAAAATATAAAAAATGAAATGTCACTCATAATCTTCTTGCCTAGGGTTAACCACTGTTGATATTTTGATGGATTAATTTTTTCTTTTTTTCTCTATATATGGGCTCTTAAAATGTATGAAATATTAGGCTCTATTAGATTTCATAGAACAGAACCACTTAGGCAGCCTTGAGCAGTGGAAGTTCATGGAGATTGCATGGAGATTAAGGAAGATGGGAAGCTTTGCTATTGTATGGCTTGCCTTCAAGAAGACTGGAATATTATTGTTTTGGATATAGTGCATTTCTGGTGATGAAATTATTGTCATTTTTCTCAGCAGCATGTGTCCTTTGCTTCCTGGTCTAGTGGTCTGTCATAGTGACTGGCCTACTTTTAGTTCCACCTTCTGCTGGAACTGGCAATCACCTTTTCTCTTTAGCTTATAGTTTCTGCTTACTCTTGGCTTAAGCTTATTCTTGTCTTCTACTTATTTATGGCTTCACTGTATCTTGGTTACAGTTTAAGCTTCATGCTACCAACTATTGTCTCTTATTTTCAGATACCTGAAGAAAGAAGATCACATTGAGTTAGTTAATGTCCAAGTTGGGTAGAGCTGTTGGGCCTTGCTATCCCATATGCTGCTAAACCAGCCCAGGGATTAGCTGTTCTTAAAGCAGATGCCCATTTATGGTCTAATTTGCCAGAGCAAAGGGAGCTGCTAGTCAAGCACTCAGAGTAACTACTATTCTGTCGTACACATGGTTTTGAGCTCTGTAGTATCCTTTCAAATTGATGTATTATGATTAATATAACCGTAGGGTATTTCTATTGTTTTAAAACTACCACTGTTAAAAATAGCACTACAACTCACAAGCAAGGGAAATAATCACATAACCACACAAGGTGAAACAAATTCTTGCAGTTTTGTATCTAAAAGGCAAAATTTACCATGAGTTCAAAATACATTTTAATTTTAAATAACAATGCATTAGTGAATTCTAAGAGATATTACATTAATATGAGGTGATACAAGGAACATAGAAGAATTAAAAATGGAAGTAAAAAGGCCGGGATTATATGCACTTGAACTATAGAAAAAGTTGAAATGCATGCAGGAAAACTATTGATTAGTGAACTCAAAACTTCCTGTTTACTTAGAATAAAATACCTAGGTAATTCCAAATAAAAGATTCAAATAGAAAAAAATATATGATGTATATTATAAAATACTTCTATTATCAACTACTTACCACACATCTACTGAAAAATAGATCCTATTTTAAGAAACAATAAATGAAATGTCTTTAATACTCCCTTACGAAAATAACACTGCAGAATATTTGATTAGTCATTAATATATCTGTGCCACTGTTATATATTTCTAAGTAGACTTACGGGGTTAAAGGGTATTAATTTTTTTTAAGACTTTATGTACTATCAAATTGTACTTTTGAAGACTATCATTTGGAAGATTTTTTCTTTACAGTTGATATTATGGCATATGTACCGTTTTGCATTTTCTTTTTACTTAATATATGTACTTTCCATGTTACTAGTTTGAAAACTTCATTTTTAATAGTTGTCTTATCTGTTATACAGAAATAGTATAATTTACTTAACATTCATATAATGTAATTTTGTTTATTTTTCTATAGTTTCAGGGAACTTGTTGACACACGTTTTTACCCACATTTCAGATTGCTTTTTAGGCTAGATTCCTAAAAGAGAAATTATTGTGACAAAGGTATAAATATTTTTAATGCCAAATTGATTTTTGGAATTGTTATAATAATTTATAATTTCACTGACAGTGCATGATATTTTCCATTTTAAGACCTTAACAACATATATTTTTTTTTATTTTTACTTGTCTTTGTAGATAACCAAAATAAGATGCCACCAACCTTGAATCATACCTTTTAAAATTAAGTGCTACTTCCAGCCTTTTGGATTATTAATGTTAGGTTGTTAGGTTAGAAGGGAGTTCAGTTTCTTACCCATTGTTCTTCTTTCAAGCATATCAAATCATCATTTTATAAGATGAAATTTGGCCTTTCCAATTCTGTTCAAGGCCAATTGTACTTCAACTTTAAATAAAGTAAATTATTTTTACCATATTTAAAAACTTTAAACTTGAAGGAGTATAATGGATAAAAGGAGTAATTTATAATGCTGTTAAGCTGAAACATGTATCTATTTTCATTGCTAACAAAGCTCACCTCCTGCCAAAACTTTAAAATACAAACACACACCCTTTACCCCAAACAGAACTATAGTATCAAAACTAAGTAACTTATGTCACATCAAAACCATTAAAGGTAATATTTTGCAGTTAATATTAACAAACATGAAGTGTGGCTTTTCTTATCTATTTAATGAAATAAGATGGTCTTGGTAAAACTATCTGACAGTATTACTTTGGTTGGTCTAGAATTATAAAAAGGCTTGAGCAGAAATGAAAGGCATAGAAAAGGAGATATTTGCTGTAGCCTATGCCAAATAAGACATTCTCAAGCTCTGCTAGGAGAAAGCATTCCATACAAATGGGAACTTGCAGAAAAGAACTATTTTCAACTATTGTTGAGAGTGGTCTCATCAGTAAAGAAATGTATATTAAAGCGTGGACTGTAGTACACATCATGCATGGGAGGTGAGATAAAGATAGTGACTGTAGAGAACTCTTTCAAAACATTGGATGAGGAAGGAAAAGAATTGAATGCCATCATATATTTGAGGGAAAAGAATATAGGTGTTCAGATTCTCAGGTTTGGTGGGCTTATGCAGGGTTGTTGGCTATGCATAAGGAGCTGGAAGAGAGACGTACAGTAGATGGCAGAGGAGACTGAAGGAGATGCAACTAAAAGTAAATGGTTAGCTTTGGGAAGCATGCTTCCATTGAGAAAGATGGTAAAGATACTCATGACATAGGTATATCTAAAAATGAAAGGGAGAGAAGACCAAAACAGTTTATGTTTAATGATCTTTTTTCTCCGGTTGGAGTTAATACTATGGTTATCTGTGAAAAATGTGGGTTCTAAGGATAAGGTTGAACACAGGAGCAACAACTATGGAGTATGGAAAAGGGAGCTGATTGAGAATGAATAAAGATTATTATAACATAACTGAAGTTAGATAATATATTTATAATAGTTCTATGATTTTTCTACTGTAGCTCCATGCAGTGGGAATTGAAATGAAGAAAGTAAACATTTCAATTGAATTGGATTGACGAGAGACACTATAGATGTGCAGAAAATAAAGGGTGTTTGTGGTCAGGACAATTGACTGTAGTTCTGACAAACAAGGAAGTGGAGTCATAGGGAGCTGATAACCGAGTGGAAAAGCAAGGAGAAATGGTAAGCAGTAAGTTACAACCAGAGTGAAAAAACAAATTTGATAAGGGTGGGTGAAATGAAATGATTGATGGTAGTGGTAAGAGGTGAATTTTATAGTTCAGAATTTCAGAGGTGATACAGTTCCAAGTGATGAAAATATCCAGACTATTTTACAGTGAATGGATTGCTGAATTAAACAGAGGTGAATTTTCTCAGAATTGATGAGGTCAGGTAACCAGTTAGGTTCTGGGGCTGAATATTGAACTAACTGGGATGAAGATGAGTCATGGTAGAGGAAAAACTGTGACATAGATGGCTGTGTCTTTAGAGAGTATCAGGGTGTGCAGAAAAGAGTTAACAAAGCATGCTTGAGACTGCTATCCTTAGAAAGGCTTGCTTGCAGTGTTGACTCTTGGCTGGTATCCGGGAATTTGGAATTTGGGACAGTTCCCAGTATTCCCAGAAGTGATAAGAATGGCTCACTGTGCCTAAACTGTACAAACAGTGGTCAATACTGAACACCTGCTTTCCTTATGGGAGTCTGGAATTTTAGTACATGTTAAGGTAGAGGGTGCCCACGTGACCAAAGTCTTGGGCACTGAGTAATGAACTTTTCTGTGCTTTCCTGAGGTAAGCAACACTATCTGTGTTGTCAGAACTAGTCACTGAGGGAATTAAGCACATCCTGTATGTCTTACTGAGAAGAAACTCTTGCAAGCTTGCTCCTGGTTTCCTCTGGACTTTGTGCCATGTGCCTTTTCCCTTTGCTGCTTTTGCTTTGTATCCTTTTGCTGTAGTATATTTAGCCGTGAGTACAACTGTGTGCTGAATTCTGCAAGTCCTAGTGAATCATTGACCTGAGGTTGGTTTTGTGAACCTCCAACAGAGAGTGAGATCTGAAAATGACAATGTGGTATAACTGGAAGTCATGGGTGTTAGAAGAAGAGAAAACAATGGTGTGGAGATTTGCAGTGAGAATTTAGTGAACTTAGACATTTTTTTACTGGTTAGGAAATTGATTAATTTATTCAGTAAATATTTACTGAGTATCAGGCATTGGGCCACACATTTGGGGTATAAAGATTTACATAAATCTTTATACCCCACATGTTTGGAGTATAAAGATTTACGATTCATAGGCTTGTTAAAATAACTAGGTAGAATATAATATCATAAAGACTATGCAAAAGAGAATGTAGTAAAATATTATGGAAACACAGGAGATGGAGTCTGGAAGAGGGACTCTAAGGAATGAGCTGTAGCTAGGGATTTTTAGAGAAAGAGTATAATATCAACAGGATTTTTGGTTAAAATGAAGAAAAAAATTTTTTTAAAGAGATAGAAGGTGGTATCTAGGTATTAGATCAACAGATTAAAGGATCCAAAGTTTAATATTAAAAGGAGTACGGAAGGGGAAGGATCAGGAAAAGGAGATTCTGAATTGGATGAAGATGAGAGTTCAGGATAAAAGATTGGGGTGGCTTACATTTTGAGAGTTTTGACTATAGGTTGCAGGAATGAGGTGACAGTGATACAGGAGTAGGTAGGATATGAATAAAATAAGCCTATTTCAAGGTGCCATTTAGATTTAAGTGTAAAGTTACAGTCCCTCTGCAGAGCTTTACCAGGTATATGATACAAACTTTCAAAATTACTTCAAATTATATAAAAGTAAACATTTGTCTTGTACATGCTTTCTTTAATGTTTTTAAAGTTATATAAACCTTCTGTTGTAGGACCTTGTGATCATGAAATGTCACATAGAAGGTACTCGAAATTTGTGATTTAAATGACTTCTGAAAATACTGATAGACTTGTAAACTTGTAAGAGGGAAGAGTAAAATAGATTGTTTTAACTTTCCATTAGTTGGAAGAACCTTAGTAATTCTGACAGTGACAAAATTGGACATTGTGTTGTTTTCCATTAAATTAATACTTGGCTCATAAAGTCATCCCCAAAGAAAACATTCTCACTCTCTTATTATATGAAAGTTTTGATTCAGCTGCTAAAATTCCTTGTTACATTTCATAAATTGCTAATTATATTTTTGTGTCTCAGACTTCCATTGTTATTCTGCATATGAAGTTGCACTCTAGTTGTTGATCTTTGATTAAGTTAAATGGTCTATTTTTTCCCCCAATAATGACATATAATACATTTCTCTTTTTTTAAAATAGATTTGGACTGAGCAACAAATTTGAATCAGAATTTCCTTCTTCATTAACTGGAAAAGTGAGTGTCTATTAATTATTTAGGTACTATGTATATGCCTCAAAACTTAAGTCTTTTCCCAACAAATTAGAAAAATATTAATGCTAATGGCACATGTTTATTGACATTAATATTGCAGTGTTGTAATTTCTTAAATTTTTTCTTTAGGTAGCTCCTGAAGAATTTAAAGCCAGCATCAACAGAGTTAACAGTTGTCTTAAGAAGAACCTTCCTGTTAATGTACGTTGGCTTCTTTGTGGCTGCCTTTGTTGCTGCTGCACATTAGGTTGCAGTATGTGGCCAGTTATTTGCCTCAGTAAAAGAGTAAGTTGAATTATATATTTTAATTTAAATTTAGAGATAGACAAGCAAGTCTTGCATTTACCTAGTTTTTATATTTTGTATTGAATGAGTCACACTGTCTGAATACTATACAAAAATAATCTGATCCAGTAGGTGAGTGATTAAATAAATTATGGTATTCCACATGCTGGAATAGTTATATTAAATAGCCATTTAAAAATATAATTGTAATTTTTATATCATAGGAAATTACAATAGAGTAGAGCACAGCATTCTCTACATATACACATTGATGGTGGCATAGTATAGTGATCTCGAATGCTAGATTGGGTTGTACCACTTATCTTTATAACCCTAGGCATGTTTCCTAACCTCTTTAAACTCTTGTTGACATATTTGTGAAATGGCAATGGCAATATTCACCTACTTACTTTAATTCGATTATAAGGATAAAATCAAATAGTGTTTATAAAGCTCCTAATTAGCTCAAAGTAAGTTTTTAATAAATATTGATTAATAGCATTATTACTAATACATAAGGTAGTACCATTAGAAGAAATAAAATGGCTACAACACATTTCTAATTGGTAAGATTGTGGGGAATTCTGTTTTTCTTTTTTCTTTTCTTTTTTTGTATTTTACATGTTTCCTGTGATGAGTACATAGTGATTCTGTAATCAGAAAAAATGATCTAAAGCGTTGTAATTTTGAGTGCTTAAATAAAAAAATTCTCAAGATTTTGGTAGAGATATGGCAAATTAGTATAAATTGATGAATGTAATACATTTTTGTTAATGTTTTTAAAATTATGGTAATTATATAAGCGAAATACTGTTAAATTGAAATTGAATGAATGGTTTTGTGTGGCTACATTTCTTTTTGTCATCAAATAATGAAAGGAAATATAGAAAAGCAATTACTATTTGTCCTTTGATTTCTGTTATAAAATAAGAGGTATATCTCTACTGAAATAATTTGTAACTAGAACATTTTATTGATAGGAAAGAGGTAATGCCTTTGTAATAGAATTACTTTTGTAATATTTACTGTAATATTTGTAACATTTACTTTTCTCCAAGAATATTTTTTTCCTTCATAGTTCTCATCAGATCATTTTCAGCCCACAGAATTTTTTTATTTTTAAATTACTATCTGTTCCTGGACCCATAGTTGAATTTGTAGCTCTTGTACTTTAGATCCCCTCACTCCTTACTTCTTTTTGGGTGTTTCCATTCTTTAAATGATTGCTTATTCTCACTTTGTTGGTAATTTATTGATATTTAATCCAAGGAATTATAAAATTTTATTATTCTAGGAGTTTTCTATTATTATTCTGTTCTTTGCGATCTAGTTTTTCATTGTTGAGGTTTTGAGATCCTTTGTTTTTTACTTTTTAAATGAGTAAACAAGATATTACAATGTGTATATAGAGTAGGATTTAGAAAACAAAGTAAACTTATTCTCCACACATTTTTAGTAACTTAAGATCATTTTTCAGATACTTTAATTAATTTTTTTTAATTTGAGACATAAAGTAGATTTATTCTTTTAGCCTTTTCCCTTCTGTAGTTTCAAATAGTACATTTTATTTAACATTGCAGTATTCGGTTTAAGGTCTCTCTTTGTTGGGGAGTGTGCGCAAGTGTATATATGACTAGATGGAATGGTTATTTGATATATTTAATTTTATATGAGTGTAATGAGTGTAAACAAATATAATTACTGCCTTTAAAAAAGCTGTGCATTTGCCTGTCTTGGATGTAAACTATTATATAATAATGGAGAGAGTGACACTTCATGCATGTGTGAAGGGTATTAGAGGTCCTGAAAAGAGGTGTTTTGTAAGATGGGGGCAAGATAATTTGTAGCAGGAATTTTTAACCTTTTATTTGTCATGGACCCCTTTGGTAGGCTGGGGAAGCCTATGAACCATTTCTTGGAATAATGTTTTATTTGTATTTTAAAAGATTTAATGTATAAAATTTTAAATATATAAAATACTAGATTATAAAGGAAATCAATTATAAAAAATAGTTATCAAAATAGTAAAATCCCTCAAATACATGACATAAATATTTCTTTATTAATGCATATGAAATAAAACAGAAAAACAATAGAGAAAATCAGGACTAAAGCAAGGAGTTCACCCTCGTCACTCCTATTCAACATTTTACTGGAAGTCCTATTCAGTGAAAAAAGAGAAAAAAATAAAAGATATGCATATTAGAAACCAAGAAGTAAAACTGCCTCTCTTCTCAGACAACATAGTTGTTTACATAGACAATCCCATGGAATCTACAGAAATATTCCTGGGATTTAATAAGTGAGTTTGAATAATTGGAAATCAAAATTTTAAAATACCGTTAATAAATACTAAGGAATACATACATATAAAGCTAACAAAATACATGCATGATCTGTATGCTGTGCAAAAACTACAAAACACTGATAAAAAAATCAGAGAAGACAAACAGAGGTATGGTGTAAAAATACCTTTTTATGTGTTAAGTTTTATTTTATGTCCTTGAATAAAGTATATCTTAGTAATAACGTCTTTAAAATTTTTATTTATATTTTAGCAACTTTATTGAGATGTAATTGACATCCAGTAAATTGCACATATTTAAAGTGTATTATTTGATGAGTTTTGTCACATATAACGCATAAATACGTCAACATAGTGAACATGTTCATCACACCCAAAAGTTTCCTTGTGTCCCTTTGTAATTCCTTCACCCCTTCCAGGCAACTGCTCATCTACTTTCCGGCACTGTAGGTTAGTTTGCATTTTCTGGAGTTTTGTATAAATGGAATTATACAGTATGTATTCTTTTTTGTGTTCTTTTACTCATAATTATTTTGAGGTTCATCTGTGTTGTCGGATCAATAGTTCATTTGCTTTTAATGATGAATGTGTTCTATTGTATAGAAATATAACATTTATTTACACATTCAACCGTTGATAGACATTTGTATTGTTTCCAGTTTTGGTCTGTATAAATAAAGTTGCAATGAATATTCTTGTTCAAGTCTAGTTATAGACGTATACTCTCTTTTGATTAAAAATTTCTAAGAATGCAGTGGCTTGATCATATGGTACACATATGTTTAACTTTTTTTAAAAGATGATACTATTTTACATTCCCAACGGCAGTGTATAATAGAGATTGTTCTGCCTTCTACATCCTTGTCAACATTTAGTATGGTTAGTCTTTCTTGTTTTAGTCATTCTGATATGTATGTAATATTATCATTATGGCTTTAGTTTGCATTTGCCTAATAACTAATGACATCGAGCATCTTTTCTTGCTTATTTGCCATTTGTGTATCTGGTGAAGTGTCTTTTCTAACTATTACCTGCTTTTTTATTCAGTTGTTTTCTTATTGAGTTTTGAGAATACTTTATATAGTCTGGATAAGTATATGCTTTGCAGAGATTTCTCCCAATCAGTAATTTGTCTTTTCATCCCCTAACAGTCTTTTTAAGAGCAGAAGTTTTTAAATTTAATAAAGTCCAACTTTTCCATTTGTTCTTTTATGGATTATGCTGTTAGTGTTATACCTAGTTACTCTAGACTTAGGAAACCTACGTACAAAGATGTTTTTCTGTGTTTCTTCACTGAATTGCCTTTGTACCTTTGTTGGAAATCAGTTGTCAGTAAATGTGTACATCTATTTCTTGGCTCTGTTCTGTTCCATTGATCTGTTAATGTATCTTGATGCCAATACCACACTGTCTTGAATATTATAGCATTATAATTATCTTAAAATTTAGTAGTGTTCTCCAATATCGTACTTATTTTTCAAAGTTGTTTTGCTTTTCTAGGTTATTTGTATACTATATGAATTTTAGAATTAGCTTGTCAGTTTCTATTTTTAAAAAATATCCTGTTGAGATTTTAGTTTGGATGGCATTGGTCTATGGATTAATTTGGGGAAATTGGCTTCTTAAAAATACTTAATCTTCTGACTCATGAAACAGTCTCTCTCCATTTTCTTGTCTTTAAAATTTTTTCTGAGCAACATTTGTAGTTTTTAGTATACATGTCTTACATATACATGTCTTTTGTTAGATTTATCCATGTGTTCTTTTTATGCTATTTTAAATGATATATACTTTTACATTTTCAATTATTTTTTACTTGTTAGAATATAGCTTTGCTCAGCCCACCTTTTTTTGTAGAGTATTAAAATTCTTCATAGACAATCATATTGTCTGAAGTGAAGACATTATTTCTTTTGTTTTAATCCGCATGCTTTCTTTTGCTTTTTTGTGCTTTACTGCACTGACTAGGATCTGCAGACAGCATTGATTAGAGGTAGTGAGAACAGATATCCTTGTCTTGCTCCTGATCTTAGGGGGGATGCATTCACACTTTCATCATTCTGTATCATGTTAATTGTAGGGATTTTTTATATGTTCTTCATCAGCTTGAAGTTTTATTCTACTAGTTTGTGGAGTTTTTTTTTTTTTTTTAATCAGTAAAAGATACTGGATTTTGTCAAATGCCTTTTCTGCTTCGGCATTGGTTGTCTGGTTTTTCTTTTTAGTTAGAGATATGTCGAATTACATTATTGAATTTTTGGTTGTTAAACCAACTTTGCATTCCAGGGATGACCCCACTAGATCTTGTCTATTTTTATTTTTATATTTTTGTTGAATTTTGATAAACTGAGTTTGTTTAGAGTTTTACATCTGTTCATTTTTCTGTAGCCTTTTCTTGTAATGCTTGATTTTGGTATCAGGGTAATGATAGCTTCATAAAATGAATTGGGAAGTATTTGCTCCTGTTCAGTTTTTCAGAAGAGTTTGTGTAGAATATGTATTATTTCTTCCTTAAATTTTGGAAAACTTCACCAGTGAAGCCATCTAGGCCTGGGTTTCTTTGTTGAAAGTTTTTAAACTACAAATTCAATTTCTTTAATAGATATGGGACTTTACAGGTTATTGGTTTTACCTTGGTTGAACTTCATAGTTTGTGTTTTTCAAGGAATTTGTCCATTGTATCTAAGTTGTTGAATTATATCATACAGTTCATAATCACTGATTATTCTTTTACTATTTGTAAAACCTCTAGTGATATCACCTCTTTCATTCCTGATATTTTTATCTTTTGTTTTTCTCTCTCTTTTTCTAACCAGTCTGGCTAGAGATTTATCAATTTTATTAACTTTCTCAAAGACCAGCTTTTGGTTTCATTGACTTTTTCCCCCCTTCCTTTCTTCCTTCTTTTTTTCCCTTCCTTCCTTTTCCTCCCTCCCTCCTTCCCTCCCTCCCTCGCTCCCTCCCTCCCTTCCATCCTTCCTTCCTTCCTTCCTCCTTTCCTTGTTTTAGTCTACTTTTACTATTTCCTTTCCTCTTACTTGGGTTTAATTTTCTCTTCTTTTTCGTTTCTTAAGGTAGAAGCGCGAGACCTTCTCGTGTTTAGTGTTATAAATTTCCTTTCTGAGTACTACTTTAGTTTTATTGCCCAAATTTTGATACCTTGTGTATTCATTTTATTACAGTTCATTTTACTTTTATATTTCTTTTTCGATTTCTTCTGTGACTAATGCATTATTTAGAAGTATTTTATTTAGCTTCCAAATCTAGGAGGATTTTATAGAGATCTTTCTGTTACTGATTTTTAATTTAATTTCATTGTGGTTAGATATACTTTGCATGTTTTGACTCCTTTTAAATTTATTAAGACTTGTTTTATTATCCAAAATATGAACTGTCTTGGGAGATGATCCTCATGTATTTGTAAAGAATGTGTATTTATCTGTCATTGGGTGTGGAGTGTTTTATAAATGTCACTTAGGTCAACTTGCTTGATAATATTGTTCAAATCTTATATATTCTTACTGATTTTATGTCACTGGTTCTATCAGTTATCAAGAGAAGAGTATTAAAATCTATTATTGTAATTGTGGGTTTGTCTATTCTTTATTCCATCCTTTTACCTTATTTATGCCTTTTATCTAAAGTTCGTTTCTTATAGGCAGTGTTGGATCTTGCCTTTTTATTCAGTCTGAAAATCTTTGCCTTTTAATTAGAGATTTTGGACCATTTACATTTATTATGATTATTGATATGGTTAAATTTAAGTCTTTCATTTTGCTATTTGTTTTTTCCCCCATCAATTCTATTTTCATTTTTCCTCATTTTTCTGCCTTTTTATTTTTAAAAATAATTTATTGAGGTGAAATTCACATAGCAGAAACTTAACTCTTATAATGTGAACAGTTTGTTGGCATTTAGTACATTCACAGTGTTGTGCAACTTTCACTTCTCTCTAGTTCTAAAGCATTTCCATCACTCCAAAGTAATACCCCTTACCCATTAAGTGGTGTTTCTTCATTACTGTCTCCTTCCAGCCTCTGGCAACCACCAATCTGTGTTCTGTCTCTATGGATTTATCTATTTTGGTTATTTCATATAAATTGTATAACCTTTTTTGTCTGGCTTTCACTTAGCATAATTTTTTGAGGTTCATCCATGTTGTAGCAGGCATCGATACTTCATTATTATTTATGGCTGAATAATCTGTATGTATATAAAATTTATCCATATATCCATTGAAGGACATTGAGAGTGTTTCCACTCAAAAGGTGACTACTGCTACTATGAAAATGGATATTCCTGTATTTGATATTTGTTTTCAGTTCTTTTGGGTATATACCTAGGACTATGTGGTTATAAGATATTTCCATATTTAACTTTTGTGGAACCAGAGCAGTATTTAGTCTAGGGCTAGTTATTCCTCACTAGGGAGGCAAGACCCTCCAGGATACTGTCTTCGGTGGCTTGTGAATTAGGTTGTTTTCTAGTCTTGCTGTTAGACGGAGGTGCTTTGCCAGGTCTTTGTGAGTTTTGGGCACCATTACCTCTAATTCTTTTAGTAGTTCTTAGTTCCACTTCTGGTAGTTCCCTTCGTTACAAGTGCAGCGTAGTACTCACTCAAATATGCAGTAGGAACTATATTCAGACCTTTGAGTTCATTCTCTGTTTTGCACTTTACTTTCTGGTAATCTGTTCTGTGATTTCTAGCTGCTCTGGTCTACCCAGACATTCATCTCTGTCTCCTAGACTCAGGGAGTCCCTGGGCTTTGTCTGGGTTCTCCTTCCATTCACCGTGATCTGGAAGCTCTCTTACATCAGTAAGTTTGGGAATCATAAGGCCCATCTCATTTGTTTCTGGTCTGTCAGAAGTCATTGTCTTTCGTTTCCCTTTATGTTGTCTTGAAAACAGTTTTATATGTTTTTGTCTTTCTGTCTGTCTCTTTTTTTTGTTGTTTTTTTCCATTTCAGCTCAGAGGTAAACCTGGTACCTATTGCTTCATCTTTGCTTAAAATGAAAGTCTGAATGTCCTCTTTTTATAGAAGTGTTCTCGACGTAAGTAACATGTTAAGTTTTGGGGATAGAAAGATGTATATTAATGTGTTACTCTAAGAGCATATAGTCTGTTTGGAGAATTGGCTAGTTGAGTGCAGAAGTGTTTGTAAGTGCTTGTCATATTTTTCATGGAGTAGTTTTCATATCTAAAAACAATGAATATGTGTCTTTATGGTCTAGAAATATGAAGTGGCCACCTACAATCACAAAATATATTTAGAGTCTTATATCTCAAATACCCATTTGAATTTTTTATTTTATTACATATTTGTTTTAATGGAAACTTGAAAATCAGTAAAGTTGATACTTTTGGAAGATAAGCATATTTGTCTTATGAAATGCTTGTTTAGCTGCCATTTCTTTATGCTGCTAGTGTGCCGTTTGCTGGAAGTTATTTATTGATTCAATTAATATTTCTGAAGCCGCACTGTGGACTTGGTACTCTTTTAAATGCCGTTTAGAGGTTATGTGGTTCCTCTTATGGACATAAGAGATAGATAAAAAGCAATGAGATAATTAGAAATAGTGATAAATGCTTGGAAAACAATAAAACAGGAAACTCTAGAGGAGTGAAAAAAAAATGGCGTAGATGATAGAGGTTCTGTTCATCTCTCTGGCCACCAAATCAAAGTTGTGACGGAAACAAGGAGCAAGCAGCAAGGAAAATTCGCCTGGGATCTAGATGAACAAGCCATACAACTAGGGAGAAGTCCAAAAAACATCCTGCAATGGCAGAAGGTAGGGCAGGGCGAGGACGCAGGGCTGCCTGATCTCAAGCAGCTGAGTGAGATGGAAGCTGCAGCAGCAGCAGACGCCTCTTTAAGGGGCCGCGTCCAGGAGTGGATTTTCGTGGTAACACTTGCTCGCTCTGAGCACCAGTGCCTATTCAGCTGCATGCAGGGGGCACCAGGGACTTACAGGGAGACAGTGTTAGAATAAGTCTCAGTGTGCGGACTCAGAGCCGCCATAGCCCAGACTTCATCAAACTGGATAACAGAAGTCGTTTTGCCCAGAGGCGTCCCTGAAACTTCACTTTCCCCAACTCGCGGCCCCACCCAAGCCATATCCAGGTATATCCTCAGTGAGTCAGGTGCTCCTTACTGAGCAGCACCTAGACTCATACTGGAGGCAGCTGGCCTTGGTCTCTGGTGTGGCCTTTTGAGGCAACTATAAGCACATCATCTGTGGATTGCTAACTGAATCTTAACAGGTGGCCCCGGAGAGGCAGAGCCTTGGGCTAAATTTGGCCGGCAGCTGAACCCCTCTCAGGACTGTGCCACTGGACACCTACTTCACAAATCCACACTAATAAGACTGGGAGACTTAGGAGTTTTGCTTAGTACATAGAAACAGACACAGAAAGGCAGCCAAAATGTTAAGACAAAGAAACAGAAACCAAAAGACACTCAATTAGGCAAGAAAAAAGATAGCAAGACCATAATAATAATTTAAGGAGCTTATGGGATACTATAAAAGACAAAGAAATGGGAAAGCCAAAGACACTCAATTAGATTGGCAAGAAAAAAGATACCAAGACTATAATAATAATTTAAGGAGCTTATGAGATACTATTACAGGTAAAAATATCCATGTCATAGGGGTACCTGAAGAAAAACAAGATGTTGAAGAACTATTTGAAGAAATAATGGTGGAAAACTTCCCTAACCTGGTGAAAGAAATAGACATAAAACCCCAGGAAGCTGAGAGAGTCCCCAAAACCAGGAACCCAAAGAGGCCCACACCAAGGCACATCATAATTAAAATGCTAAAGTTTAAATACAAAGAGAATCTTAAAAGCAGCAAGAGAAAAGCAATTAGTTACCTATAAGAGAGCACCCATAAGACTCGCAGCTGATTTCTCAAAAGAAACTATGCAGGACAGAAGGGCTTGGCACAAAATATTCGATTTGATGAAGACCCAGGATCTATAACCAAGAATACTTCAAAGCTATCATTTAGAGTTGAAGGACAGGTAAAGAGCTTCCCAGACAAATAAGCTAAAGGAATTTATCACTACCAAGCCAGTATTACAGGAAATGTTGGAGAGACTTCTTTAAGAAGAAAAACGTATCAAAAACATGAGGAAAGAATGGTAACAACTACCTTCCTATTGACAAATACGTCAAATGGAAAAGAATTAAGTGCTCCAAATAAAAGATAGAGTGAATGAAGGGATAAGAAAACAAGACCTTTACATACTGCTTACAAGAGACTCACTTCAGATTAAAAGATACAGACTAAAAGGAAGGGGATGAAAAAACATATTGCTTTGATAGACCTAGAAGGTATTTAAGTCAGAGAAAGATAAACACGATCCGATTTCACTTATACGTGGAATCTAAGGAATAAAAAGAACAAACCAATCAAAAACAGTCTCAAATATAGTGGACAATTTGGTGATGGACGGGGGGTGGTTGGGGGACTGGGAAAATGGGGTTAAGGGTTAAAGAAGTACAAATTAGTAGCTGATGGATGGTCGGTCACTGGGGTGGGGAGCATGGCATAGGGAAGCAATTACTATTAATATGTTTGCTAGGTGGAGGGTCAGGGGAGGGAGGGAGCAATTGGGGGTATCATTTTATGAACTATATAGATGTCTAACCAATGTACTGTATACCTGAAACTAATTAAAATAAATAAATAAATAAAACAAGAAACTGTAGTCTTTTAGTAAGTTATTGTAAGAGCCTGAGGAGCTTACAAGTGAATAAAATGCTTCAGCTTCATTAAATAGATTTTATGATATTTAACTTTGTTCATACTTTGTGTCTTGATTGTACCTTAATTATAGTATTCTAGTTTAGAAAATTGATGTCCAGGTAAGTGAAAACTCTATGACTTATTTGTATGTGCTTTCAGCCTGGCTCACTTTTTGAGGAAACAAATTTTATAATTTTACTGTATGTTGTAGTATTTTGTTTTGTTTTGGGTTGTTTTCTATCCTGAAGTGACTATTAGTTTCAGTCTTCTGAGATTTTGCATATATGTATCATATTCTAACATTAGTGACTTTATAGACTTTGTTTATGTGTGCTCTCAGCCATTATCCCTTCTGACTGAAGAACCCTAAATTTTAGATTTTTTATATACCAACTTCTTAATCTTATTAGTTGTTTTACCTCCTTTTTTAGTGCTTTAATCTTATATATGATGACCAGAATTGTGTGGCTTTCCATATAGAGTGCTCTCTATATGGATTTGCTATAAATGCTATATATTTCCATTCCCTTTATACTCTTATTTTTATCTGGTCCTATATCAGGGACTCATTTACTTAGGTAAAGGAAATAGGCTGCAGTATGTGGTAGCTGCACTTTGGTGTAAAGAACTGATTTGGAAAGTAGCACTTTTAGTGACTGATGAATTCACTCTCCAAACCTCAGTTTTTACCTCTCTAAAATGGGGTTAATCTCTTTCTTGCAGTGTTGTTTTAAGAATTAGAGCAAGTGTATGTAGAGTACTTAGTACAGTATTTTTCCTATAGTAGGTTCTTAGTTAATAGCAGTTACTATTATTATCCTTTTAGTATTATCTATCTGTATCTATCTGTCTTGCTAAGTACTCTGTCCCCAGTGCCTCTCACAGTGTTCACAGCTACTTTGCATTCAATAAATATTTGTTGAATGAATGTATTCTTTGGCTTTTACAGTCTTTGAATAGTAACTTCATAACGTTTCATAAGATACGGCCCTTACTATTCGAAACATGATTCCTTGAAACTTGTGTATTTCCTCTTACAAGAGACTGAGAATGCCATATTATGAATTAATGCAGTGTAGGAGGGACTGAGATTCTCAGTGAAGGTAGAGTTGGATTTTCTATATCTAACCCTGGGTGTTCAGTTTGTGGTTTCTTGCCCCTTCCTCAGTATCTCCCATGTTATAAAATGCAGGGTAAAGAATTAGGTTTAACCTCCTTGAAATCTCATTTCAATTGCTCTGTAAAAGGGATCTCATGTAAAAGTTTTCTCATACCCAGAGAAATATATTTATTGCTATTTTGTTTTAAAGAATACTTACAACTGACTCTTTTATAACTAAATAAATTAGTAATTAGTGTGAATGACACTGACAGTATGTTTTTAATTGGAATAAAAAATCTTACTAAATGCTCATCATAAAAGAGGATACTCAAAGTGTAAACTTTGAGCCTTAAGTGTGAACAGGTGGCACTGGGTCTTTAAAGATGTATTAGACTCCTTTGAAAATCTGATTTGCAAAGAGCTAGCTGAAATTCAATTCTCTCTGAATATTTGGAACATAGTATTCCTGTGGTTTGTAAGAAAGATTTGCCTATTTTCTTCAGTGTCCAGTCTACTGTTAACCCATCCAACGAGTTATTAATTTCAGATATTACATTTTTCATTTCTAGAATATCCACTTGATATTTTTATAGTCTATTGCTCTTCTGAAATTCTTTTCACTGATTTTTTTCTATCTTTCCCCTCCATTTTATTGAACATATTAATTATAATTAATTTAATGTCCTTTCAGCTAACACCTATATATCTGTGGTTTTGTTTCTGTGTTTTGTTTTTTTTTTCCTTTTCACTTGGTCACATTTTCCTGCCCTCTAAATTTTTTTATTTTGTACTAGATATTTTCACACAAAATGAAATAGAAGCTCCAAATGAAATATACCACAATCTTGGGTTCTATCTAATAGGCAGGTAGTGTGAGGGGAATGGTTACTTTGGTGTAACAAGAGATTGAGCTGGATTAGGTTGGGATGCAGATTTACTAAGATTCAGTCTACCTCTGGTCTTTTGTCTTCTCTGCCTTAAAATTTGTACCCTTAGCATATTTTGAGTTTGGCTTTTTAGCCTTCCATCTCATGCAGGTTCAAGTTCCTTGAAGGGGAGACCAGTCTTGTGTTTTCTTCAGATCCTCCTCCTCCTAGCAGAATTTTGTCTCCTAAGCACTGGTAGTCTGAATAATTTTTCTCTGCCTTTTTGGCTTGGTCCTCACCCTTCTGTGTTGTCCCAGAACTCCGTAATGTCTCTAGGGAAAACTGGCTTTGCATTTTAGGGCACAACTAGTTTCTAGTCCACTGAACCAGCCTGCACAACCTGCAGAAATTCTATTGATTTCCTTTTTCCCCAGTAGAGTCCCACTGGTTGTGCAAAGTCTGATCCTCAGTCCCCTTCTAGAATCAGCAAAGAAAGAAAGTGGCCAATAATCATCAAATAATTTAGGAAGGGCTCTTACCTGGATTTTATTTCGTCTAGTCCTTGCTTCCAGAGTTTTCTGATGTTTTTAAAATAATGTAATTTTTTTTCTTCAAATTATCTATTTGTGGTGATCAGAATGTTGGCTTGACACTAGCTACTACATCCTACCCAGAAATGGAAGTCTCTAGTTACCTTACTTTATGTAAAGAATTATGCTGTTTTTTGTATCTTTGGAGGAAAAGAATGATGTGATTGTTTTTATCTTGTTTTTTAATGTTTGAAATTTCACATGAGAAATTGTATTGTCAACTTTTATAAAGACATTGTATTCATTTTATGTTTGTGCCTTGATGGAAGGATTTATAAATTGATGTCACTTAATTAAGATGCAAGTAAACATAGCTTACTTGCTGATCGAAGTGGAAAGAGCATTGCATTTAAAGTTTGGAGATCTGGGTTTGAATCCTATCATAACCCTGACTGGTTGTGTGACTTCGGACAAACCATTTAACTTATGGAAGCCTGTGTGCTTTATCTATAAAATAGCAATACATCTCAAGTCATGTGTTATTGTACAAGGCAAGGTGTAAACAAAATACATTTTGGATAAATCTTATTGAGACTGTAGAATAAGGTAGAATGGATATTTCCAGGCCTCAGAACCACAGAATATTAGAGCTGGAAAAATTGAGTTTTAGAGTAAATTTTGTTTTTCAAATATTAGAGTAAATTTGGTTGCTCAGGTCCTACAGCATGGTGGCTTAAGATACCTTTCATGTTATAGACATGTCATTCAACAAGTTACAGATTTTATACAAATTCATAGCTCTGTAGTTTAATGGAATGAACATTATGTTGAAAGCTGTGCAATCCTGGTTTCAAATACTAGCCTTACCATTTCCTAGTATAGCTTTAAGTTTCTTAACCACTCTAAGCTGTAGTTTTCATATATAAAATGAAAGTAATACCAGCTGCCTTATAGGTTTATTGTAAAGATTAAATAAAGTAACAAAGTGAAGACACCTAGCATGGGGTCAGACCAAAAGTGAGGATCAACAGATAGCTAGCTATTCCTTACCCCTTTTTGTTTCTCCAGTTGTCCATTATAATCAATCAGTAGGTGATTTCCCCCTACCCTTCCCTGGCCTAACCAGTGATTATTCTTCTTTGTGTAATTATGTTTTTTAAAAAAATCCCTGATATTGTAATACTTTGGATTTTATTAGCTGAGTGAAATTCATTTGTCTTATGAACAGTTTTTCTGATTTTTTTGTTGTCAGTTGAACTCAGTTTGTTTTTTGAGATGTTACCAGTATTTTCTGAAATTGTATCAGATTAGTGGATAAGCCCCTTAAAATTATGTACAACATTTTATATATTTGTGCATATGTGCCTTTCTCATCATTCATAAAGTACTCAGAGTAACAAAGTGAAGAACCACTACTGTAGGTTGTAAACTCTTTATGAAATTGTATTTAAGCACACTTTATTTAAGATTAGTACCTATAAGTAAATCATGGCTCTGTACTAAGAGAATTTTTTGATACACAAAATGTTTGCAGTTTTTTAGCTTATCTTCATCTAAAACTTACTTTTAATAAACAGTATTTAAAGGTTCTAATGATAACTTTGGTGGATGTTTTAGTTTATTAATGGTGGATGTTTTTGTTTATGTTGCTTAAAGTTATCCTTCGCAGGAAAATTTTAAAAGGAGCTTTTAAGTATGTGGAAATTTGTTTAGGAGAATTTAATCATATTCTAATTTATCTTTTTGATGAATCCAAATTTTTTATGTATCATAATACTGAGATATGCCATTTAATTTTCTGCAAATTGCTGCAGCATAAGAGTCCAGAACAGAGGTGAATCAAGTAATTTTCTCTTGTTAAAATTATTTAAAATTTTACGTGGGTTTCTTCTAATGACATAAGAACATTTTTGTTTATTTTAGTAATTTAAATTTGCACAGATGTCAAAAGATAAGTATGGTTTTTATTTAAAAAATACTTAACAGTTAAAAAGATTATAAATACATTCACAGCAGTATTCTTGTTAAAGCTAAATGTATTATAAATTTTGGAGTTTAAAATTAAAACGTTTTAAGTAATAGAACATTTGAAATTGCAGTTTGACATTTTGTGATGTTATGAATAAATCCTACTCAAATAAATTTTAGGTGTAAGTTTAAATAGTTTAACTTTTGTAGTTATTATTGAGATATTCTATTTGTACATTTTGTTAATATATCTTAGCATCTTTATGTTCTAAAGACTGATAAGAATGCTATATATTTGGGGAAATTTCAGAGAAATTTTTTTATAGCTTCCACATTTAACATTTTTTCTTTGGCATTAAGGACTTTGAAATCCATGAGATTTCCATTTATTTTATTAGCAACTTTAGAAAACCACTTCTTTGAAAAACCACTTTTTCAAACAATTGATTGTGAATAAATGACTCATTGGTAATGACTATACTATAAATAAGAGCAGTAACAAAGTAAGGGAGTAATACATTCAAGATTTTCTGAGATTCCTTGTTTCCCAGAAAGACTTACTTATATCTCATTGCACATAATTCGTTTATAGGAAATAATAATGTATTTCTTAGAAAGTTACAAGATTTATAAACAATTACAAAAATGCTTCTTCATAGTAAGTCAAATTTGCATTTTTGGAAAACTCTTATTCTAAGTTGCAGTAACTTAACTATTTCTAGGTTTTTTGGCTGTATTTTACTAATGTTAAGCTTACTTTAGATATTTCTTTGGAAGTTGATTAGGGGTATGCCTTACCTAATGTTAATTATTGAGTAATTATTATTAGCTATTTGGTTAATTATCCAGGCCAATTTCTCTTACAGTTTTCATGTTTTGAGTTATCTCCACAATTTTACCAAAAATTTAAAAGGAATCAAAGGCAATAGAAATTGATACCAAAATTACTGTCTTTTCTGTTACTACTAGTTATTTCAAGTTAGTTCTATTTAAAAAGTCTATTTAGTAATTGAAATGATGTTTTGATCTGTTATTTTTTACTTTAACATTGTATAATGGCTATGTTAAAACTAGTCCAGTGAGAAAAATATAATTAGCAAGCTGTCGAAATGAGGAAATATGTGGGAAAAATTAAAATGAGCTCTGTGATGAGGATGGTGAGTGGGAGCTGTCCGCTTCTAGACCAAGTTAGTGACATGTCATAAAAAACTTGTTTTACTTGCATGATATAAGTTGGTGGTCTTGGTCCTTTTAATTAAGGATAAGAACCCATGATAAAATTAGATTTCTTATTGATCATCTTATGCAGAAGGAGTGAGGATTCATAAGAACCACTAACCTGTGCTCTCTCACCCCTAGGGTGTGAGCACTGAAAAGGATTAAGGCCCACTGTAGGGAAGCTTGCACTGAAGCCTGCACTGCCCTTTCCCCTGTTCTTTCAGTTAAATAGAAGATTTTTAGTTCCCATGACTATCAATCTGGTGCTTTTCACAAGCACCAAATTCTTTTAAGAAAATTAAGATGACTTATTTTTAGAAATCCACCGGCCTGGAATACTGAAAGTTGATATATTTTTTTGATAATTCATATTTTCTATATACATGTTATTTTTTTGATGAATATTAGTTTGCTTTAATTTATGTTGAATTTATTGGTCGATATAAACTTTAAAAAAGCTATAGGGTTAGGTTTGCTTGCCCAGTAGTAATTATTGAGTTTGGCAGTGTTGAATCTTACATTTCATTAAAAAATAGTTATCTTAACAAACCTGTGAATATAAACTCTTAACTTTTATTTCTAGAATACTGCAAGTATAAAGTGCTTTCTTATGTTTAAAGGCTTTTGAATAGCTTTTATAAGTGCTGAAGTGTCATATTTTTTTCAATATCTGCCAAATTGGTATTGTATTTAATCTTGAAAATATATTTTGATTTTGTTAACTAAGAATAATTGCAGAGTATTAGTAGCTGAAGCTTTTTTTCCATTTAATTTGAGCTTTTGTTGTTACTAACAAATAATTTGTGGCGCAATCTCTTTCTTTCTTTTTCTCTCTCTTTCTTTTTTTTTAATGACCGCTAGAATCTATATACTTGTCACCTTAGTGTGCTAGAAATGTTCCACTCAAATCAAGGGTTTCTTTCTGGTTTTGTATGTTCTCACCTGCTCCTCACTGTAAATCATTGAGATGTCAAGTGCAATGATTAATTAAGCTGCACGTGCAAGTGCTTTTTTTTCACCTGTCAAGCAGGAAAGAGGTCTTATAGCAAGATTAAATTGTGCTAATTCACAGCTTTTATTCCAGACTATCAAGTGTGTAGAAATATTTTATATTTTGATGCTTATTCAGAATATGGCATACCAGCGTTTGTTTGGCTTAGAATTCTTAAATATTGTAAGATACAATTATACCAAACCTATCATTAAGCTCCTAATTAGAGGCCAGGAGTAAGTTCAGAATTTCTACATAAATATTTTGGAATTTAAGGTTCATACTTTGTAATTATCTTTTATTCAAATACTGGTAGTTGATTTCGCTTTTTTAAAGTAAATATTTTAAGTTTTTAAGTTGTGTGTGTGTCATACCACGAGATCCATTTAAGTTGTGTGTGTGTCACACCACGAGATCCATTCATGAGATCCATTCTTGTTATAATAATTGCATGGGTTTAAATTTGTGATGAAATGATGATAGTGGTAACTACACTTGTTTCTTTGAGTTATGAATATTTGGAAATGTAATATTAAGATTTTAGTTTTTATACTTTAAAACAACAGACTTGGAAAGCTTGTTCTACTCACCCTAGTTCTTTTACCCTCACCCCCCCAACTTATAAACCATCAGTAAAAATAAAACCTCAAATTGTATAGTAATCTTAATCTATTATTAAAAGGTCCTAGAAAGGAAGATTACAAGGTAGATTCAGGTTTTGAATCGGTTTTGCCATTGGTTTAGCAGCGGGTGGGCAGGCAGATGCCTGCTCAGAGTAGAACCTATTGCCATTTTTCACCATTGATAGAGTAGCCTTTCAGAGTCAATGAGCTCTGTCAATGTGAGCTTGTCAAGGCTACAACTTCATAGACCTGAGAGGCGGTTTGAGAGGTCAGCCCTTTTCAGGTTCGCTGTGATGCAAATGAACTTTAATGCTTAAACAACTATTGGAATTTTTATGTCTGCTCCTTGTTCTTTTTTCTTCACAAAGTCATTGACGAGACATTCAGTGCTTTTTAAATTGGAAGTTGCATTGTGCTAAAGACCTAGTACAGATTTACGGAGGGCTGAAAGCAGTTAGATCATGTTCTTTTCATGGTGCGATTAGAATCAAATCGATTTCTCTACAGCCTTCAGCATTCAGATGGCAATTTTAACAAAGCTTGGGGGCTAGACAAGGGACAAAACGACTGAACTGAATGTTAATTACACTCTGCAGCCTTATTTTCTTTTGATTTGGGGCTGACTGGCAACTAAATTAACAAAAAGTGTGACCATAACTGCTGCCCTATTTTCATTTAAAAAGAGAGCTGCCTCTAAAAGGCTATCTTTACAATGAAACAAGTGAGGTCTGCTGATCATTATTAACAAGGGCACTTTTTTCTTTAAAATTCTTGCCCAAAAATCTGTTCAAAAAATAATATAGTAAATTAGTTATTGGCATGTTATTATCCAGAGAGTTAGTTGGTTTTGATTTTTATGACATAGGCTCGGAAAATGTAAAGCAGTAGTGGCAATTCATTGGTAGTTATGAGTTATAATTGGCACCTACATTGACTGTGGTGTGTCTTTAGCATGTTCAACATGCTGAAAGGTAATTAGATTACAGTAGATACTATTTTATTATGTAACATCAAACTATTCAAAACAAGCTTGATCTTAACAATTTTTCACCTAGCTCTTCCTCGCTTGACATGCAGATTTTCATATTTCATTCTTATTTTGTTGTGCCATATTAATAGTGCTAGATGCTGTTTTCCTTCCCTTGCAAGGAAGCTGCAGCTGTACCAAGTTGCAGTTGATTTTTGTGGCAATACTCTCCTTTTTTGCTCCTGCAGCTGTGTCAGTCTCATCCTAACACCTGGCATCATGAATTATCCTCTCCTTTATTTTTCCTCCCAAGCGAGAAACATTTTATGCTGCATAGTACATGTTGCAAAAATCTAGTGACCTTAAACATACATTTCTCAGTTGATTCCTTTACTAGCAGTATCGAAGCTTGATTCTATTATTCCTGTTGGTTTAAATACAGTTTTGCCTCTGGTTTAGCATTTCATACTGACATACTAAAGTATCACAAAAATATTTTTGAGAGAGATGGGGATTTAAATTTCTATCATTTGGTAGATAGCATTACCTTTTTAGTCGTTGATAGTTTTAAATCAGAGGCTAATAAGTTTGAAAGTTAAAAAAATACAGTGCAAAACACAAAACCATATCATTATTAAAATAAAGGACTATTTCTTTTTGGGTTACTATTTAGTGCTAGAATGTTGATAGTGTTATAGACCACCCTGCACTCCGTCACTGTCTTATACCTCTCTCCTTTTCATACAAAAAGCAGCTGCAAAACAAAGTTTTTCTAAAACCAGTCAAGAGTAAACTTTTTTCTCATTTGTCTTCCAGACACGGAGATCGATTGAGAAGTTATTAGAATGGGAAAACAATAGGTTATACCACAAGGTGAGTACCACAGGGAGCAGCTTCGTACTGTTGAGGTCTGAATTGCACAGTATGGAAACAGATGCTTTTGTTGAACTAAAAATATGAAAGGTGGACCAATGGGTTAGTCTGTGTGCTGCAGTAAAATAGAGCTCATTTTTCTTCTTTTACTCTCCTACTTGTCTAGCTGTGCTTGCACTGGAGACTGAGCAAAAGGAAATGTGAAACGAATAACATGATGGAATATGTAAGTTAAAGGGCTGTTTTGTGAGTTTCTCTATTAAATGATCATTTATTTTGCTTCTGATCTTATTCTTTCCATGATTATTAATCAGCAAAGGTGTCAGGAGCTTAATCTCCTGAGTGCAAGGATTTTCTACGGTTCACAGATGCATGGTTTCATGTGCAAGACTGATTTATAAAGTTATGAATGACTTGAAAACAAGGCTTCACTGTGTTCTGAAAAATAATAAATTAATTGCCAAGATAAAATAGCCTGAACATGTGTTGATGGAGTGTGAAATTTTAGATGCTGTATAAAGAATAACCACAACTTTGGTTACGCAGCAAGTCAGATATGGCTTTTTTATATAATGCTAATCAAGCTTCCAAGTATGGAAGAAAACCTTTCAGCCAAGCCATTGGAGCTTAAGAAACCTTTAGCCTTTATAAATTTTAGCTACCCATACCTCAGTGGCCCTTAAAGAATTTTTAATCAAAAGTATTAATAGACTATTTATTGTCTTGTAAAAATTATCTTAAAAATAAGCAGGAGATGAGATGTTGCTTATCCTGTGTGTTTATTCTTTAAAAGATATCTACGTCAGCCCATGTATACAATGAATTTTAGAATTTATTTAGTATGGTATTTAATTTACTGACTCCTTAATTTACTTGAACAATTTTTCTCCTTTTGAAAATTCAGAATACTATAGAAAATTATGAATTTTTATTTATTCTCTCGAGCTTTAGTGTTTTATTTTAAATATGGAAAGGGTATGTTAAAAGAAAAAGATCTAAGGAAGAATTAATTGTTGAAAGTTAAAGTCATAGTCTTTGTGAAGTACCAGGCACACCATTTCAGACAAATTCTATTCTTTGAAACAATTTAGTCATCATAGACTGTGTGTGTGTGTGTGTGTAAAAGATTGATTAAAACAGTGCTTAAATAGTTAGAAATTGTCATAAAATCATTTTTCTCTGCAGTATTTTCTCTTTCATTATCATACAGTCAAATCCCATTTCTAGCTTTAGACATAAAAGTCATCTTAAAAATATCTTTTTTTCCTCATAGAATAGGTCTATTCAGTGAACCCCAAATAATGTAAAATTTATCATTCTCTATTATATTCAACATGTTAATTTATGATGATGAGAAAGATACTTTTTTAAATACTAATAAGAAAATACATTCAGATAACTTGTTTTGAGATGGATCTGTGAAAAGATAGTCTCGTATTTTCCTCATAAATGGTAAGAGTTTATGTATTTTGGCATGAGTGATGGATACGTAGAAGATTTAAAGAATATTGTGAAAAAATATTTGCTGTATTTAGAAACCCAAACACTAAGCTTAAAACTGAGGTTTTATTTATTTTTGCACATTTCTAAATTTACATTGGAAAGGAAAACAAATGTTATTCCCAATACTATTATTTTCAGATAGAACTATATGAATGTCATTCATTCATAAAATATGCTCATTATATTTATCTTTATCTTATGATATTCTTTTTTTAACTAAAAATAATTTAGTAACCTTTCAAAACATTGTGAACTGTATGCTTTGTTTGTAAAATAGTTTAATTTATCTTGAAGTTTTAGATAAGCACTACTACTGAAGCCATTATATTTTTCATACGATCATAGAAGATATTTAGAAGAGTAGTAAAAATATTTTTTAATTGCTAAAAGTATTTTTTCTAAAATTTCTCAGTAGGTATATTTATGATAGTTGAATGGGAAAATAATATAATTTTAAAAACTTCCTAAAGAATACTTTTAAAAAGTTAAGATAGCAAATAATATAGTGAGTGCTTCTTTACCTAATGAATTGGGGAATTTTTACCACATATTTCTCTTTGACCTAAACTTTTTCTTTAACTTACAGATATTTCATTTGTTAAGGGAAAATAATTCTCCTTGATTATATTTTGAATATTGGAGACAGTCTAGAAAAATACCAGCCTGATGCCAACTTTTCTTTTATTCAAATGTGGTAGAGCAGCATGATTTAGAGAAAATGAGACAAATGGCTTCTGAAGGAAAAGAGTTCATGGGATATGTTCTTTAAAAACAAATAATAATGCAAATATGAGCAAAGATAATCTTTATTTTGCATTGTGTGGTATACGCCGTAAAATGTAATTCCTATATTCTAGAGCTGAAACTGTAAAGACTGCTTGATTGAGGACATGTTTGAAATATAGAAGTATTTATTGAATGTTGACTCATAGTAATTTAAATATTTGATCGTCAATTTTTAGAGCTGCAAAGAAGATGAGGAGGTGGAAAAACAGTTTTTAGCTCAAATAAAGAAGCTAGACAGAAAGCTAGGAATATTTCGTAGGCAAATAATAGATCAGGAGAGTGGCAAAGGTGGCACCTAAAACTAAGTGCAGTATAACTAAACCAGGAAAGGAATATTTTTAGGCAGGCCACCTTGTTTATTGAAGCAAATCAAAAGCCAAGAAAAATGAAGAGTGAAAACGAAGATGTCTGGTCTAAATGACTTAAAAGAATAGTATTCAAACCTGGAGATCATATCAAGACAGTTTCTGAAAAAGAATGAAGAGTTCACCAAACTTGGAAACTATTCAAATCAGATAATTTTTTTGGTTAGCATCTGTTCTATAAAGAATTGGAATAAGGGAAAGAACTGATTGTGATTTAAGACAGTTTAAGTTTGTTATAAAAATTAGCTTTGATCAACTTGTGTCTTTCTGTTACTATATTTTGTCTTTGTTGGTTTTCCTTTAGTTTTTGATAAAAGGTTCTTTGGAATAAATTTTAACCTTTAATTTTGCTAACTTAAGAAGAAAAGGACTTTTAAAAAATTAAGAAATAAAAGACCAATACCCTTTATCTAGCGATCCTGGTACAGTAAAATGAGAGCAATTCTAGAATTTAAAGACCCATGGAATCAACTTAGAAAACGGAGGAAGCTTGAAAAAATAAATTGGATCAGCTGAAGCCACATAATGCAGTTGAAAGGGCAAGGCTTTGGAGTTAAGACAGTTCTTTGTTCAAATAGTGACTCCAAAATCCTTGGATCATCAGTTTTCTCGTGTAAAATGAGGACGATAATACTTACCTCACAGAAAAGTTGTTGGGATTAGATAGATCTATATAGTATGAAACACTCTGTATATAGTTACTTCTTAGTAGATGCTAGTTCCGTTTTCTTATTCATTCATGCATGCATTCTTTCTGTATATCAGAGACAGTATCAAAATTATTTTAGCAATGAAATATAACTGAAGTTTTGTTTAGATAAAAATCTATTTAAATCTTTTTAAAACTTTTTTTTCTCCTTATACAGGTCATCCTCATAGAATTTTTACCAAAGACACCGATTTTTCGACCGGATTAGCATTTACTTTATTTATAGAGACTTTTCAAGTATGTTGTCTTTCCAATGGTGCCTTGCTTGGTGCTCTTCTGGTGGTGACATAACATTGGTTCTACAGAATCGTGTGGTGTTTTTTTTTTTTTTCTGTTTTTGTTTTTTTAAATAACCGCATGTTCTAAGTGTGCATTTTTGTCAAACTCTGCAACAGTTATTTCATACAAATGTTTAAATACTTAAGTTATTGTGCTCTTTTCTGTTATGTATTCTGATTTTCAAGTATTACTTTTTTGTATTATCAAAAAAATACATTTGAACTTAGCATAAAAATTGGCTAGCCTTTTTTATTTTATCACCAAAGTACTCACACTTCTTTATTTATTAATTCCTTAATGTAGAAAAACACCTTTGTAAGGCTGTACTTATCTATTCTAGCAAGCACACTCTTTGTATTATTTTTCTTCCTTTTTAAATTTAACAGTTATTTTAAAATAGTAAGTTTTCTTTAATAGCTTTTTGGAATTTAACATATCCTTTCTCATTTAATTTCTAACACTGTTTACAGCAGAAATATCTGTAACATTATGAAGACCTATAAAAAAGTTTTGAAAGTGTTTCTTTCTTCAAAGGTAGCAAGGCAAGATTAAATTATTTTTATTAGAATAGACAAATCAGTGAATGGTATGCATGCATCTAATGGTTACTAGAGCTCAGGATGATAAAATATAGTAGCATTACAAACTGTGTATATTTTTGATCAAGATGATGATAATGGCCTTACTTGGGTTATTTTTTATTGTTTATCAAATCTTATATACAAAGTATGGAAATAATCCTTTAAAAATTTCTAAGGAAAATATTTCTCCCAATCTAACACAGTTGTAGGACGGATATATGTTTCTAAAAATTTTTGAAAGAAAGCAAAAATTCTAGAATTGAAAGTAAGCTGATGTTTAATACCCCATTGATATTTGGATCAGATCGTTACTAAGAAAGGGCAGACTTATTTAGTACTGTTTTTATCTATTAGTTTGCTTTCAGTTAGGTGTACTTTTTTAATTGAGAGTATGACATAAGTTTAAATCAGAACAGCTTATTTCTTTTAAGTATATGCAAACATACATATTTTCTTTTCTTCTTTTGGTTGTACATATCTCCATGAATTTTAAAACTTTCTAAATTTCTGAATGACCTATGTGTAAATTTTTGTTTTTATAAACCTGAAATTATACAAGTTTTAATGTGTGTCAAGAACTTGTTCCATACAGCTGTGGTATCGAGCAATAATGTGAATAACTTTTGAAATTATATATAAACTATGCTTAATTTGTATTAAGAATTGGTACCACTATACAATACCTTTTTTCCTTGTATTAAATCTTTTAAATAACAGTTTCATTAATTTATATAACTGTATTTTTTAAAAGTATTTCTTTGTACTTTCCAAAGTACTGTAATTCTATATAAATTTGAGCAGTTGAATGCTAGTATTTTATATCCTATATCGGACATTAGGAGCTATCTTAAAAACTAGGGGTTTTTTTTTGTTTTTTTTGTTTGTTTGTTTTTTTGTATGAAAATTATTTGTTTCCATTGCTTCCTGACCCCAAACACTTAACAACTTGAATTTATGAAACACATTTCCTCTGAAGAGCTCAAAATACAAAGAATTCAAGCACTTCTCTCACTTTATTTACCTTGTGTTTAAGGTGTGGCCTACCACCTTAAAGTAGTGCAATTAAAAGGTAATGCTGTTCAAAAACTCTAGTATTCCTTTGTGGTTTCAGTGTTGAAAAATCTGCCTCAGTATTCAGAAAGAGCAGAAAAATTTGACTGTGTAGACTATGCAACACAAGTGTTCCATATCTAAAATTTTATAAATTAGAGCACCATATGATTAGCTTTATAGGAAGTATTGTACCTATGCAGACATTTTTTTTCTTGTTTTTAGTCTTCTGTAAATTATAGTTTTAATTATTCCCTTAAGAATATTTTAACAGTAAGAATGTTTTCATAGTTGATAGTATTAAGTACAGGATTTTTACAAGCTTTTCTAATTTTATTGAGAGTAGTGTCCGTTCCTTAAAGATTCTCTTGAAATGTTCACTCTTATATTTCTAATGTATATATAGAAAAGAACTGTGAATGCTTAATATGTGGCATTACCCTAAGCCAGCTATGCCTTGAACAGTTAGATGTCTGTGTTTGAGTTTTCATTAGTAGTTCTCAGTATAACATACTCTCTGGCTTATTCTTTCTTGAGTCATAAATCTAAGTGCCCATGTTACTGCAAATTAGAAATGTCAAAGATGCCTATGCTATGTGAACATTAGTCTAAAGGAAATATTTTAAATGATTGTTTTTCAGTTTCTGTTTTCTGACTTAAAGTTTGTGAAACATGAACCATAGATACTTTTAAAACTGGCCAAGAAAAAGTGTTATTGGCAGAAAATCTAACGTATAGATTTTACATAATTTATGATCTTTGTTTATACATTACTGGCATTTTGCAATCAATCCACCGTTCCTTTGTAGAAACATTCTTTTATCAAATAATGTACATTGCAAACCCTATTATATATTTTACGTGACTTTTTATATATCTAGGTTAAAATATATACTCCAAAACTAATGACTATAGTAAAACTTAGTGACACATTTAGTTTCTAAGGTAGGTATTGATTGCCCTGCCCTCACAAGAGGGTCACCTTACCTATATAGTAGTCATCAGATGCTTTATTAAGACTCTTTAATGACTAGATTTCATTTAAAATATAAAAATGTAATTTAAGTCTAAAGTCAAGAAGTGGTCAAACCTTAAATAATAGTAAACTGTGATTTTCTTATTATAAAAACTAGTTTTGTAATTGAATAATTTTAAATCAAGAATAACCACAACTTTCTCCATGGTGTGTTTTCAGTATTACTTGTACAGAGCTTCTGATTGCTTCTTTATATTAGTAGACTCAGGTCAACTGTATAAAACTTTGGCAACATTTTATGTCAATCTTTGGTTATAAAAGAATGATATTAAATAGTAGTATGTACAGTTGGACTCAATTGCATGAGTGCTACACTAGTTTTATATAACATTATGTACACACACTGTTTCAGCTTTTATGGTATTCTGTTTCATAATTATAACCTTTAGCTGCATGCTGGATTTTCACTGTAAATATTTGCTTTGGTTTAACTGTTGTTTAGTAGTACTAAATCAGAAGTACAGTGTGTTTAAAATTGTCTTTAACAGATTCCACCATCTAGTCCTGGACCCTCTTTTCTTCTCTTAACATACTGAAGCACTGTGGGTCTTTTTCTGCCCACCTGATGTCCAATGTCTTCTCCACGCATGGACATAGTACAGCATTGCCTTTCTGTCTTCCTTCCCCAAAGCTCACAGTTAAGAATGTTAATTCTTTTGCATTCTTAGCTAGGTGTTTAGAAGGCCAGTTAAAGTGAGTCTATTACATTAAATAATGAATAATTGACATTCAATTCTATTAAAGTGGCACTTGCATTTTTAAAAGAGAGTTTCTTAAATTTCCAGTTGATGCACTGGTATAATTGGTGTTTTCCTTTTCAACAGACCCTATCAGTCCAAACTTTCCAGTGAGCAAAAGTTACATAGTTACATAGTTATGTATGAGAGACTTCTCAAACCACCATTTCTTAAGAAAGCTGATTTACATCTAGTATTAGGGTGGAAAGAATAGGCTCAAGGTCAATCCTAAACCAAACTAATATAATTAATATACAATTAATTATTGTATAATAGTTTGTGTTTAAATACTCCATTATAAAAAGACAGAAACTTAATTTTCCATAGATAGAATAGCTAACTTTGTTATTTTTAGGAACATACCTTTTATATAAGTTGAGATTTGAAGATCTGTCTTTAAATTGAGTAATTTAAGAGAGGCCTGAATATTGTTTATATTGTTCCAATTTTAGTATATGTGCTGCTGAAGCAAGCACAAAATATTGTTTACATTATTAGTCATGTTTCTGTATACTTGTTTCTGTAATAGGGAGCAATATCCCCTCCCCCCCCCATAGTGGTAAATGGAAACAACAGAGATTGTTCATAGCCTTAATAGACAATACTGAAAACAGAAATTCAGAAAGCTAATCTTGATTTTGAATTAATTTCTATGTTTTGCAACATTATCAAGTTACTTGGCTTCTGCTTTTTCATTTCCACAAAAGGAAGATACTATGACTACCTCATATTTTTCAATCATTTTGCTGTTATTTATTACATCCTCTATAAAAGTAGCTAGATGATTAATAGTAATTTAGTAGCTTTTTTGACTTTACAATGTCAGCAAAAACGAGTTGATATCAAATTTTGCATTTAAAATTAAAGTTAGAATGACTACTTCCTCTATGTACTTGCAGTAGTGCTTCTGCATGTTTAAAAATCAGGTAAACGTTAAATATAATACTTGAGAAGTTTTTTTTCTAATGAGACCTTTTAAAATAGTTTCATCTCAGATACATAAGCAAAATCATGCCTTTTTTTAATTAACATTTTTCCCTACTTCATAAACATGGTGCTCTATCTGAATTTGAGACTTGACTGCTTTTTTCTTTTTCTCTTTATGAAAAATAGCATATTGCTTTCTTAGCTCTTTATCTCAGAAATATTTCAATAAACTAACCATACCAGGCATTCTGAATTTTGGCAGAGAAGCTATCTATTTCTTTTTTGTCTTTTTAAGAAATGTAATGTCAACCAGTCTTTGGAAGAACATAAGTAACGTATCAATATTTTGGCTCCTTGTTCATTGGACCAGAGTGTACCTTCAAACTGCAGATTTTTCTTTCCTATTATCTCTCCTGCTGATTCTTAATAAGACTGGTTCCAATTCTTTCTTGACATAAATATTGTATAGACTTAAAATGTTCTAGAAGGAAAGATTATTTCCTCAAGAAACTTTTTATAGTAAATAAAAGACCACCTCCTTTCTCTTCTAGTAGCAGCTTATTTAATTATGTAACTACAACTACAATATTGCCATGAAGTTTTTATAAACAGGAATTTGTTTTAACTGAAGATACCAAAGCCCTCTTAAAAATCTCTTTTTTTACATTCGTTGGAGCTAATGACATTTTGTCCTCTCAAAAGAGTTTAGCATTGTGAAAGTGGCAGTGGAAGCAAGGTAGATATGATTGGAAAGCAGTATGCTGAAATCTACTGGCTGATAAAAATGAGTGCATTGTTACCCTACCTACACTTTGGTTTACAGGAGGAAAGTTACTCAGTGGCCAGGAATTGCACACAGTTTTATGCTTTTTTTTTTTTAATATACATTTTTATGTATTACAGTGGAAATTATTTTTTTAAATGAAAAATAAAAACATTCTAGAGTTTTCTTCTGCTATCATTGTCTTTTGAGAAGATGGAGGCTACCTCGAATAAAGTATTCCATTTATCTTTTATAGTTTGTGTGACAAAAAATACTAAATAAAAGATTATAGGAATTTGTTCCTATGTCCTTAATGAACAGGGAATAGCTTTCAAATAAAATAATCCATCAGAAACTTCTGATTAAAAAACAAAAAAATTAAGTAAATAAAAATTGAGGAGCAGTTATATAGCTCCAAGATCAGGGTCTCTGTTAATTATGCTTTCAGGTAATTCAAGTTACATTCAGCCAAGTCAAGTAACATTAAAAACAAAACAAAACAAAAAAACTTTGGTAAAATATGCAGTTGAATTTTAAGGGTATGTATTACATTTTTCTTTCGTTATTAAGAAATTAAAGCCATTGCAAAATATCTGTTTTTGTTGAAATGAGATTTTTTTGTTAGATAAAAATTTGGCCTTCATAATTATGAAGAAATATGGGTTATTTTTAAAGTGGCTTGGTTTCTGGTCCTGCGTTGATTGTAATATATTTCGTATTGTAAAATTAAGCCTTCATTGACAGTATTTTTCTAGTATACAGATAGAGACCTAATTTGAAGTAGGTTTTTTTTTTTTTTTTTACTTTGTTTGCTTTGCTAGTTGAGTTTTTGTTGTTTTTAAGAGAGTCTTTTGTAACACATGACTTCAACACATGATTTCATGCTCAAAACCAAAATATGGGCTAATTCACAGCATTTGGTCTTTAAAGACTATAATAAATAAAATTTAAGACAATTTTGGTGAAGTTGGAAAAGGGAGTCAGGAACTTAGTGATCAAATCACTTAAAAGGAAATTGACCAAACTAATAATGTCTGTTAAAATGACCATATTAATGAATACACATACATATTCTTCTATAGACGTGACCTGTACAGATACCTGGGAATAAAAGAATTGCCATTATGAATATGGGTTTAGGAACTATGTGCAATAAATTTAGAGAAAATTTTATGCATTTATGAACTTTCATTATAGCTGGAAAAAAAGAATAGGAAAAAGATACAACTTACATAATTACTTTTTTTCCTCCAAAGATCTTATTTTTATTATCCCTAAAATTTAAAAGCCAGTACAGCTTTTAAACAGGGTTCTTGATTATTCTGTTTAGGTATAGCATTGGTTTTAGAAATAATTCTAATTATCACCCCTGTAAATACACATATTTAGCAGTATTTAAAGTTTATCTGTTGCATTGTATTGAATGACTATTTGTTAACACACACATTTTTAGTTTTTTGTTGTTTGACCGAGATTCTAGTGCAGACCTTTAAAAAATATTTCCATATATATGGGAAAAATATATGTGCGTGTGCACACACACTCATAATTCTAAAATAAAAGTAATTATAACTCAGTTCACTAAGGCATCTCTTTGCAGTGAGCGGTAAAGATGCTTTTACCTCCATTACCTGGATTGTTTTAGTTAAAATACAAAATGACAATTGATTCTATTTGAAACATTTAAAACCTAAGGGAAATTTTGTGTTTGTGGACTGTGTGTTTTTTTGAGTCATCTCAATATTGTAATTTTAAAAGAATTGATTACTTATTTTCTAAATTTCTATTCTTTTATTCACTTTTTTTTCATCTTAAGAAAAAAGTGGGAGTTCTCAACAGTGTTAAGTTTCCTTTTACAGAAATGAAGACCTGAGCAAAAATGCCATTACTGCTTGAAGTAGTTACTATCTTAGAATCCATCACAGAAAGCCTAAAAGATAGCCCAACCTTTGTACCTACAGTCTTAGATATTGTTAGGTAGCCATTCAATTTCCTTTGCATTGTATGTGAGATGAATATTTTTTGAGACTTTTTTGTTTGCTTTACTAAAGAAATCAGTGAAGAAAAAAAAAAAACCTCAAAAAAACAAAACAAACAAAAAACACCCTGTAACTCATGTGAAGCATGCAGGGTGTTGTAATTTCAGTTTGCAAAGCGGTGTGATACAATGTTGCTGAGCCAAAAGCACACGATAGATTTAATGTAGCCAATTGTGTACTTTTGAAAAAAAGAGTAACTGTTCTCTGTGAGTTAATTTTGGATTTTTTCAAAATCTCTCTTTTAGGCTTTGTGCTGGATTCTTCCAGACAAATGCGTATTCCATGTGGGCCACTGTTCTGCTAAATGCTCTCAGTTCTCCTTTTGCAATCAAGATTATGTTGCTAAGGAGATTTTGCTTTTATTGGTGCCATTGATTTGTGTTAATACGTTTTGAATACCTCTCCGTATTCTTCCGTAGACAAGGCCAAAAGAAAAACTTCCCCGAGTTTCCCAATTTACATTACAAATGGAGCGGTGGTGTAATGAAGCCGATATAAAGTGGGCAGTTGAAAGGGAACTAAAGAAAGGGCACTCAAGTGAGAAATGAAGAAATGTGCCTAGTGTAGTCTGTGGGCTGCCTTTGGTCCAGCTGCAGGAACTGGCTCTGGCCAGAGGTAGAGTGAGCACCTCCCTCTGCAAAGACCACCCACTTTTTGGAGCCTAGGCTAGCACACCATAGATTACCTCATTGACTAATATAGGGTCATTTAAAAAGCGAGAAACTTTTTCTGAGGTAGCAAGGAGATGGTTCTCTCTTACCCCTAAATCTCTTTTTGAGATTTCCTTCCTAGAGCATGACTGAGGCTAGGCAGACTTTCTCTACCTTATGACCATAAGTTGTCCTTTGAAGGAAGCCCTATGGATGAACTGGTTCTTTTGGTTATGAAGACTAGCATATTCAAATACTTTTGTTGGTATTCCTCTAGGTGAGAAGGATGTTAACTAGATTAACTTGAAAATTTTAGTTTTATGTTCCTTACTTTGTATCATATTCTAGACTCCAGAGACTGGAGAATGCCAAGTTGACATGTTTAAACTAGCGAAGTGATTTGCTTAGGTTACAGTACTGGAAGGTGCTGAGGAATACCTTTGTGACACAGTAATGCCCCTTTTTGATTTACATTGTTCAAATAGCCTTGTGTTGATGCATAGGGTTTTCTTTCTAATCAGAACACAAATACTGCACTGATATAACTTGAAGAAATTTTAGACATTTTAAAATAAAAATGTCAATATAGAAACTATGAAGAAAAATTGCCACACAAGTCTGAGGAAATTAAAAATGGATCACTGGGGTAACATCTCAAACTTACGTTATTTGGAGATGAAAAATGACTTTCTGTTAATGAATTCAGCAAAATAAAGTCTAAATGATCAGTTCTTCAATGTTGAGTGATCTGGGCAAGAAGCATAAATAGAGGCATTCCACTGTCAGTGGGAAATAGGAAATGTATTTAAAAATCTGGAAAGGAAATTCTTAATTCGTATAATTAAAATGTCTTTTCAGTAGATTACCCCCTTCCCCCGAACACCAATAAAAAAAAAGTCTGTGCTTGTCAACTACTGTGCTTCATGGATAAAATTTCAGTTCCCAAACTAAATGTGATAATAGTTTTTGTCTTATATCCCCAATTTTGGTTTACATGTACTTGTGGGTGTTTTTTTTTCCTGAAATATTTTTAAAGCTTTTAAAACTAATAATCTGTAGCTTAAAGACTGAAGTCGAAAAATGCAGGGATGAATTTATATAAATATATATTTAAATTTTTTTTATTTTTCAGTTATAGTTGACATACAATATTTCAGATGTACAACATTGTGATTAGACATTTATACAACTTACAAAATGATCACCTCAGTAAGTCTAGTATCCATCTGACACTATACATAGTTATTACAATATCATTAAATATATTCCCTATTCTGTACTTTACATTCCTTTGACTGTTCGAATTTATATTTTCAATCTGGTATTTCTGGCCATATTTGTCAATGGTTTCTATATTAATGATACCATTCTTCTATGGTTTAATCCTAAAGTTAAGAATTGTACAAATGAAGAGAACAGCTAAAGAAAAATGCCATTACTGCTTGAAGTAAGTGAAAAGTAGTGAGAAACACAAATATTTTTATACTATATATTGAGAGCTTTTTTCCAATCTGTTGAAGCTGACTTTTAAATTATTTTAAACTTTAAAATTTTTACACTTGGAAAGCCTTTTTCCTGAAAGGGTAGGCAAACCCGTTTTGTTCATGTACATAAAACAAGCAATATAGTTTTACTCTGAGCATTAAACGTAACACTCATAAAATTATTTTCAAAAGATAGTTAAAATTTACCAGTAATATTCTAAGATTTGTGAACTTTGGAAAGCCAGTTTCTTAGTCTTCTGTTTATAACTTACCACTATGTGCTGGAAGGTAATTTTGTAAAAGCATGCCAGTGTAAGAAATCAACGACTCTGCTCTGAAGATCTGACTAATATTCTCTTATATATTGCTTAGAGCAAAGATAAGTTAGGTAATTTATAAATGCATGCCACATTTTTAACTACTGTCAAAACCATCAACAATTAGGCTCACCGGGAAAGAGAGCTTTGAAGAAAGTATGTGTATAAGAAAGCATGATCTTTTCCAATTCTGTCAACACTGGATCTTGTTCTTTAGCCATAGCCCACATCCACTTAAAAAAGGTGGAATCTAGAAGCTGGGAAAAAAACCCTAGAGGTGTCCAGTGGGGATGTGCATTAGAATCAACTGAGGAGTTTTTTTTGTTTGTTTTTTCAAAGACACATGGCTGTACTCTCCAACCCCCTGCCACTAAAATTGGGAGGAGAGGGATGGAGAGCATGTATATTTTGAAAAAAATTCTCAATTATGATAAGACATCTTCCCTTTCCATTCTGACTTTAAAATGACCTAGTGAGTTTGTCATTTGCCTAAGCTCATAGATTGTTAGTGACAGTGCCAGGACTAAAACTCCAGGCATGTGACCTCTAGTTCACAAATGTAGGGCCTTTCCTGCAATAAATACTATAAATAGAACTTTTCTTTTTATAAACAGCAATTTGAAAAAAAAAATCCTAAA
>NW_006442508.1:8981208-8996758 GCF_000325575.1 Pteropus alecto | reverse complement strand
AGAGTGTTACCTATGCCTAAAACACCTAAAAGTAAATTGGTAGACCCCTCCCCCCCCAAAAAAAACCTCAAAATGCTTATCTTCAGAAGTGATGAAATTTTAGCTCTTATCTACTGCCCAACCTGAGAGCTGTGACTTAGACATTAAATTATTGCTGGTCCGTGTGAAAACATTTAGAATGGTTGGCAGCCTACCAGACCCTGAGTTAAACATTCTACAGCCTGACTAGACTGCTGGGTAGCCAACTTCACATCAGATTAAACACATTCTCTTCGTGATGAATAGCTTGGAACCCAAAAACTTAATTTTATTACAAAGAAATGCAAG
This sequence comes from Pteropus alecto, assembly GCF_000325575.1. Lineage (NCBI taxonomy): Eukaryota > Metazoa > Chordata > Mammalia > Chiroptera > Pteropodidae > Pteropus > Pteropus alecto. Next base: position 8,996,431 of record NW_006442508.1, on the reverse strand, counting down.
GGGTATGTTGTTTACTAGATTAAAATTATTTTACGTTTTACTGGCACCATTCTTATTGTGATTGTCAAATGTATTTTCTTTGGTAATGGTGAGATGGAAGAAAAATGGACAATGAGGGGCTTTTGGTACTAATAAAATAAAAAAAGGACTCCAACAAGGTTGGACACAATGCAGCCTAGAGATGAACATTCATGAATTTTGTACTGAAAAAATTTACATTTCATTAACATTTTAAATTACAAAGGCAGGTCTACAAATACAGATTTGTGCGTGTGTGTTCTCATTGCATTTTCCAAGCAAATAGTGAATAATGTAATGCTAACTATATCCTGTTTCCTTATTAATTTCCCTTTTTTATTTTAAAGTATAAGCTAACTATAATGTGCAATATTTCAGTAAACTCTGCTTTACATTATAGATCCATACACATACACTCCATGTAATGTTCCCTTACATAATAAATTCTTTGGGGTATTGAAGGGTACTCTGAGCATCATTGCTCAGCTATATCAATCTAGTTCTGCGTCCACATGGATAGAAATTATCTTGATACTGAGAATATGAAAATGTAATATTTGATGATTAACATTCACGAGATTAGGATAGAATCATTCAACTCAAGATGGCTGTTCTTTCAAACATGTTACACTTTGAGAAGTTCTGTGAAGTTACAAAAAATGTGAAAGGGTTGTGGAGGAAATAGTGGCTGACTAATGTAATGAATTGAAATGTTGGAACTAAGAGCTCTATGCTCAAGGGAGCTGGCTGAGAGTAATTGACAAGCAGGTGCCTGAGAAATGACAGGGAAGGCCCTAGTTTGGCATCAGTAATGACATGGCTTTAGGCCATAATTGAATATGTTTTCTGGGAGTAAAATCATGTATCTTATGAATTTAAACTATTTTAACTATTCAATTGCAAAAAGTTATGTCTAAAATTGTTTTTTACTGACTAAAAAGCCTTTTGACCAGAATCTCTCTCTCATTTAAGAACTTGTACTGGAGTTGGCAATGTTGAAAACTAGGTACTTAAATAGTATGTTAAAATCTGTTTAAAGTGTGCTTTTGGGTAATGTTTAAAATCAATTGTGTAATATTTAAATAGCTTAAAGCAGAAGAATAAAAATCTTTTTGTTTTTAAGTAATTCAAAGTGTTGGCTAGAGATAGAAAGTTAGTAGTAGTCCTGCTTTGGAATACCATTTAGATTTCAGAATTTCAGTTTTATTTTTGTTTGTTTTGACAAAATGGTTATCTTACTTTCTTCAACAAGTGAAAGTTTAAGGCTTTGAACTTTTTGAAACTGCTAGATATAAATAATTGTTAAAGTTTTAAAAACAATTCCCATAGAAATAAAGAGAATGCTAAATATAATTCAAACAAGATAGAGTTTACTACTATAGCAAATCTGTTTACTTTCAAAATTGCCTTTCAAAGATAGCTCTCAAACAATAGAAGAAAACAAATTGGAAAAATGTATTGTCATTTTAATGCCACTTTAAGCATGTGTTTTCTCTGACCCCACTTTTATTCTTAACAGTTTTTAAATAGGTGATTAGCTAATTCTTTTTCTTGAAACAAAAAGGAATCCAGCTCAGTTTTTAAAATCTATTTTTAAAAGCTGCCCTGTTAATATACTTTTATTCATAGGATTGTTTATTACTTTTTAGTAGATAAAAGAAGTTGCCTCTTAATTATCTCACACAAGCTATATGACTTTATTTCTGTTACTTCCAACAACTACATTTTAAGCTTGAAAGAATACTTTCATCAATTTTTCTTTCATAAATGCAAAATTCAAAAGGTACAGAAGAGGATAGTTGCTAGTTTCCAACCTCTTCAGTTTGCTTCCACAAAGTAATCGTTCAATTGTGAGATATTTTTGGTTTTGGTTTTGTTATTAGTATTTATTTTCCTACTTTTATCAAAGAGATTTGTTTTTACACTATGCCCCCAAATAAGATAAACAGTGGCCTGGAACAACAGATGAAGTCTTCTTAAAAAAATATATCAGTTTACTTTTAAGAGACTACTGTTGTAACCTAAATACCTGTTGAACTTCTATTCCTGGGTGAGAAAAAAGTCCAGTTAATAAATTATCTTTCAATCCACAATAGATCTTAGGAAATCAGTCTGAAAACCACTTGTCCACCATCATGGCTAATGCTGAGTTTACTAAGTGATTAATGTAGATTTGAGTGCTAGGTAACAGAGCTAGAAATATGTTACCAATGAAATTGGAGACATTTGAATTGTACTTCTTAATAGAGTCATACTTTAAACTGGTTTGGTGTAAGGGAAGCATTCAAAGAATATGTTTTAAGCTTGGCCCATTCCCAGGCATTGTGCCAAGTGCCAAGGCTATCAGGGAAAATAACATCTCTCTTCCAAAGAGTTGAGGCTGGAGGAATAAGCACGTAACATGGTACGATAAGTGCCAATAATCAAAGAACTCACTTGGTGCCGTGGAGATACAAAGGAGCAATAAATTTTGTATTAGGTAGAAAGGTCAGTGAAGAGATAGTTAAGGTTATTTTAAAGGATTAGTTGAAACAATGGACATGTGCAAAGGCAGAGCTAAAAATGTTGCATTCAAAAATGTGCTGCATGTGCATGACTGGAAAATAGGGAACGATTGCCTGGTATGTAGCAATTATTAAATTAAAAAATACATAAAGCCAGAAAAAGAGATATGTATCATGATGATATTTTAACCTGAAGCTATTGAAGGATTTTTAGAAGATGAGTGGACCTGATCAGATCTATCATTGATAAAGCTTATTCTGACCCCAAAATAAGCCAAAATAAACTCCGTTAGTCTATTTTAACCTATAAAGTAACAAGTCATAATTTCTTAACTGAAGAACTCACTATTTTTGCAATAAGACCAAATAATAGGTAAGATGGAAGGAATATTTTTGCCTTTTGTCCAACTAAAAGAATAGCCTAACAATTCTGGGTAATTATCTGGGACATTATGAGGTAATCTCAGTCCAATTTAATTTGACTGGAATTTAATTCTGGTCCTGCTATTTCTAGCCATGTGACTTTGGAAATGTTTCTTAACAGCTTGGTGCCTCTGTTTCCTCATTTGTAAAATAGATTTATAATAGTACCTGTTTCAAGAAATAGCTGTGAAGGTCAAATAACATCATAATACATATGTTCCACTGGCAATGCCACACAACCATAGACCACTAGGAACAGATAAGGAGCTGAACAAAATAGGATTTATTGCTTGTTGTAATTAGAGCACACACAATGGAGCATGAGTGTGGGGGTGTTTAAATCAGAGGGCACTGGAAAAGCCTTAATGTAGGTTTTGGGCTCATGTTAGGTGATTTGGAAGAATTCAAGGAAGCAAGAGTTCTGAATTTAGAGTTTCTCAAGAAGTAGGGTAATATTGAAGGGTATCTTTGGGTGGGAGAAATGAAGCAAAGTAAAAGCTATAATTGATAAAGAAGCAGCAGTCAGTATTATACGGGAGAGGGTGACTTTGATTTTGTACTTAGACAAAATTATGAAGAGGTCTTGTCTGTTTGTCTCATTTTATCAGAGCCACAGAGCAACCTTGCCTGATATTGTTCTATGAGATTAAGTTTATGTTCAACAGGAGAGCACCAAGGCCTAGCTGGTAGTGATAAGCCAGCTCCAAAATGCCAGTGGTCGCTTTTCTCTTTCTCATCAGTTAGCACAATGCCTAATTTAAAGTTCAAGCGTAAAAAAATATTTTATAAGGAATTATAATATTGAACCCAACTCTCAAGTACATTCTAGCCCCAGCATAGTGGACAGTTTGGTCTACTTTTGAGATTAATTATAACAATGTTGTTCCTACCTTATTGGCCAGCACCTCCTCACTCTTTTTCCATGTGAATAGATTTTTCTTATCTATTACTTTTATTTTGAGTTAATATTTTTCATATTCAAAATGGATGTTAGAATGTTAAACTTCTAACAACAGATTTTTTTGAACACTTTTACAAAAATTTAATTGAAGGACAGTTTAAAAATCTAATCATTCTAACATCTTCATTTTATGTAAGCATAACACTGGCCAATCTTTATAGTATTTCTCAAGACAACTTAAATATTTATTGTAAGTGTAAATATTTATTATTTGCGTAATACCTGTATGCCCTGACATACCATGAAAGCACGTCTCTGTTAGCCTGGTTACTTCATCCCTAGCACTTAGTCAGTGCCCAGCACAGCCTAAGTTTTGAAGAAATGGTTGTTGAATAACTGAAGGAGGAAGAAAAAAAAATTGTACTTGGAAAGCAGAATTGAAACTAACATATATCAAGTGGAAACTCAATGCCAGGTACTATTTCTGTCACTTTACAAAAGTCATAATGGAATCCTGGACTTAAAGGGTAGTTCCATCCTGCAAAGGAAGCTTTGACTTAAGCTGAAATTAAGCAACTTTCTCTTCTAGGAAATGAGAAAGCTTGATTCCAGATCTGTGTCATTCATCAAATGTTTAATAAACACTCATCTTGTATTGCAGTGGGAATTCAACTTATCAAAGCCTGTCATTAGCACTTGCTGCTTCGGAATTTCATCAGCTCCCTCATCCACTCTCTCTCTGTCAGTCACCTGGGAACCTCAACTTGTTTTGAACACTGTTATACCCTACTCTGTGCTTGCACCTAACAGCTGAATGGGGCTGGAGAAAAACCTACAACCAGTGCTAATTTCATTTTTAGTTCATTACCACCCATGTCAAATAGGTACTACCCAAAGATCTTACTACACTTCACAAACGCGTTTGTTCTCTTACTCTCCAAAATTACTTTGTCATACCTTTACTTCTCCAAATGTCCAGCACCTTCTTTAATTACTGGATCTTTCCATTAGCATACAAACATTTTTCCCCCTATCTTTAAACCTCTCCCTGGACCTCATATCCCCTTCTGCCATGCCCCTCACACTTCAGAGAAAGCTTCTTAAAAGCTTCCTCATGTTCCAACTTAACTTCTGTTGACACTTACTAGGTTTTGGTTATCCCCCTCCCCTGAAACTGCTCTTGTCAAGATTACCAAACACCTCCACTTTGCCAAATCAGTAGTCACTCTTCTGTGTTATTCCAAAGCATTTACTCGGTTGACCATTCCATCCTCTTCATACCCCTCTTTTCTTAGCTTCTCTAACAGCATGTTCTCCCAACTTCTTGCTCCTTTTTTCCCTTAACTCTTAAATGTTAGAGTGCTCCAGGGCTCAGGTCTAGGTCTTAACTTCAGCTCTTCTCATTGTCTACCCTAGTTCCTCTAATCCCATGGTTTAGATACTATCTATATGCAAGTTCATATTCAAGTTCATATTGTCAGCTCTGACCTTTGCACTGAGCTATACATTTAGATATATCACTTCTATACTTGAATAACAAATAGGCATTTCCACTTAAAATGACCAAAAGCAGGAATCTTGGTTTGCTCCTTGTTCTTTCTTCATTCTTTCTCACAAAAGTATATCGCACCTCATTTCGCTCAGATATTTAAGACAAAAAACCAGGAGTTGTCATTTTCCCTCAATTTTCCATACTCTATCTCAGAAATATATCCTCAGGACATTAATTTTTCTTCATATTATTGCTTTCACTTTTGTCTAAGCTTCTAATATCTTCTGTCAGTTCTTACCTGAATTATTGCAATAGCTTCTTACTATGTTGTATTTCACATCCCTGTGACTATTTTGTAACTACCGATTTGTACTTCTTAATCCCTTCTCCTTTTTCACGCAGCCTCTCCATGCCCCCTCCCCGCTTTATTTTCTTTATTATACTTTTCAGTATCTGTATTTATCTTATTCATATTTTTGTCATTTGGTATGTATTCTATTAGAATATCAGCCCCATGAAATTGTGGACCTTTTCTGACCATTTAATTCCCAGCACTGTATTCTTGGCACCAAGAACATTGCCTGACACATGATAAGTCCTCAATAAATATTTGTTGAATAGATAAAATTTGCAGCCCTACTTGCTTTAATATACATTGGTGTTAATCCACAACTTTGACCCTAGGAAAAACATGCCTTATCTTTCTCATGACTTTATGTCTTTGGCTTTATTACCTCATTTCTCACTTTGAGAATCTTTGCAACTCCGTTCACCTACCTCAGCCACTTAAAATTTTACAGTCTCTAATCCCCTTCAGAATGAAAAGAAGGATGATGGTATTTTTGAATAAACATTAGTGAGGAAGCTCATCAGTAAATTATCAATATAAGCCAAAACTAAAAAATAGAGACACTGTCATAGAAATCTCTCCTACATTTGAGTATTTGGGTTGACCCTTAATTTAAATAAACAAGTGTACTTCACTGATGTGGCTTATAAAAGGTAATACAATATCATGTGATGTGAAGAGAAATGAGACAGAGGCTTGAGTCTACTTTGAAAATATGTAAATCTCTGCTAGGTCATGATTTTAGACCACACACAGACTGTCCAATGAGGGAAAACACAGAAAAGAATAGCAGCATAAACATTCTTGCCTTTTTGTGTTTGTCCAAAATAGAGTTTAGAAGATAGTCCCAAGAGAGTAATACTCTTATCCAACCACAAAATAATCTTTCTCAAAATTGTTTTTTCTTAAGTGACTGAAAAAATGAAAGTCTTAATCCACACATTTCCTAATGTAAGAATGTGTGCATGCTGAGTGAACTTTACTAAGCATTTAAAAGTGCAGAGTAGAGTATGACTACTACTCTTATTTACTCATCTCTTTTTTCCTTATTCAAAATTTGTTTCAAATGCAGAAAAACTGTATCCTAAGATAGTTAAATCTTAGGGAACAGGTCGCTCATGGGCTAAATTAAAGTTTAGCAATTCATGAATTAAGGGTTGTCGCAATCTAATCTTTACCATGCTCACTTGTGCTGTTAATTTTTACTAGGTCTCTGCTTGTTCCTTACCTGTAGAAGGCGATAACATTCTAGTCAATGTTGTTAGGGTACAAAATAAAATGGTGCCCAGGCAGAGTAAAAAAACTTTTAAAAATGGTTATTTGCACTTGATCTACCCATTTGATTATTATCTGTAAACAAATGAAGCTGAAAAGATTTGGAATTTTACTCTGTGTTCAAAACAATGGAACAGTTTTTGCCAAATAGGTTGGGAACAGGGTCATTCCAGGAAAAAAAAAAGAAAAGAAAAAAGAAAAGATACACATTAACAGTCATGAGATTTTAATTACAAAACTTTTTTCTTTAACTATGGTGGATAAAATAAACCTGCTTTTCTTCTTTTCTCTATTACTTGCCCATTATTAATGAATTAGAATACACCAAAAGTAAATTTAACGTAATCTTGAGTGTCATTATTACTTATCACTTTAGTGCAAGAATAGTGGAGTTACCACTTCTACTTGAACCAAGTTCTACTTGCTAAATAATAACTCTAGCTAGTCAGAACTGGTTGGGACCAGATTAGCCTGTGGCTTGCACTTTAGCCATCCCTTCCAACACCAGTTGCACACCATTATGTTGTGCAGCTAATCCGACAAGCTCTGATCCTTATTTTGCACTCATTCTAGCAAACCCAGTCCCTATGGCACTTAATGCTGCCATGGTCAGTCGCTGTACAGTAGTGACTGCTTTTAGAGCTCTCTGCTGTGTACCATGTTCACCAGGCACTGGGAGAGCCACCAAAGAATAAAAGCCTCTGGTTCTGCTGAGGGTAAATCAAACTCAGAGGAAAGGCTCGGGGAGAAGGGCTTAGCACAGCACAGAAAGGTGCTAAACATTCTCTCTTTTAATCACAATGGAAAGGGAAATAAAAGCCCGTGGTAGCAAGGCTTTCCCAGTATGGAGTGATACACTCTGATAGATATACATAGGTCTGAAGAGTGAATTTTGAAGGTAAAGGGACACCTCCCCAAACTCTCCTCTTTCTAGTGACAGGGTGGTAGGGGGGGATGGCTGGCAGTGAGGAGCAGGGGATGAGATTGAGGTAGGGGAGGTATGACTTCCTTCCTTCCACTGCAATTTAAAAAAAGAACAGATAGAATGGAACAAATGAGCCAGTTCAAATCTTGTTCTTTGCAGTGAGACAGGTGTACATTATTTATTTAAAAAAATCTGAAGAGTGAATTTTGAAGGTAAAGGGACACCTCCCCAAACTCTCCTCTTTCTAGTGACAGGGTGGTAGGGGGGGATGGCTGGCAGTGAGGAGCAGGGGATGAGATTGAGGTAGGGGAGGTATGACTTCCTTCCTTCCACTGCAATTTTAAAAAAGAACAGAATGGAACAAATGAGCCAGTTCAAATCTTGTTCTTTGCAGTGAGACAGGTGTACATTATTTATTTTTAAAAAATCAATCTAGAATTCTTGAAAACAATGAAACACTATGAAATGGAGCAGGGGAGAACATAATAGAAAAGTGGTGACACTTATTCCTATAGGGCAACAACAAGGGCAACTAAAGATGGGACCTTTTTTCTGGAAATGCAGACAGAGCAAAGCAGTATAACTCAGGATGCACAAATGAAGCAAATGACATGGATGAGTTAGGAAGTCAATGAAGCAGTAGAACGTTTATGTAGATTCCAGATGTTTTTGTCTCATCTCACCTCACAGACTCTGCATCCCTCTTCTCTGAAAGCCCATTCACTATGTGTGAAGAGAGCAAGAGAAGGGGAAAGGGAGTATGAGGGGAAGGCCTTCCTTACATATCCGGTGATGGTATTGTCCTCAGCTTACCAAGAGAACTGTGCACAATGAGACTCCTATTAGAAACGAGAACAAGCACCTATTGTTTAGGTTTAAACAGCTCTAAGTGTTTCTTCTAGAGATAATTAATTTAATTAAAATGGTCCCCGAAGCCAAACTGAGCTTCCGAATTCCAGCACAAGGTTATGCAGAACTAGCAAGCCATCAGCTATGTCACAGCAGACGCACTGGACCTGGCCCCCTTGGACTTACTTTTTTACTTCTCTTGGCATGGAGGCCCCAGGACGGGGGCTAGGCAGGAGGCTCTTCCTGGGCTGAGGAGAGGGCCGTTAGTTCTGATGGAGTTGAAGAAAAGATCATCTTTAATCTGTAGATTTAGTTCCAAAAATGATGGGGGTATTTTTTCCTTCCTGGTGATTTAAGAGAGAAATTTGGCTTACTGCCCTCATCCAAACCAACAGTCCTCAGTATAGCCTCAGTACACTGGTGTTCAATAAAAATACATTGACCAAATGAGTGGATAAATGAATGAAAACCAATTCCTTTGGTTGGCTTTTCAGCCTGTTGTCTTCTGGATTAAGGAAGTAAATTGAATAGCATTTGGTCTTAGATCAAAACTATCAAATTGTCGTGTGCCACAAGGGGATATATAATAAGACACTGTGTAGCACTGGATGGTGGTGGGTTTTTTTTGGCTTTTTCTTTTTCTTTTTTTTTTTTTTTTGTGGTGGATATAATTCAACATGTTTATTCCAAACCCTGAGGTAGGCACAATATAAGAGGCCACATGATATGGCCATTTAGCAAGCAGATTATGGAGTCAGAAAGACCGGGTTCCTAGTTGTTCCGTTTTCTTGTGATATGACCATGGGTACATTTTTAAACCTCTCTCAGCCTCATTTCTTCATATGTAAAATAAGGATAATATCAAATCTAACAAGGTTATTGTGAAGTTTAAGTAAAATATTTTATATGCCGAATGGGCATATACTGTGTACCAGGCATTTGTCCTAGGTGTTTGGGATATATCAGTGAACAGAATAAAGATCCTTGTCTTTGTGATGTTCGTAGTCTAGCAAGGGCTGAAGGATAGGAGGCAAACAAACAAAATGAACCCTATACACATAATGAAGTAAATGTATGATATGTTAGAAGTTCTATCTGCGAAGGAAACAGTGCAGGGTCCTAGTGTTCTAGAGGCAGAGTTGTGTGGCATGGGAGAGTGAGAATGAGAGTGGGTCACAGTTTGATATAGGGCGGACAGGACTGGACAGGGTAGGCCTCACTGAGAAGGTGATGCTTGAGCAAGGATTTGAACTTGGTGAGGGAGTAAGCCATATCCAGAGATGTAATGTTCTAGGCAAAAGGAACAGCCAGTACAAAGGCCAGAGGGTAGGAGTATGTAAGGCATGTTTGAGAGCAAAGAATAAAGAAGCTTGTGTGGCTTGGAGTGGGGAAGCAACTGCTTTCCCCACTCCAGGCTGTACAGGATCCTGAGGCTATTGCCAGAACCTGGAGTGAAACGGAGAGCCTGTCTGACCAGGTCACTGATGGCAGTGAGGGGAGAAGGGTGGCTATGGAAGAAATAATAGCAGGTTTGTGTGTTGATGATCCAGTTGTGTGAATGATACAGTTGGATGAATATTGATGATTCAGGAAAGAGGAGAAAAATTTGCTAGAGGGATGCACTCGAGTAGGTGATGGATCAGCTCTAGGTGGACTATGGGAATGGGCAAAACGGCAGAGACTGTGAGTGGACTCACTGGTAGGTAGACATGGGAACCTGTGGAGTCTTTTTCTGGTTCTCCCAAATTTCTTAGAGAAGTAGGAAGCAAAGTAATCAGCGAAGAGGAAGGAGGGAGAAGGAAGTATGAACTTGTTCTTTCAGAGACCAGAAGAGTGAATGAATGGGCTGGGGGAGCATGCTATGAATCAGGCAGCATTAAGAGCCCATTTAAGGGTTAACGATCTTGAATTCAAAATGAGTCCAGTCAGCATGGCTGAGTTTTTCACCAGACATATTCAACCATTCTTACATAAGCAGAGAGTTGGGGTTTGTCAGGGTTGTGTTTTTGCTAAGCAAATGTGACACAAAGCGAAAGAGGCAAGGAATTTCAGGGGTTCTGAAGTCAGTAATTACAATGTGATAATTCACCAATAAATTTAAGCTACGTAAGGAAAGAAGATAGGTCCTCAAGTAAAATGGGGAGAAGGACCAATGGATTGAGATTCCCATGGTTTAGGATTGGAGGAATTGGGGTGCTAAACACAATGGGCTAGAGAGACAGGAGGTGGAGTCAGAGTGCACTGTGTCAAATTAAGATTATGGAAATGTATTTAAAATCAGGAAACAGTCTGGTGCAAAGCAAATCCCCAGTAACAGATAGCTGTGGTTAGGAGTTTGTAATACCTTATCTAAAACATTCGACGCTAGATATGTTTTATCACCCAGAGTTCTTCAGATTTTAGAAATGCTATGTGGTACATTCACATCTCCACTGAGGTCTTGGAAAGCTTTCATAATCAAATACATTAGTATTGCTTCAGCAAAATGTATGAATAATTATATTAAGTGATATACACAGTTTCAGGTCGGCTTAGGCCAGGTTTTGCTATTTAATAAGTTTTGGCACTAAACTTAAAAACAAACAACTTTTGTTTTTAGGAGGCTTTGAAATTTCAGAATTTCAGACAATGGAAGGTACACCTTTTTGATATTTTGACAAAGAGTTGTGAATTTAGGGGAAATTGTTTCATTTTTCTAGACAGTTATTTCAGTATAAAAAGAGGACTTTAAGTTTGAAAAATTATGAGCTACTTTCTAAGTGAATATTTTGTGATTCCTTGATACCTTTTTCTGAACATTAAAAATAATTTTTTTACTAATGAATAAGATAATTAGGTAAAGAGCCTGAGCCTAAATTTTGTAGTAGTAAAAGAGCTTATTTTGTTTGAATATTGTAGTCCTGCTTAAACTGATAACATTAGAAGAATTTAGAAACTTTCCATGTGCAAGGCTAAGAAAAACATAAGTCAATCACAGGCAATTGAGCATCTATCAAATTGGGTGAAACCTCTCAGGTCAGATAAATTAGAAGGAGTTCAGGTTGAATTAATACAAAGTTTTAATGAAAGTATTTATGAAACATTGAACTGTGTGATTCAAGTTCATTTTTATAATGGCTAAGTGTTTCCCAGTAGATGTTAAGCCAAATGCTTTGTTGACTGAATGAGGTTGATTTTTAATTCAATGCATAATATCATTGGCATATAGTATACTTTCAAAATACTGAAAAAAGTGTGTCCTTGAAGTAGATTAGGTACATTCCCTGCTTAAGTCGCTCTATTCATTATCTTAGCAAATCCTTTCTTAGTAGGTAAATATCAGCCCAGCTTTGTCCAATTATCACATATTCCCCAAGGAAGCTTTCTAATATGGAATTCACTTTCTGGAAGTAAGCACAATTATAAAGAATGGAGCAAAACTCCAAAACTAAGGAATGGAATTTTTTATTCTAGTTCTTTTCTATAAGTAATGATAAGATACACTTGTTTTAATCTAAAAAGGCCCTGGAGACTTTATCGAAGCTTCTATCTGCAATTCCAGTTGCATTGCCACTTGCATTTAGGTTTGATTCAACAATTTGTTCAAACTTGTTTGACACATGGCTTTTGTCTTTCAAGATGCTTTTACCACCCTTCCCTTCCTTTTAGCTCAATGTTACCCATTCTTTAATAGGCAGCTTTGGTGATACTTCTTAGGGAAGTCTTTCCTGGCCTCACCTCCACCCTCATTCCCTAGGCTACGGGGTGTTCTTCTTCAGTGCTCCTATGGTAATGCTAAGTTTCCCACCCAGTGTGTATCTCTTTAGTGCCCAAACACCTGTCTCATTTTCTCACTCATCTATCGGGAGGGGAGGGACTGTGTCTGTCCACACTACGTTTCTTCTTCAGGGTCTACCTGTGTTAGGCTAACTAAAGGTTGAGTTTATAGTTCCAGAGGTAGGCCTTTGCATTGCAAACACAGGGATGGATAAAACGAAGCAAGCTTTAATCCCACTCCACTCTTCTTGACACATAGATAAAAAACAGGAGGTGAATCCTGGCTGGAGAGAAAAGTTAAGAATTACAGTTCCTCAGCACTCAAGGCAGGGGCCTGTGTGTTGATGTCAGAGGAAGGTGTGGTTGTTCTTGCCACTGATTAGTCCCTAGGGAAACAGTGTCCTTCATCTAGTCAAGGGAGAGATAGTACTTGTTTTAGGAGGCCTCAGCAGGTGAAAGAGGAAAAGGAATAAAAGAGATTCCATTTCAAGGCAGTCATTTGTAATACGATGAATACTTTTCAAGTACCTATGCCAAACAGTGGTGCATGGTAGTACTATCTAGGGAGCCCCAGGACATCCTCTTTGGGGGGGCCGGAGCTCCCTAAGCAAATACTGCAGGGGCTTAGATCAAATAAGACAACTATCTGGCCTTATTTAAGGGGTCACTTATGTGCATTGCTGATTCTTGTTAAGACGGGTTGGTTTTGCCAGGCACACACTTTTAAAGACATGTCATTCCTCTAAATATTAAACACTAAATGCTAACCACATACTTACATTTTAAACATAATGTTGGCTCCTGAACTCAAATTGCTATATTACAACCAAATTGCATCAGACAGCATTATATTTAAAGCTCACGGGCTTCAACTAATTCAGAGAACTGTCTGATGGTATTTGCTTAGGAGGCCTAGGCCCCCGAAGTAGATGTCTGGGGTTCTGTATCTGGATACTATCACATAGTATTTGGCATAGGTGCTTAGCAAATACTTATTACATTACTGAATAAATGCCTTGAAAACTGAAGCTTTATCGTTTATCCTTTCCTCTTTTTCACATTGTTCTTTAGGTTAAGCATGATGAGCTCATAGCAGCACGTGACTTTAGATTTCTCTGTATGCAGGAATGAAGTCATTAATAAGTGCACAGCTGAGGCTATTTGGCTGAAGAGCCCATCAGCTGTGATCATTATTTATGTGAATGAGGGAGCAGTGGGATAGTTGCTTCACAAAACAGCCTAGAGCTTCGCTACTCAAAATGCAATTCCTGGGCAACTAGCATAAGCATCACCTGGGAGTTTATTTGAAATGCAGAATTTCAGATGCTACCCTACCCTAGAGCACCTAGGGCAGAATCTACGTTTTAACAAAATTCTCAGATATTTTTTAAATCCTCAGATTTTTAAGCAAACTAAAATTTAAGCACATTAAAACACTGTCAAAGGAGAACCGAAACTTGAACCCCATATTAGTATTACTAGGAAGATAGTTCAATGAAGAGCAGAAAGGGCAGTCTTGCAGAGGAACTGGAACCCAGAGAGAAAGAAGTTAAGGCAGTCCCCTCCAAGGGTGAGAGGGGACCAGCAGAAAGTCAGAAGTGGCGTATGGATTATACTGGGCTTAGAGCTAGAACTTAGAGAGGAGCACGTAGGACCAAAACCAGTTATGAAGCGTCAAGTTAGGGTTTGGTGGGGCCTGACTTTGGACTCAGAAAAGTTTTAGAAATAGACATTCTTGGAATTCAAATCTTGGCTCAGTTATCTATTGATGCATAACAAACCATCCCATGTTTTAGTGGTTTAAAACAGCAACTATTTATTTACTCATGATTCTATGTGTTGGCAGTTTAGGCAGGGCTCAGCTGGGATGGCTCATCTCTGCCCCATGTGGTGTTGGCTGGGCTCACTCATGCCCATGTGGGGTGCGTGGCTGGTCCCGGATGGCTTCACTGGAGTCATATGTCTGGTTTGGCTGGAAAAGTTGGGATAACTGGGCCTCTCTCTCCATGAAGTTTCAAAGCAGCAGTGTTTCAAGAAGGCTAGAGCAGAAGCTGCAAGAACTCTTGAGGTCAAAGCTTGAAAGTCACTTCTGCTACATTCTATCAGTCAAAGTTAGTTGCAAGGCCAGCCTGCTGGCTGGAGTTTCAAGGAATATCTGACCAGTTACCATATTCTGCCATATACTAGCTCTTTGACCTATTTAACCTTTCTGAGCCTCAGTTTCCTCTTCCTTTAAATGTGAATAATGATACCTTTCTCATAGGATTATATGACACAAAGGTCTTGTGAGTGGCATGTAATTAGCACACAATAAATGGTAACTACTATTATTATTATTAATACATAGCCTTCTTTCCGACTCTGCACAGAGAGTACTTTTATTTTATTTAAAAAAACTTTTTTGTAAGAATTTATTTGAGCCAAACTGACAACTGCCAGGAAGCAAGATCTCAGTTGCTTCAATAAAGAAGGGATCCCCAACCCTTGGGCCATGGACCAGTGCTGGTCTGTGGCCTGTTAGGAACCAGGCCTCACAGCAAGAGGCGAGCAGCTGGCAAGCAAGTGAAGCTTCATCTGTATTTGCAGCTGCTTCCCAGTGCTAGTATCACCACCTCAGCTCCACCTCAGATCATCAGGCATTCTCACAGGAGCACCAGTCCCTGATGACGAAAAGGTTGGGGACTACTGGTCTAAAGCATTAGATTCTCGCTGGCAGGCTTGAAAGGGGGCA
>NW_006442508.1:8978360-8981158 GCF_000325575.1 Pteropus alecto | reverse complement strand
TGTGTGTGTGTGTGTGTGTGTGTGTGTGTGTGTGTGTGTGTGAGAGAGAGAGAGAGAGAGAGAGAGAGGGAGAGAGAGAGAGAGAGAGAGAGAATGAGAATGAGCCGAGGGCTGATGATTGATAAGAGAGACAAAGGACATAAGTGAGGAATAACTAGATGTTTGCTGGGCATGAGTTATAGAAATTGGGGGCAAGATTGACCCTATAGCTCTAATACCATCAACTATTCAAACCCTTTTTATCCAATGTGTGTCTGAGGACCTGCAGCATCAACATCACCAGAAGTTGTTAGAAATGAAGAATCTTGGTCCTCAGCCCAGACCTACTGCATCAGACTCTGCACTTGAATGAAATCCTTGGTGATGCACATGACACTGAAGGTTTAGAGGCAACATTACTTAAAATAGAGCCCACTTTCCGCTGACTTGGTCTGCTGTGTCTGAACTTGGGTGGAGATCTTTGGGAACAAACAAAACTACTGATATTTGCCGTGGACCTGATGGGAAAAGGAAGAGAGCACATGTCAATCTTCCCTCCTATTGTGAGATGTGGGTCACGCAAAGGGGAAAGGTTTGGTATGGGGACATCAAGTGATAGGCAAAGCCAGACAAAGGGAAGGGAGAAAGATTTCATTCAGATATTTGTATGAGTTGTGGCCTGGTCAGACTGGAACAATAAGAACATTCAGAATAGAACCAGGCATACAGAAATTATGCTAGCCATTAAAGTGGTAAGCAAGCAGGTGGGATGGATTGTAGATATCCCAGGTAATGATGTAGCTTGAAACTACAAGAGACCAACACCCTCAAAAGAGTTCACTATGTTGTTGTTTATTGTCATGGGAGAATAAAATCTCATACCTGGCCCCAAACCTCTAGCCAATCACATAATACTGTGATAAATACTCATTGCACTAAAGTGATGGCCTCCACTTGTTTGGGATGATGTAACTGTTTTCTTAATGGAATTTTTAATCCTATTAAGATTTAGAGTTAGACAGAGAGGTGGTAAAGTAAATCAGATCCACAGAGTTAGCATTTTCATGTAAGTTCAGGGAGAGATTTTTATAATCTTGAGAATGATGTGTGTTGTGTGGTATTTCAAATATTTGTAAGGGAGGATTGGACCTGTTAGAGAATTGTGATCCCAATTTAAAGAGTGTAATTTGTAATTTTTAGTTGAAACATAAAAGACACCTTTAAAAACCTTTGACTCAGGTTCTAAACCATTTTGGAATGCATAAGAGGACTTGAGATTTACTACAGTTGTGTTTTGCTAGAGTCATGTAAGTACTTGAAAATATTTTGCTTGTTAGAAGCATTTGATGTGCTAAAAAAGATCCAAAGATTAACTAGTTAATGCAGCTTGGAATTTTTAATGGAATTTAATTAATTGAGGATGTAAATGAGACCTTTAGGAGAATTTAGTTCTTGCAGCTTTAGATGACAGACCTTTAATCCCCTTGAAATGATGGTTAAAATTTATTCAATTTATCCATAGAATAATGTTTCTATGTTGAACTTTAAGGTTTAAGGAAATTAGGTTGCAGAATCAGTTGAAATTTTTTCCTCTAATAAATTTTACATTAATTTCAAAACTATTTGCAAATAGCTTTCATTAAGCTCTTAAGCTTCCATTAAGAAACCAAAAACTCATGTTGACATAAATAACTCAAATTATCTCCTATCTGATATATTTAAGCATTTGGAAGCCAAGAACATTTTTTGTCCTTGTTTTTGTTGTTAAGTGTGTGACACTCCTCTTGCACTACGACTTTCAAAGGCATAACCCTCAAGTTCACTGGTGAAGTACTCCTGTGTACTATCTGTAGATAACTGGCCACCAGATCACACAAGTGGCCCCAAGGGTGATTCTCCCACAATCACTGCCACCACCAAGCATTTGTCAAAAGTCCCCTCAGCTTCATACCCAGAAACTCGTGACAGGCAGAAGTGGAAAGCCACCTGATGAACCAAAAAAATGAAGTGCTTCCATCATGTCTGCCTATCAGTTTCACTGATTATAACCATATAGTTTTCTCACTTTTCTTCTCTCAAAAAGCCCAGAGCTCAGGTCTGTATTACAAATGGCAAAATTCTGTTTTAAAGATGATGCTTGGCATTCTGAGGAGTGTATTTTCCTTGTGACACGAAACCACCTTCCCATTGGTGGCGATGTTAGGGAGCCAGCTAGAGATCTGAATCGAAGGAAGGCTTCTGAAAAAAAAAAAAAATCCCTCTCATTCAGATTTGGATTCTATTGGCTCTTCTGAGGACTTACAAAAAGAAGAAAAGATTTGCCATCAACTTTTCCTATAGAAATCACCCTGCCCCCAAGGGCTTGCAAAATCCTGCTAACTTAATAATGGGAGTCATCTTGAAACTGGTCTACCAAAGCCCAGCTAGTTGCTTGATGTTGACAAGTCTTGAGGTTTAAACCTTTGTGAAGAATCTGAGCTAAGGAGAGAAGGAAGCCGATAGAAACAGTATACAGTATAAGGAGAGAAGGAAGCTGTTAGAAACAGTATACTTTTTCTTAATCCAGTATGTGAAAGGCAAGCTCCTAAGGCTTTTTGCTTCTAAATCAATGTACCTCATACAGAATTTTGTTATTGTTGTCTTTTCTGCCCCCTTCTTCCTGAAGTCTTTCCCAGTTTCTCCTTCAGTACCTTCTTATATCACATAATACTGTGATTTGTGTATGCTTATTTATTTACCTTCACCCCAGAATACTGTAGAGCAAGGCTTGTGTTTTATTCATCCTATATTACCCTGTGGCTCCTTCCAAATCAATTTGC
>NW_006442508.1:8942582-8978296 GCF_000325575.1 Pteropus alecto | reverse complement strand
ACTAATTATATTAGAAATGTTTACATCAAGGAATATGGAAGTGTTATTTTCTCAGTCTGCTTCAAATTCCGACACTTTTTTCTATCTAAAATTTTAAGTGTTGGGTTATCCCTAATTTCATGGCTATAGTGTTTTATTAAATATGTGCGTATTTTCTAGGTAAGATCTACTCTTAATTATCTACACTAGTGGAGAAAGAATCATAGAATTTAACCAGAATAGGTCTCAGAGATTATCTAGTTGAATAATAATAATAGTAATACCTATTATTTATTAAGCATAAACTATATGCTTATATATATATAATCTCATTTAATCATTGAAACAACCCTAAAAAATAGATATAGCTATTATTCTCACTTTACTGTTCAAGATTCTAAGAAGTTACATAATTTGCCCGGGTGGCAAAGATCATTCAAATATTTTTATATCTGATTTTGATCACAGCAGATTTATCTTTCTAATACATTTTATTCAAGCTAAAATGAAAACCATTTTATATTTTTAGAAAGTAGAAATTGATGATGGCAGGAAGTGGATCAGAAGTAGTTGAAGCCAGCAGGAGATTAAAATTAATTAGTTTCAGGTTACGCGTTCATTTTTTTAAAGATTATCGTTGAATGCCTAGCGTGTGTGACACGCTGTTCTGGGTACGTGGATGGGTGTGGGAGGCACAAAAGCGGCTCAGGATATGATCCCTCACAGAGCTAAATATCTAACAGTGGGGATGTCATGAGTCCAAATAACAATGCAAGGTTGGACATGTTGGTCGACAAGAAGGGGACAGATGAAAGTCCAAGGCTCCAATATGTAGACAGCCCTCACAGTGGAGGATTCGGGGGGACTTTGTAGAGAGGGGTACTTCAAGGGCGGCTTGTGGTGTGGAAGTGGTGGAGCAGAGTGACAAAGGGGGAGCCCTTTCACTAGAGAGGAGAGTATAAGCAAATCCAAAAACAACTTGGAAAAAATGAACCAAGCATCTCAGCTGCTCTTCCCAGTGCTACCACTTCTCACCACAGAGAAAAGCAGTTTATACCAGGAGTACAAGGCCCACGGCTTCACCTGTGCTTCTGATCCATTGCCCTCTTTTTCCTCTGACTTCTTTCTCTCTACTGGCTCCCTCCCTATAGCTCATAAGTGGGTTCGGGTTTTCTCTATTAAAAAACAAACAAACAAACAAAATCGCTCCCTTAATGCTTCATCTCCTTGTGGGTTATTTGTTTCTTTCCTTCCTATCACGGTCTTTTTCAAAAAGTCTCTATTTAGTCTCCGTGCATTTCCTCCTTTTCCTTTCCTCATCCCAGTACTTCTACTCATTGCCTCAACTCCTCCCTGCCAGGTGCTCCGTCTTCACCTCCCCAAAGAGAAAATTCTTGCTGGGATGATTAATGGCTTCCTCATTGTCAACTCCCATGAATGCTTGGCCTGCCTGGCAGGTGACATTGTTGTTCACGTTCTTTTCTATGAAAACCCTGTTCTCCCCTGGCTTCTGGACTACTGTTCCCCTTTGCTGGCTCTTCTTTCTGTGTCCACCCTCAAAGAGTGGAATCTTAGTTGATTTAGGCTGCTATAACAAAATCCCATAGACTGGGTGGCTTAAACAACAAACATTTATTTCTCACAGTTCTGGAGGCTGAGAAGTCCAAGGTGCTTCCAGATCTGGTACCTGGTGAGAACCCATTTCCTGGTTCAGTGATGACCTCTTCTCACTGTGTCCTCACATTGTGGAAGGGATAGAGTGCTTTCTGGAATCTCTTTTATGAGGGCACTAATCACATTCATGAGGGCTCCACCCTTATGACCTAATCACCTCCCAAAGGTTATACCTCTAATACCATCACATTGGGGGATTAGGATTTCAACATATGGACAAACGTTTACTCCATGGCATGTAAGGTTCTTTAACACTGGTTGTTAGCCTACATTTAGGCCACTACATACCATCCCTGAGTGATTTTATTGAATGCAGTGGATTCACTCGTTATCTCTGTTCATGTAAGCAGAGAATAGCTCTAATGATAACTATCAAATCTGTACTTCCTGAACTTCCTTTGAGCACCAGACCACTGGTGTCTAAACCATGCTCATACTCTATTCTGCCAGACATCTCTATATGGATATCCCACAGTACCTTGAACTTGGCAAAGGCAAATGGCATAAATCAACTCTTCCCTCATCCTCTAATCCATTCTTCTCCAGAATTCCCCATCTTTATTGATGGTACCATTCTTCACCCATGTGCCCAATTAGATAATCTAGCCCCTCTTCCCTAGGTCCAATTGGTGTCTTGACAAAGCCACACACTAAAGCTCTCTGGTACCTGTTTCTTCTGGTCTGCAGACTCAGCATCTCCTGCTTGGGTGATGCTAAGATTCTCCTAAGTCTTTCCCTCTTTAGCCTCTTTTCTTGCAAATTCATGCTGTAGGAGTAAACTTCACAGACATCACCAAAGCTGTATTACCCTTCATTATGAGAAGGACAAAGACCATGCCCTTTGAAAGGGCATTCAAGGCCCTCCAGCCTCCTGTCCCTTCACTCCTCTGTAGCCACCCCAAGTTCTAGTCCATCTGACTTCTTGCAGTTCCCCTTTCTGGCCCTTTGTGTGACATTTTTGTGGTTCCCTCCATCTGGAATGCCCTCGGCTCCTGTCCCCTGGAGAACTAATATCCCCGTGAAAACCTAAACATTCCTGAGGTCTCCAGACAGAATTGGTGCTCTCAGACTGTGAGGAGCTCATACAGGGTCTTACTCTCCTTTATATTGGGAGTTGGCACAGAGAGGCCCTAGGAGATGCCAAAGAAAGATGAAGCGTTAACAAGTTTCCACCTTAATGCTGAAGTAACAAGGCTTCATGAAGAGTTTGCTTTTTTATTAATGCAAAGATTCATACTAAAGGGTAGTTTTCACAGGATCTACGACTCACTTTTGCTAGATCCCTCCCTGGGCCTTGGTGTGAGGGAAGTAAATTTACTCCTAGTGGGAAAAGGCAGCCATTGTCCTTCAGCAGCCTTTCTGCTAAGCTCAAGATCTCGCTATGCTGCTATGCTATCGCTGGATGAGCTCGCTCCCAGATCCCCACTTCTCCACTCCATGGCATTAGAAAACAAAGCTGAGAAGCAAATAATTGACTTTCTTTAAAATGTCACTTCTGGAGGTGATCTGCCACCTTGCAAAGAGATCACTATTGTTACACAACATCATTCATAATAGCAGCCTTCTGGAGGATTAAACTCTTATCGATCTTTCATTTTTAAGAACACTTTCGATTTGCAACATAGAATAGTAAATTTACAACATGACAGAAACCAAATAAAAGATTATTGTGATTAAAGGAAAACCACCACCAATTAATTTAATCTAGACTAAAAACTGCAAAATAGTTACTAATACTTATCATAATTACAATGACATTAAGGAGCCTTTTTGGGTTGTTTTTGTTTCTTTGTAAATGGGATTTAAGTAACATACCCTATAAAGATGATAAATCTAACTGCACGACTACCAGGTGCAAGAATTCTATTTGTGTGGCATGAACAGAGCTGCTAATCCCTCACTCGTTCTTTTCTGTTTGGCAGCTAAACATTTCCTGGTGTGCCCTGTAATAACAGGCAGCTGTCCTGTCAGCTCCACTGAAAAATGAGATAATAAGGCAGGCAAATGATGTCCTTTATGTCCTGAATCTACCACTTCCTGCAGTTTTCTTCTCAAACGCGTTAAGTAACAAGGATCTGTGCAATTTTCACACCGTTTCTTCTTCTAAAAAAGTTTATCCAAATTCTTGGTGAATATCACTTTCCTTTGGGACATTTGGTGGACAAAGAGGCAGCCTGCTTCATTGCACCAGGACAGAAAGCTTCCAAAAAGCCTCTGAATGGGGTTTGTGAATGGAGATCCCCCCGCCACAGCCCCGAAAGCCAATGAGGTGATCACAGCTGTAGCTAGTGTCTGAAGGGATGGGTAGTGTCTGAAGGGATGAGTAGTGTCTGAAGGGATGGGGCAGGCTCCCCTAGAAGACAACTGTGGTGGACCTCTCTGTTGTGCCACTGCCCTTTTAGAAACTATGGCAAGAGTGGCACTCCCGAAAAAGGCTACCCAGTGGCCTCCCAGCTGGGGTGGATGGGACCGTCTCACTCCGAGGAGTCCAGGAGTATACAATGTGTCGGCTGTGAGGCATCCTGGAGGTCTTCTGTAACTCTTTCACATTTTACCAAAAAGCAAGTCAGGACTCTATCGCCAGAGGCTGGAGTTAGAACTTAAACCAGGTGTCCTGTGGCCAGTCAGATGGTGGTGATTTTTCCTGAAACAAAGGTGTATTTCTTGGCATTCTTTACAATCCCAAGACTGATAACATATTTGAATACTGATTACAATCCTATTCATAATGCAGAAGAAGGTTAATATTTAGAGAACATATATTTTATAATATAGGTCTTCAGGGACTTACTAAATTATCTGTCATTCATTCATTCATGAATCATTCACTGGGCAGGGATTAGAAAGACAAATAGGTCACTGATTTTGCTGCCTGCAGTGGTATTTTACGAGGTAGCAGTAAGCAGAGAGACACATTCCAAGCCTTCTGGACATGGGGCTGTGTGTAGAGGGGAAGGACTAACTGTCTGCATGAATCTCTAAACTCCTCTTAAACAGCCCGAGAGAAAAATACTTCACTTCATCAATGTATTCCAACTCTATAGACTGTTTTCCCTGTGAAAGAAAGATCCCATTTCTGTGACAAAGTTAGAGTCTTCTTTCCTGCTCTTTACTGGGATTAGCCTTTAAATAGCCACAGGACAGGGACTTTCCTGGGGGCTTGGAATACTGTGCCCACAGTTTGCCCACTGGCCCAGGGGGCCAGTGCAGCCACCTGTGCTCAGAGAGGAGCTTGTGGAGTGGCTGTTGGGTGGGGCTTTGTTTTGCATGGCCCAGGCAGGGTTCAAGCTGGGCCAGGGTTCCCAGCATCTCTGCAGGGAGGCACCCTCTGGGGAAAAGAGGAATTCAGCAATGGCTAAAGGAGTTCACTCTTTGCTCACTCCACTCTCTCTGAAAAACGTGATCAAACTAAGGTCTAAGAAGTATGGAGAGGCTATCGTGGTTTGTTAGCACTGCTGACTCATCTTTCCGGAGGGAATAAAGCACCCTTCACTCAAAAGCTCCTCTCTCCAGTCTCATTTCCTCCCCAAGTTTTTTTTCCCCCCTTCCATTCCTATTCTTAGGAAATAATTATTTATCTAATATTTATCGAGCACTTATTATATGCTCAAGCACTGATTTAACTGCTTTACAAGTATTAACTCACTAAGTCCTCATAATAACACAAGGCATTTCTGCTATTATTCTCTTTTTGTAGATGAGCAAACTGAGGCTCAGAGAGGTTGAGTGACTTTTCCAAAGTCAATGATCAGTGGAAAGAATTGCAGTCCAAACCCAGGAGATCTGGCTTCAAAGCTTCTTACTGTAACTCTTCTAGGGTTAGAAGATGGATTCATTCCAAATTTTCTAGAAATACGCTGTCCAATACAGTAGCCACCGGACACTTGTGGCCACTTAAATTAGCATCTAAATTAATTAAATTAAGTAAATTAAACATTCATTTTCTCAGTAGCTAGTTCCATTCCAAGTGTAGTAGTCACCAGTGGCTGCTGCCTGTCTTCTTAGACAGCATAGGTATAGAATATCTCCATCATCAGAGAAAGTGCTGACGGACAGCATTGCCCTAGGAAAGCTCTGACCTCCTGAGATTTTATTGTTTATTAAAGGCCAAGAGCATTAACAAAAACAGATGAAACAATCTGTTAAGTGTATAGTAAATGAAATGTTACTTCTGAAGATTCTTCATAGACTGAAAAAAAAAAGTCTTCCTGGGAAGATGTTTCTAATGCAGTGAGTGAAAAAGAGTCAAATACCACTGAAATGTATAAAGTGGAATGCATTTTTGTTAAAATACAGACACACATGTATATACACATACACACAAAGAAACGCCGAGAAGGACACATTACATGTTGTTAACGTGACTACACTTCCTGCAATGTAGATGGGAGGGGGTGGTGTCTGAGCAGAGGTAGATTTCCTTTTATAGATTTGTCATATTTAAAAAATTTTTACAATATTTATGATTTGCTTTGATAATAGAAAGATTTCTAGAAAAATAGAAATTTTCATTGCATGAAAAAAAGATAGGAAAAGTGGCTTGTAAAATATTCTGATTTCGTGTTTGGAAGATATGGTCTCCATATTCACAATTTTAAAAGTGCTATCCCACCCTGAGGACATTTGCATTTTGAGAGAAGACAAACTGTGTTAAGTACAAAAACAGAGCTGTGTGAGGAGAGAACTTCAGGTGTTAGGAATCAAGCAGGACTCAGGAGAGAACCAGTCTCCATTCCTCACATCTGGGGCCTCCCCACCTGGACCCTCCTATGCTCACTACAATCCAGCCGCACCTGCGGATCCCCTGCAGCCATCCAGAACACCCAGGTCACAGGCTCCTTTAGCTCGTCCTGGGAAGTACGCAGGGCAGGGAGCTGTGAGGGCTAAAGGCAAGTTGGGGAGCAGTCCATGCAGAGGCCGAGGTGAGGAGAAGGCCCCGGATGGTGCTTTGGTAACAGAGTTTGTGCCGTGTATTCAGGACCTGCTCTGCTCCTTTGCCACCCCACCCTCGCAGTGCCTTAGTGCTAACCAGGAGTAAGCTGCGTGGAAGGACAGGAACTGCCCTCACCTGCTCAGCTGAGTACCTGGCCTCACCCTCACCTTTGCTTACCCTCCTTCATTTATTTTAGGCCTTTCTCTTTTCCAAAATGAAGAAAACCCAAACTGTGTGCACATACACACATCTACATTTTAATGCACATACACACATCTACATTTTAATGCACATACACACATCTACATTTTAACACTCACTAAAAACATTTGCAAAAACAATTTAAAAAGAAAAGAAAGAACAAAGGAAATCTGCACCATGATAAATTCTCCCAAATCAACACCTGTTCGCTCTGGGGTCAAGCACCAACGTGGTCGCTCTCCTGGGTCACCAGTCATTTTATAGCTGTCTAGCTCTCCCATCTCCCTGTGGAGCAGTAGCTGGGTTTTTTGGCCTCGCAGCGACAGGCCAAATGAGACTTCTCAGAAAGGCTCCTTAGAGGACATGTTACACAAGCAGACCATTTACAAACACACTGAGCGTGGCTGAGGGCAGAGAAAGGCCTGATCCAGACGGCAAGCTGGAGTTGATTTGGTCCTGATGGCTCCCTGGTGGCAGAGGAAGCTGTTCCCCTGTCTTTCCCCACCAGTGTGGGCAGACTGCCCAGGGGGTCGGCTGAGGAAAAGACCAAAGTGCTGGTCACTTGCGTGTCCTTTCAACATGTAGCACATTTGTGGTTTATAGCTTCTGTCGAGGGATTGAAAGGTCTGAGGTTCAAACTCTCAGAGTCTCAAGGGAAAAGAAAAGGACTCTTAGTAAGAAAACATTCCTAGCAGCTCATCTCGAAGGATGCATTTATGAGGCCCCAACTCTTGACCCCTGTGTGAGAAAGCGTGTCACTAAGTAGAAAACCGGAAGGCATATGACCCCAGTCCCCAATTACAAATTCCTTCCTGGACTCAGCCACACAAACAGCTCAGCTCAGGCTGCCGAGGCGGCTTGTGAGGGCCCTGAGGGAGGCCAGGCCGAGAGGGCCCCTTGGTTCGGGGAGGCTGCACTGAGAGGCCTTTCAGTTATTTTCTGTGAGAAATGCGTGCCTGGGATGTGGAGTTCAGAATATGTGGCATTTAAGGGCCTGGGGAGTTGTGAATGATGGGCAGGAAAGCTTCTTTCTTACCCCATGAATTTAAATGCAAAGAAAAGAAATTCACCACAGTTTAACTGAAAAAGAAATACAGAGAAGAGAGACTTATGCCACCTTGAAATGCCTTCCCATCCCGGGAAGCAAAACTTCCAGCTAACATTTGAGCTCCTCGAATCCTCACAATATACTTAATTTTGGGGAGAGAATTACCTGGCATCACTACTTTAAAACAAACCCAGTATATTTTTCCTAGGCCGTGTGATCTAGAGATTAAGAAGAACCTTTTACCAGGCAGTCTCCTGGTATCATTTGAATTTATTCTTACTAGAGTGTTATTAGGCTCCAATTCCAGTCAGAATCATTCTGGAAGGATCAGAAACAGTCTAGACTAAGTGCCAAAGAAAGATGCCCCTCTGTTGGTGACTAAATCAGGCTCTCTACCAGCTGCTGGAGGGTAATGTATAACTTCTGCCCATCCATCTCTGCCCTGCACCCAGCTTTCTGCTTAGAATTCCATGTAGAAAGTCTCTATAAACACTTTTTTGGTGAAATTATTCATCACTTAGGAGCATTTCTCAAGAGTTTTACATTCCTATCAGGAACCTGTTTGGGGTGCAGGGTAGAGGGATCCCCCAAAGCTAGAACAGTAAAAAATATTAGGCCGAATTACTACAGAGCTGCTTTTTATATCACTTTCCGGAACAGCACGTTCAATCCTAAATGGGCCACCACATTCATGGCTTGTTAATGAGAATTTTAGGCCATGCCTGTAAAAAGCTTAAGAAGTAAAGATATTGAAAAATGTTTCCAAATATTGTCATTGTAATTCTTTGCAACAATCATGAAGGAGGATCTTGCAAGCATTTCCTAATTACAGTGTTCCGATGTGGAGGTGTTTGGAGACAGACCAAGTACAGTCCATTCTTGTTATTTGTGGCAGTTATGTTCTATCAAGTCATTGTGAACAATGAATCAGCAAACACTGAACTCTTGCTCCTGGGGAAATAGAGAGATAGCCTCTTTCCAGGCTCTAGTCACAACATTTTCATCCATCAATGAATACATAACCTTGTTTTATGTGTGTTTCCACTCAAAGACACCTTATTTAATATAGATCGTTAATTCCTTCACATTGAACTCATAGCCAACAGCACTGTAATTCATGCCGGAAGGAAGCTTGTCTAAAACACATATTTTCTCCTTAAGGCATGTCACAGCTTTCTTGCACTTAGGAACACTAGACAGCACTTCGGCACCAGGTTTGGGGGCCATTAAACAGTGAAATCACCAACAAAAAGCACACAAGTGAGAAAAACATGAAACTACATAGCTCATGAAAAGGACACTTGTTTACGCTGTGAGAGCTGAAAGGAGAAGGCAGAGCATCACCTTGTTCAACCTCAGCTGGACTGTGTGGGATTCAAAGTTTTCACTACTCTGTACATGTCCGGGAATGACCACAAAATCCTTGCCGACTATGAACTACAGTGAGCTCACAAATACAGAATCCATAAATAATAAAGATCGACTGTATATCTTTCAAGATAAGATTTAATTAACCCAGTTTCTGTTCCACAATATTTTCCTGATACTTTAAATTCATCGTTGTTAGTTTGCTTATAAAAAGGCAACAACTTCTGGGAAATGGAACACGTTATGTTATTTTAGTCATTTGTATCTTATGAATTTGTTTATCAGCTTCCTTGCTGGAAGAAACCCAGCTGAGAGCAGATTTAGAAAGGTCAATATTTAGAGAGCTGATCTGGGCAAGGGAGAATGAAAAAAAAAAAACAACTATAAACATGGAGATAGCAAACTATTAAGGTGCACTCATGTTAGAAAGTGTCTTCTTTCTCCCTGAAAGATGGTGGGACACCAGAAGTCCACCTCGTCCAGGTCCCTTCCCACTCTCTCCCAACCCCAAACAATTTGCCAGAATTCAACTGCACTTCAATATTTTGTCCTCTATCAGCCAGAATTATATTTTTCCTAGGCCGTGTGATCTAGAGATTAAGAAGAACCTTTTACCAGGCAGTCTCCTGGTATCATTTGAATTTATTCTTACTAGAGTGTTATTAGGCTCCAATTCCAGTCAGAATCATTCTGGAAGGATCAGAAACAGTCTAGACTAAGTGCCAAAGAAAGATGCCCCTCTGTTGGTGACTAAATCAGGCTCTCTACCAGCTGCTGGAGGGTAATGTATAACTTCTGCCCATCCATCTCTGCCCTGCACCCAGCTTTCTGCTTAGAATTCCATGTAGAAAGTCTCTATAAACACTTTTTTGGTGAAATTATTCATCACTTAGGAGCATTTCTCAAGAGTTTTACATTCCTATCAGGAACCTGTTTGGGGTGCAGGGTAGAGGGATCCCCCAAAGCTAGAACAGTAAAAAATATTAGGCCGAATTACTACAGAGCTGCTTTTTATATCACTTTCCGGAACAGCACGTTCAATCCTAAATGGGCCACCACATTCATGGCTTGTTAATGAGAATTTTAGGCCATGCCTGTAAAAAGCTTAAGAAGTAAAGATATTGAAAAATGTTTCCAAATATTGTCATTGTAATTCTTTGCAACAATCATGAAGGAGGATCTTGCAAGCATTTCCTAATTACAGTGTTCCGATGTGGAGGTGTTTGGAGACAGACCAAGTACAGTCCATTCTTGTTATTTGTGGCAGTTATGTTCTATCAAGTCATTGTGAACAATGAATCAGCAAACACTGAACTCTTGCTCCTGGGGAAATAGAGAGATAGCCTCTTTCCAGGCTCTAGTCACAACATTTTCATCCATCAATGAATACATAACCTTGTTTTATGTGTGTTTCCACTCAAAGACACCTTATTTAATATAGATCGTTAATTCCTTCACATTGAACTCATAGCCAACAGCACTGTAATTCATGCCGGAAGGAAGCTTGTCTAAAACACATATTTTCTCCTTAAGGCATGTCACAGCTTTCTTGCACTTAGGAACACTAGACAGCACTTCGGCACCAGGTTTGGGGGCCATTAAACAGTGAAATCACCAACAAAAAGCACACAAGTGAGAAAAACATGAAACTACATAGCTCATGAAAAGGACACTTGTTTACGCTGTGAGAGCTGAAAGGAGAAGGCAGAGCATCACCTTGTTCAACCTCAGCTGGACTGTGTGGGATTCAAAGTTTTCACTACTCTGTACATGTCCGGGAATGACCACAAAATCCTTGCCGACTATGAACTACAGTGAGCTCACAAATACAGAATCCATAAATAATAAAGATCGACTGTATATCTTTCAAGATAAGATTTAATTAACCCAGTTTCTGTTCCACAATATTTTCCTGATACTTTAAATTCATCGTTGTTAGTTTGCTTATAAAAAGGCAACAACTTCTGGGAAATGGAACACGTTATGTTATTTTAGTCATTTGTATCTTATGAATTTGTTTATCAGCTTCCTTGCTGGAAGAAACCCAGCTGAGAGCAGATTTAGAAAGGTCAATATTTAGAGAGCTGATCTGGGCAAGGGAGAATGAAAAAAAAAAAACAACTATAAACATGGAGATAGCAAACTATTAAGGTGCACTCATGTTAGAAAGTGTCTTCTTTCTCCCTGAAAGATGGTGGGACACCAGAAGTCCACCTCGTCCAGGTCCCTTCCCACTCTCTCCCAACCCCAAACAATTTGCCAGAATTCAACTGCACTTCAATATTTTGTCCTCTATCAGCCAGAATTATTCTCCCCGAATGCAGCTGATTTGCTTGATCACTTATGAAAATATCTCCCGCTTATCACTGAGTTTGGAAACATGTGTATCAAGACTTGGTTTACTTTGTGTATGACTTCTGAGGTCTTCACTCGTTCAGGCCAGTCTGACATAACAACCTGAGGCTCCACACTGGGCAAGGCCCTGAGTTAGTTGAATCTGACAGGCAGGCGGAGGCAGACACGGACATTCATTGCACCTCGCAGCCTCGACTCTGAATTCTTGGTCCTCATTGGTGAGGCCTGACTGCCTGTCCACCTCCCTGTCTCCTCATTTGGACCACGGCTTTATGAACTGTCAACTCCTTAGCCTCGGGCTTGACTTCCTGGCTTCCATCCCCAGTGGACTGACCTCTGCCCTCAGAATTCTCCATGCTCCTGTCCTGATTTTCCAGTTTCTTGACCTTTTGCTTGGCTTGGTCCCTAGCAGCCATAGGCTTTGTAACCCTCAGTGTGCTTGCTCAGCAGTTTCCTAATGAAGCTCAGGCCTGCTGATGTGATACCCTCCCCGCCTCCAGTGTGGCCCTCTGAGGGACTCCAGTTTGAGTCCCTCTCTGGGGAGGGATCTGGATACCAGGCCCACCATAGAGCATTCTGGTCTGTAAGCGGCTCCAGGGAACTGCTGAGCAGGCAATCCGCACCATGGGTGTTTAATATTCTTCAGGGTCGATGATAATCATAGAATGTTAGAACCTGACGGGACACTGTATTCCCTCATATAAAAGATAATAAACAAACAAACAAACACCAAACCGAGACCCTGAAGAGTGAAGGCCCTCACCCAGAGTCATGCACCTATTAAATAACAGGGGTGGGCCTAGAACCGAGGTCACCTGATCCATTCCAGTGCCTGGTCCATTACACTACGTGACTTCTATTTAGCTGAAGGGGACACATGAGGAAAGGAAGATTATACCGCTCATAATGACCTAGTTTAAGGGCAGATGATAGAGACCTTTAGTTGGTTTAAGCAGAAAGGGATTTAATAAAGGAACTAGCCACTTACAATACTGCTGGAGGGGCTGGAGATGCAGGCCATAGACTAGCCTCTGGGAATGGCTTCCAGAAGGGCACTGAAGAACTGGGGCTCTGTAGGAAGTGACTTCTCTGCCTCATTCTGGAGATTCAGGAAGTTACTGTTCCAGCCACTGTCTTGACTGTGATCAGAGGATTAGGGAGCTACTCCCAGACTGTAGGCATCAGAGCCTCTCAAGCCTATAATGATCTGTGAAACATAGCCTTGCATGATTCCTCTCTCCCTACCTAACTTTATTTCAAAATCAAATCTCTGGCCAATGCATCTGACTGATAGAACCTAAATCAGATCTGGAATATTATTGACAAGGAAGTCTGGGAGATGTGGACTTCAGCTTCCCAGGCCATGTAATACAGGAAGGAAGGCACACCGGAAGGAAGGAAGGAAGCAAGGAAGGAAGAAAGGAAGGAAGGAAGGAAAGCAGGCACACTGGAAGGAAACTGGCATGAATGTCGAGTTCCCATTCCATTGTGTTCCCTTTCCACTGTGCCTCAGTTTCCTCATCTATAAAATGGGAATACTAATTTTACTTACCTTAAAGAGTTGTTATAAACAATTAATAGGCTGTTTTGTAAGTAAACACTACTCAGTAAGCAGCTGTTATTATTTTTTAAATGTTAGCTGTGAACTTCATGGAGGTTTCAGTCTGCTTATCTTGAACTACTTTCAATTTGGTTTTCTTTGTGCTCAACCTGTTTTTAATCTTCTTCCTATTAATTTATTACAAACCCTATTAATTTATTACAAAGACAGTTGTGGCTGTCTTTGTAAAATTGTTTAACTAAAAAGAAAATAAGGTTTAATTAAAATAGGAAATAGGGCTTACACTATTAATAAATTGAAGTAAATTTTAGAAATAATCTTATTCTTCCTCATTTTACAAGGAGACTGAAGCCCAGAGAATTGAAAGGACCTGCATGAAATGAAACCATTAACTAGTTTCACAGCCTGAACTGGAACCAGTCTAATGCTCTTTCCAATACAAATAACCAAAGAATGTTGACTTCTATTTTGCAAAATATTACCAAAAAATGTAGCGAGTTTCAATTTTTTAAAACTGTTCTGCTTTATAAATATTTACAGATTGGAAAAAGATCCTCTCATTAATTTGTAAAAGAAGAAAACATGATAAATTCTATCTCAACTGTCAACAAAAAAATGCATAATATTAGAGGCACTCCTCTTAAGATCAGGAATGAGATGAGGATACCTGCTATCACCATTATAATTCAACATTGTCCCGGAAGTCCCAGCTAATTCAATGAAATAAGAAAAAAAAGGAGGGTAGCTATCACTGGGAAACAGGCCAAGTTATCATTATTTGCAAATGTCTAGTGTCATTTATAATATATAATATATATTATATATTATATAAATTATAATTGGCTACCAAGAAAACACAAAAGAATCAATTGAAAAACTACAGTATTAGATATAATAAAAATCTAGTAATATGGCCAGTTACAAAATAAGTATTTAAAACATTAACTTTTTTTTATCAGTAGGTATGAATTAGGAATTATAATACAAAAATAAAATCCTATATTCACCATTAATAAAAATTATATAAATTACCTGGACATTACAAGAAATGTGCTGAAACTATAAGAAGGAAATAACAGTGTTTTACAAAAGGGCATAAGAGAGGCTTGATTAAACGAAAAATGTACTTTGTCCCTAGAGGGAAAAACTAATAATGTAAAGATGTCAATTATCTCTAAAGTAATAAATCCCTTTAATGTATCTCCAATAAAAATCCCCCAAAAAAGAGTCTGCAGGGATTTTGACCAGATGATTCTAAAATTCACCTGGAGGAATGAATAATTGAAACCTCACAAAGCAATACTGAATTTTACTTATAGGTAGATATATGTGAAGTTAAAGTTTTGAAACATGGACTGGAAGGTTCCATGTCAAATTCATTCTGGTGGTTATACCAGGGTGAAAGAAAGGGGAGTGGGCCAGGGGCTATGAATCAATCTGTTATATTTCATACCTTTTCTTAACACACATGTCTGAAGCAACTATGTTAAAATGTTAATATTTGTTAATATTATGTGGTAGGTGGTGTTATGCTTTTCTCTGCAGTTTTCTGTTTTGTTTTTCCCTAAAAGAAGACTGAGGGGATGTGAAGTCTGCACTGCAAGATATTTTGAATTCCTTTTCACTCCTGTATTGTTCCCCAGGGAGGCTTTCCTGTTCTCCCTTATTAGTTGACACCCTGCATTATAGCTCTCTTGGCGCCACGTACTTCTTTGTGTCATTTGTCACTTTTACAGTTTTGCATTTGTTTGCGTGATTGTTCGACTAATAATCTGTCTCACAGTAGAAAGCCAGCTCCATGAAGACAGGCCTTGCCTGTTTCACTTGTTCAAATGCTTAGCCTACGGTGTGTGGCACGTTATGAGAGTTTAGTAGATATTTGTTGAATGGACGAATGAATGAGTAGTGGTCAAGAAGAGTTTTTTTTTCCCTGCTGGTTTTTATGTGCGTCATACATACAAAGATCTCTGTAACTTGTCACTTTGGGCTCCACATCTTTTACATGTTTGGAGCACTGGTGGTCTTTTGGTTTGCATGCTGCAGGTTGAGGACATAGGGCAAATGACTTTTCGGACTTCCTTCATAGACATCAGATTCTAGAGGCAACTCCTTTTAGAGCCACTGGAAAAACCATTAGTTTCCATTGGAGGGAATCTGCTCACATGAGACTGTGAACTTTCTACTAGGTTTGTCTTTCTTTCTCCAGTGAGTCTTTTTTTACCAGCGGGGATGTTGTCCCCGGGATGTGGATACGGGCTATAGAGTCTCACTGGCACAGGGGACCACAGTCTCTCTTCAGATGGGCCTCCCTGGCCTTTGGGACCACAGCCAGAATCACAACTCTGGCCATTCAGTCTCATTTCCTGTGGAAATGACCAGATGTCCAGTTCTCCAACTTATGCTTGTGTGTGGTCTCCTCGAGTCTTTCATCTTTCTGGCAAATACATTCAGAAATATAGTTTTGAGAATGAAATAATAATTCGAAGTCATATATTCATACTGGAGTATGTAAGAGCTGAGCAAATGACTGGCATTTGTGAGAGGCAGCCCCTCGGAGGAGACAGCTGAGCGAGGTTTGAGGTCGGTGCACACTTGCCTGGGCAGGCTGTGTCATTGGAAGCATGAGAAGGCAGGACAACTAGGCCAAGCTCCTCAGGAGGAAAAGGTGGGGGTTTTCCCTGACTTGCACAGTTACTTAACTAAATAGTGTTTTTCATTCCACTGGGCCTCCAACCCCTGGATAGCCCTGGAGTGAAGGCCGTGGGGTCTTGAACCCAGATGTCCACTAAGCATTGTCTCTGGGTTGAATAAAGGCTCTGTCTCACAAAACTAACAGCTTACTATTTAAGGTGTATGTCGATACTGTTGAGGCCAGTAAAATATATTTAAAGTGTGACTGAATTTAGAGAGGCTTTTGATTTCATATGTTTTTTCAATGAAGGATTTAAAAATATACGATTAGTATCATGTTTGAGAGGGACTTTCACAATTTTTTGAGGTTATAAAGGTTATTGGCTGTCACCAAAAAGTGTAAAGAGTCATTTATTTAGATGTCATGATTTAAATAACCAAACTTCTTTCCCACTATCTATGTTAATTAATTAATCAGAGGCAATTTCACTCTGCAGAAAGAGGACACAACAAACAATAACTACCACATATTCATTGCTTACCAGGTATCAGACACTGTGTTGTACATAAATTATCCTATTTAATCTTCACGACAATGCTATGAGGTATTATCATTCATTTTGCAGATGAAGAAACTGAGGGTAAAATTACTTGTTCAATGTCAAGCTGTTAATAACTAATGGATCTGGGGTATTATAACTAAACCTCACATTTGTAACTGTTATATTTCATTCAGTCAACCAGGCACTGTGCTTGACCCAAGGGACACACTGAGTTGAATTACTCAGGTACCTATCTTTATGGAATGTTTGTGCACCCTCGAAATCCGTATGTTGCCGTTTAATCCCCAATGTCTTGGTATTAGGAGGCAGAGCCTTTGGAAGGTGATTAGGTCATGAGGATGGAGGCCTCACGAATAGGATTAATGGCCTTATAAAGGAGGCTCCAGAGAACTCTCTTGCCCTTTCCACCTTGTGAGGACATAGCATGAAGATGGCCATCTATGAACCAGGATGTGAGCTCATGCCAGACACAGAATTTGCCAGTGCCTTGATCTTTGACTTCTCAGACTCCATAACAGTGAGAAATAAATTTCTATTGTTTATAAGTCACCCAGCCATGGTATTCTGTTACAGCAGCCCAAACTAACTAAGATATGGAACTTAACAGATGAATGAGGAAAACAGACAATAAATAAGCACACAAATAAATATTTGTAAATTAGTACTTATTAGGGCTGATCATCAGATATGCCATCTCTGCCTTTTGAACACATAATACATTACAATTCTTGGTCCCCTCCCACCCCTTGTGGTTGGTTGGGGCCATGTGACCAGTTCAAGATTGAACTTGTAAAAAACTTGTTTTAAAATTATAGTTGATATACACTATTATTTTATTAATTATTATTTTATTAATTATATTTTAAATTAAAATTAAAATATATTAATTTCAGGTGTATAACATAGCAGTTAGACATTTATTATACCTTATGAAGCAATCGCCATGATAAGTCTAGTGCCCATCTGACACCATACACAGTTATTACAACATTAGTGTCTATATTCCCTATGCTGTACTTCACATCCCTCAAGGCTAAACTTTTAATTGATTTGAGACCCTCCAGAGCTCCGTTACCATTCTAGATAGTGGATGCTTCATCATCCTGGCTTCCAAGATAACTCATGACATACATATAGCCTAGTGATAGACGTGTAGTACAAGCAAGAAATATATCTTTGTCATTTTAAGCCACTGAAATTTTGGCGGTTTATTTGTTATTGCCAAATAACATTGGCTATTCTAACTGATGCAGAGTCGTTGGATAGGGTAGCTGGGGAGAGTGCTTTCCGGAAAGGCTCCTGGCCCCTATAAGGAGAGCACGTAAACTCCCTCTCATAGCCCCATTCCATGTCATTGCCTGGGAGTACTTACGGAAAAAGTCTACCTCACTCTTCCTGTTTTAAAATGGCCAATTTAAAGTCAGAATCTTGCAAAGCAAGCTTCAAACCACAGCAAGTTTTAATGACTAAGTTCCATGAAATATTTAAGAGTGTTCTGGAAAATGCAACCTCACCTAATACAGAATGACATTTACTCACATGGCTGCTGCTCTAGTTACAAAAAGAAAAAAACAATTGAATCATGAAACATTGCTGGACAGTTATTAAATAGTATCTAGTCCCTAATGGCAAATTCATTTTCGTTTAATAACAAGTTATGGTGAAGTATAATGAAAAATAGAGTGGCATGCAAAATAAGCTGGCCTCTGTTTTCATTGACTTTGTGCCAGTTTCTTGGGCTCAGCGTTACAATGCTATCCATCTTCATGAAGCCCTCCTTGGAAGGCATTACTGAACAGCGGGAAGGAATGGTGGATGACAGCTTCGTTAGTCATGACTAGGTAATCTTGGCCAATTTCTCCTGGGAATTATTAACGCATTCCTAAACACTTCTTGGTTGATGGAATCCAAAAAAAGAAGAGGAAGAGATGAGTTGTAAGATTTTGGATGTTATCCAAATTTGGCTACGAGTGACCTAAAAAATGTCATGGAATAGTCACTCTTCCCCAGAGTTCTCTGGATTCTGGGTAATTGGACCTTCTGAGCCCATATGGACAAGACCTCAAAACTCTTGCCCATTGCAGAATACTTAGTGGAGAGAAAAAAATCAGAGTAGTGTCCGCTTGGTAGACAAATTTAGGCTGTATCATTCTGTAAATGGATGGATTAGCCCCCAATTAACTGTGTCTGGATGAAAAATAGGAGCTCCAACAGGAACTGTTTGGGAGCCTGAGAGGTGCCCAATGAACACCAGAATCCGACCAGTTGCTGCAAATGCTGGCAACCAAGGATCTCAAGTTTGCCAAAGATCACCTAACTCCCCCAGAGCTTGGTCCAATTGCCCAGAGGCTTGAAGGGCCAGGTGGCTGTTGCCAGTCATATTTCCCACATTTCTGTGACCTTTTGATGGGGGTTGCAGGGAATGGTTTATTCTGCAGGTCTACAGAGTTTTAACAATGGGTTAAAGCTTTGGATTAATGTTTTTTTTTTTTTTATTAAGTTTATTGGGGTAACATTGATTAATACAATTAGATAATTTTCAGGTGTACATTATAATTTGACATCTATATATTCTATTGTGTGATTATCACCCAAAGTCCAGTTTCCTTCAGCTACCATATATTTGATGCCCTTTACCCACTTCACTCTCCCATTCCCCCCCTATATTTGACCTCCTTTACCCCGTCTATCTCTCCCCTCCTCCCCCACCCCCTACCCTCTGGTAATCACTATGGATTAATGGTGTTTCTGAAGCTCTCTGGTTGCTTTAAGGTGCAGCACAAGGGCTTAAGTATTGGAGTGAAACTTGAGCTCAAATTTTTGCTTGGCCACTTACTTACTAGCTTTGGGGCCTTGGACAAGTTAATTAATCCCTCTTAGTTTCCTCATCTGCAAAATAGAGATAATTATATGTATCTTATAGGGTTTTGTGAGAACTAATATAATTAGGTAAAGTATTGGCAGAGTGCCTCATAAATATTTCTTCCATTACATGTATATATGTAAGCTATATCTTACTTAAAAAACAAAAACAGAAATAGAAAAGAAAAATCAGTATGACGTGTTTATATTACCCTCCCCACTATCCCTGATTAAATTGTAAGCTCTCGTTTTAATTTACTTTTAAAAGAAGAGTAGCAATGGCCAAAAAATAGTGACTAAAATTTGTAGGTCTCTAGACCCTTGTTGAATTTTTATATCATCTCTATTATTGTTCCAATTTTCCAGGTAAGAAAACTGAGGCACAGGGGAGAAGTAAGTTGCCCTAGGTCACACAGGCAGTAAGTTTTAAAGCTGGTATTGGAAACCAGATAGTCCGCCTGTCCTTCACCATCACCGCTACCTGCATAAATCTTTGTTTGACTAGATTGAGATGACTGGTAGAGAACTCCTATTTAAACAGCAAGCTCCCTAAAGGCATTTAAGTGTTTGCAAATTGCTATTATAGGATGTATCTTTCTCTAGCCACACTCGAGTTCTGGATCCATCAGAAAATCTTCTTGGATCCATTCTTTCCACTCTCTCAATAGCCCTAGCCTCAGCCTTTCCACCACCCACTCAGAACATTTGAATCATTCATTAAATGGATCTCGAGAAGACAAGAGTGACAGCTGAAGAGGATGCTGGAGAAAGAGATAGGTAAAGAGAACAGCAAGTCAAAAAAGAGAAAGAACAGGAGAGAGAAAAAGGAAAGATAAAAAGACAAGTAGGAACTAAAATGTGGTTATAATCTCAAGGTGTTTTATTTTTTAAATGTTCCATATCATAAAGTCTGACTATTGTCTGAACTTTTAAAAAAATTCCCTACTGTCTCTGGCTTTTGTGAAACAGTAATGCATTTTTCACTTTAGCCAGGGTAAAAGAATCTCATTTTTAGTGATTCCTGACAACTAAATATGTAACAATGATAACTGAAATTTTTAAAATATCTTTTATTATTTTTTTGAAATCAAGTTGAATATTTCTTTTTTTGGGTTTGACAGTATTTAGAAACTATTTTAGTTATTTATTTTCTGTAAAAAAAAATGATAAACATATTAATTCTAATTGGGATTTAGGACAAATTGTGATCAATTTGGAAAATATTTCTTAAGTGCTTACTACCTGTCTGGCACTGTGCCAAGCCCTGGGGCACAAGATTGAATAAAGATCTCCTCTGCTTTGGTAGAGTGTCTAGTCTAGTGAGGGCTCCTCAGACTTTGGGGGAATCGATCTCCAAGGGAGCCTGCTAGAAGTCTCCCTGCCGGAGCCCCACTCCTGTACAGCTGATTCAGTAGGTGATTCTGACACATCCCAAAGTTCAAGACCCCCTGGTTGAGAGCAAGTACCATTTATACCAATCACACAGCTCAGCTTTAGAGAAAGTTATTTAAGACTTTGAAGGCTCCGGACACACCTAAGTTATTCTCCATTTGCCTGTAGCTCCTCAAAGTGCAAGCAGGCTCTACCCTAAAGAAGGAGGCAGGGGTAGGCCAGGACAAGACACAGATTGGGTTATATCACAGCCAATGAAGAACTTACTATGCTTAGTAAAAATTTTGGAGGCCCAGAATTAATCTTGGGTTATTGGGAATAATCTTAATTTTAGAATTTTTAAAATCAGAAAAATCTGATTGGAAAAAAATGTTTGTGTATGTGTGTGTCTGTGTTGGCCTATCTTGCCTCCTGATCTACATAGAAATAAGGATGAGAGAAGCTTTGTCTTCTTTTTTTTTTTTTTTAGGGTTTTTTTTTCGTCTTTATTGAAATAGATAATTAGTTACTTGTATTTACATTGTACAATTCAATGAGTTTTTTTTTCCAATTATAGTTTGCACACAACAATATATGTACAATTCAATGAGTTTTTTTTCCAATTATAGTTTGCACGCAACAATATATCAGTTGTACAGCATAGTGATCAGAGATCCACATAACTCACAAAGTGATCACCCCACTAAATCTAGTACCCTCCTCCCCTTACATATGTATTACAACATTTTTAACCATCTTCTCCATGTCTATTCTGTAACTATCCATTTGTACCTCTTAATCCCTTTGCCTTTTTTTGGTACTCACCAACTGCCCTCACATCTAGTATCCCTCTAAATATTCTCTGTATCTATGAATTTATTTTCACTTTTGTTGTTGTTGATGATTTTGTTCTGTAGATTCCATATGTATGTTAAATTATGCGCTATTTGTCATTCTCTATCCAACCCATTTCATTAAGCACAATACCCTCTAGATCGTTCAAGGCAATATCTTTTCCATCCTCTTCTTTTAAGTCTGTGCGTGTCTTTTAATCTGAAGTGAGTCTCTTGTATGCAGCATATGTAGGGGTCTTGTTTTCTTATCCTTTTAGCCACTCTGTCTTTTGGTTGGAGCACTTAATTCTTTTCTATTTGAGATACTTGTTGATAGGAATGTAGTTGTTGTCATTCTTTATTCCTGTTTTTGATACATGTTTTTCTTCTTAAAGAAGTCCCTCCAACATTTCCTGTAATACTGGCTTGGTGGTGATAAATTCTTTTAGCTTATTTTTGTCTGGGAAGCTCTTTATCTATCCTTCACCTCTAAATTATAGCTTTGTTGTATAAAGTATTCTTGGTTGTAGATCCTGGGTTTTCATCACATCGAATATTTTGTGCCAAGCCCTTCTGTCCTGTATAGTTTCTTTTGAGAAATCAGCTGCCAGTCTTATGGGTGCTCCCTTGTAGGTAACTAACTGCTTTTCTCTTGCTGCTTTTAAGATTCTCTCTTTGTATTTAAACTTTAACATTTTAATTATGATGTGCCTTGGTGTGGGCCTCTTTGAGTTCCTGGTTTTGGAGACTCTCTCAGCTTCCTGGAGTTTTACGTCTATTTCCTTCACCAGGTTAGGGAAGTTTTGCATCATTATTTCTTCAAATAGTTCTTCAACATCTTGTTTTTCTTCAGGTACCCCTATGACATGGATATTTTTATCTTTAATAATGTCCCATAGGCTCCTTAAATCATTATTATAGTCTTGGCTTCTTTTTTCTTGCCATTCTGATTGAGTGTACTTGGCTTTCCCATCCTCTATATAGGTCATTTGATCTTCTTCTTTATTAATTTTGTTTAATCCATTTAATATACTTCTCATCTCGCATAATGTGTTCTTCATTTCTGAGTGGTTCCCTTTTATAATTTCCATTTCCATTTTTATATATATTTTTTTATCTCTTTATTGAAGTTCTCACTGAATTCATCTACACTTCCCATAAGTTCATTGAACATCTTTATAACCAGTGTTTTTGAACTCTGCATCTGTTAGATTGCTTGACTCCATTATTTCTGGATCTCTGTTCTATTCTCTCATGTGGTTTTTACTTCTTTGTCTTCTCATTTTGGCTGGCTTTCTGTGTCTGTTTCTATGTACTAAGCAAAGCTCCTAAGTCTCTCGGTCTTAGTAGTGCACCTTTGAGTGATAGGTATCCAGGGGCACAGACCTGAGAAGGATCCAGCTGCAGGCCAAATTTAGCCCCAGCCTATGCCCCTCTGGGGCCACCTGTTAAGATTCAGGAGGCAATCCACAGGTGTTGTATTTATAGTTTCTTCAAAAGGCCACACCAGAAACCAAGGCCAGCTGCGACCAGTGTGAGTCTAGGCTCTACTCAGCAAGGGGCACCTGACTAAGTGAGGATACACCTGGATGTGGCTTGGGTGGGGCTGCA
Source organism: Pteropus alecto (assembly GCF_000325575.1). Taxonomy (NCBI): domain Eukaryota; kingdom Metazoa; phylum Chordata; class Mammalia; order Chiroptera; family Pteropodidae; genus Pteropus; species Pteropus alecto. The sequence continues at coordinate 8,955,306 of NW_006442508.1, read as the reverse complement.
AGTTGGGGAAGATGGAGTTTCAGGGAATCCTCTGGGCGGAGCGACCTCTGTTATCCAGTTTGATGATGTCTCAGCTATAGAGGCACTGTGTCCACATACTAGGATAGGGGAGGGCTCAACAGAGGCACAATGAACACTGCTGGCACTTCTGTGCGGCAGGGCGGGAGGTGGGGGGTGGGCATCGCCTCCAGCCCTTACTCCGACAACTCAGTCTTCCCTTGTAAGTCCCTGGCTCCTTCTCGAGCAGCTGACCTGGCACCGATGCTCAGAGCGAGCAAGTCCATCAGCGCGAAAGTCTGCTCATGGATGCAGCCCCTTTAAGAGGCGTCTGCAACTGCCAGCTGCCGCTGCCGCTGCCGCAGCCTCTGTCACACTCTGCTGCTCAGAACCGGGCAGCCTCACGTCCTCGCCCTATCCTACCTTCTGCCGTTGCAGGGTGATTTCTTAGATTTCTCCCTAGTTGTATGGCTTGTTCATCTAGATCCCAGGTGATTTTTCCTTGCTGTTTGCTCCTTGTTTCCATCACAACTTTGGTTTAGTTGCCAGAGGGATGAACAGAGCCTCTATCATCTATGCCATTTTTTCCCTCAAGACTTGTCTTCTTAAATAAAACTTTTACATCTCTGGAATTGCCAAATACAGTAAGTTAATAAGTGATCTGATAATAGAGAATATATTCTTGTGCTTCTAAATCTGCAAAGTGCCAATGAAAAACTAATATTCTCTCAATTCTAGTTCTTTCCCCCTTAATGGCTTCAAATTTCTTTAAACTGTATCTCTGATAATATTTCTGCTCCACTTTACTTTCCCTTCCAAAAATAAAACAAAAGCAATGATTCAAATGACTAGCTCTTCATTTCTAAGTAACTTTGGTGAGGTCATCACATTGAGTTTTACTTTACACAATTTTAATCGGGCCGATCTGAAAAATGAGAGCAAGATTATGTAACAATAAAGAGGTGTGTGCGTGTGTGCGTGTGTGCGTCTGTGCTGGAAGAACTGAGACCATTTCTATAGAGTAGTGAGCAGTTTATAGAGAAGCTGGTTGGTTATTTCTTTACATTGTATTTGAACTTACTATTTTAACAAGCCATTTTGAACACTGGTTGTGAGCACTTATTTCAGGGGCATTAATATTGTTTCCTACACAGAATGTCAACTCCTTGAGGGAGGGTAGAGATGATGTCTTCTTATCTCCCCAGAAAAGAGGCGCAAAGCAGGAGATAAGGGGAGACGGAGAAGGAGGTGGGGTTTTGGAGGAAGGAATCTAGTCATGAACTTTAAAGCAGTGTGATTTTAGCCTGACAAAGATTAAAGGCTGGTAAACCTGGGTAGCAAGCTGGACGTGGATCTACAGATATATAATAATTAAATATAGGATTATGTGAGCATCACAAAGGAAAAGCAAGGATTATTAAATAAGTGGTTTTATATACAAAGATTAAAGTTAGGGAAAAAACACTTTAGATTCGTACTTTAAACCATATCCTGAAATAAATTTAATTTGGCTCTTGTTAATTGTTCCTTAACTGTCTCTTTCCATGTGCCAATATTCAGAATCCTATTCAAGCCCACACTGAACAAGTTGATCATCAGTATGGCTGTTTTATTACAAGTGAACAAATATCAGTGTCACAGCACTGAGGCAGACCTGGGACTAACCCAGCTGATTTCTAGAGTCAATGAGGTATTTGAGTAAAAAACAAATTGCAAATTTACTAGAAATCAACTTATGGGAAACCAAAAGAGAGTAATTACACTTATGATCTGGAAGGAAAGAAGGAATTTGGGAACACGAAACTCCTCCATTACTCTAGCCTCTAAGAGACCACCTGTCATACTGTAGATGCTGAACAAATAAATGTGTGTGTGGACTAAATGACATTTGTGTCCGGGTGCTTTATTGAGAAGACCTCAGTGCTGGTGGTTGTGGCTACTGCTGCCTGAACACAGAGCTCCTTAAAGTGTAAAGATTTTTTGCACTAAAAGTCCCCCGGGAGCATTGCTCTGCTTCCCAGAATGGAACCCAGGATCAAGAGGAGCAAAACCGAAGATTAAATGCTGCGTGTTAAAGACGCAGTCAGAAGATCACAGCCAAGATCAACTCCTAGGCTTCCAAATGGCCGGCTGGCTGGCTACGTCTCTGGCAGGAAACAGTTCCTTTCCCCCATGGATGTAGTGGCACAGGAGATGTTAAAAAGAAAGAGAAAAGAGAGTTGGGCATGGACTTTCCTTCCTCGCACTGGTGGAAAAGGCATTCATCAGACTTTGCTTCCTGTATCTACCCAGGAGACTTTGCCTCTGGCCAATTCCTCTACCCTCCCCTCCCCTTTGCCTGGAGTGTAAACCCAGTGTTCTTGGACCCATGTGTTGGAATGATGTGGATGGTGGACGCATGTGTGCCAAATGCCTGCAGCTTGGTTGATCCTGGCTTGAGAGTGATTATTTGCTGGTTGGGATGGGAAGAGGAGGCCTGGGAAGAAAGTTCAATTCTCATTCTTTAGTGATATGTAAAAGTATTGTCATTGGCTCTTGCTAGGTAGCTCTAAGCCAGTGATGGAAAAATGTTTTCATTGGCAGGAGAGCACATTTTACATCCACATATATGTGTGTCTACTTTTTGGCAGACTGTAGCAACTGTGGTTTAAGTCCTTTCTACTCCTCTGTGTATTGAATCCTACCAATGGCCCAAGGCCTGGCTCAGTGCCTGCCTCCTATATGAAGTTTTTCTTGACAACTCCAGTCCACACTGATTTATCCACGATCTCATCTCCTGTTGCAATTATCATCCTCGTCACAGGGCAGATTTACTGCAAAGCAAAAGAAGCTTAAGCTTTAGGGCTTGCATGGGTTCACATGGTCATGCTTTTGGTAAAATTGCAAAAGAAAAATATATAATTTCAATAGGCTAAAGATGTAGTCTCCTCTCACTGGACCTCCCCCTTCATCACTTTCCACTTGAATTGAAGAGTTTTGTGGCGATGGAAAAGTCCTTAGCATATTGGGGACTCCAGCTAAGGAGAAGTTGAGTTGGAGATTTGTTTTGGGTTCAATCGATCTGTTCACATGTTTCATGCTTGCTCCCATGTTGGCGATACTAGGGTAGGAATGGTTTCCAGGAACACTCCCGATGTCCTCGCTGCACACTTGCTTGACAGCCTGGGTCCTACTGGCTCATAGGTGTGTCCTACTAGAAGTGACGAGTAGTGGAGAAGAAGAGTCAAAATGTGCAGAAACAGAAGCTAGTCTTTGAAACGTTCTTTGAAACGTTCTTAACCATCAGATGTATAAAATTATATGTGGAATATTTGTTTCTCATTGATGTCTAGTCAAGACAGAAATTACAATACTTTAAAATGAGAATCAATGAAAAAAGAATTAACCAGAGTTCTTGTGTTCATTGGGGCACAAAACTGTAGAATACTATAAACTGTTAAGTAATATTTTTATGCATGCCAAATGGCATTTTTATGCCGTCCAACATATTGGATCAGTCATAGCATATCTGAGAATACCTTGTTCTGATGAAGCCTGGCAATTCCAGAAAAAACAATATTCAAAAGAACTAAAATCACAGCAAAGCAATCTAAGTGTTCCTATGACAAAACACCCACACATATTCATCCATAAATTTTCGTACATAGTTTTAGGGTAATTTGATTAAACAATTATGTAGCTCAATCCAATATAATGGCGTTTTAAAATGCATTTGAATTGCTTTTTCTTTTTTCCATGAATATGATATTACAGAATTGTTGTCATATGAAGAGATGATCATACAAAGAATATGCAACAAAAAAATAGAAAAAAAGAGTATAATCGAGGTATAGTATGCAATTTTTTATGGTTTTGTTATTTTTGTGGTATGTGTCACCTTCTAGAAATTTGTAATTTGTTGTGATTTCTTTTTTCAACCTAAATACATTTTCATTTTAATACCTAATTTTGTATTCCAGTTTTGAATTCTTTTTCTTAAAGAGCCCCCTTCAGCATATAAAATTCAAGACCCATGCAACCTAAATCTGCCCTTGACCACAGCTGAACAATTTCTTATTCTCTCTTATACTAGTCTTACAAAATTATTGAATTAAAAAGTAACCATAATAGTTTATGCATAGGGAAATAACTTCCAAAAACACAGAGCTTTGTATAGAAAGTAAATAATACTATTTCCTGCCTGGGGCTAACCACTGTTAATTTTATGTCCATGTTAACATTTTTCTCAAGCCAGTTCATGGTGATTAAATGTGAGCTTTGGAGCACGTTGCCTGGGTTTGACTTCTGCCTCTTCCCCTGTGACCTTGAGAAAATTATTAATCTCTCAGTGCCCCATCTGTAAAGGGAGGGTGTGATTCTACTATATCTGACTCTTAGGGGTGCTGGGAGAAGAGTTTAAGGCTTAGAATAGCATCTGACATGCTGTACTAATTATATGTTAGTTTTATTTGAAAAATGAATTTCAATTTCTTTTTAGTTATTTCATGCGGTCAAGTATATTGCTCTCCCTTCCCCCAAGAATGTAAGGTTCTTAAATCTGGGTGCTAATGGAAAACGTCTTTCACATCTCTTCCTAATTCCTCAGAAATGTGTGGATGTGAGCGCCATCTAGCTGCATTGTCTGTGGTTCCACTGACCACCAGGCAAGGCACAGTTCAGCTGATGTGGCTGTTTGGCTCAATAAACATTGTTAGATTTGTCAGAAACTGGAGCGGGGCTGTGAGGTGACAGCAATTTAGAACCAACATATCAGGGGGCACTCCCAAGAAGCTCGGAATCTGTCAAAAACGAAGAGTTTCTTTGAAATGTGAGCAGCCGATGTCCACAGGAAAATAGGACAGTGTTGGATTTATACAAAGCTTCAAGGAGCTCAAAATAAATGCTTTCTCTGGATTCCGTTGAAACAACACCCAGAAGCATCCCTAAAATGGTCTTCAACGAAGTCCTAGTGATAATGGGGAAAAGGGAAGGGATCTTCCCAAGATAACACAGCTCCACAATTACCTACAAGAGGAACTGCAAAAAAAGGGAGAAAAAGATGAGATAATAAAAGATCAAAGAACAAAGAGATTTTTAAATAAAGATTCTTTGGGTGTATACCTTATTATCTTAAAAGATTCTCCTTAGGAAACAAATACTGATAGGTTAATCAGTTACAGGCTGTGTAATGGAGTACATAATAGTTACTTACCCCTCTCTCCATTTCACAATCTGATATTGAGTGAATAAAGCCATCCCAGAAGAGCCTGCACCCAATTTTTGTTAAAAATTTATTAGTGCACAAGACTAGAAAAAGACAGAAAGAAAAAGAGTAGACTATAAACTGTGGTTACGAGGGAAATGAAATTATGAGGGAAGGCTTTGTTCCTTGTGTTATCATTGAATCCATTCCCCCAATTATAACAAACATGTATTTGTAATTTAAAAAATGCCTATTTTAAAACATTTCATTAGACATCCACTTAGATATGATTTAATTAGACATAATTTAATGTAGTTATTTGCATTCTTATTTCTGTAATAGTTTTTTATTTTTTGCAGATCTGCATTTTTTCTGTCATCTATTTGTCTATCTATCTAATATGTCTATTAAAAAATGTCTGGAGGAATTGTCAAACTCTTAATAGTAGGTATTGCTGACAGTGGGAGGGAATACTGGGAGCCAATATTGTCTGCTTTATACACTTCTGTTCTCTTTGAATATTTTACAAATGCATATATGCTACTTTTGTAATTAGGAAAAAAATCTTTTCACAACAAAAAACAGCTTCTGCACCAAAGCTTTGCCGTAAACTCCTTTGTCCATCAGAATATTCATTTAATTACATCAAATGTCTTTAAACTCCTAACTTGGAGCCCCATTTTCCTTTTCCTGGTCTCTTATAGCTCGAACTTTGGGTGTGGACTGACTTGGATTTGAATCTGGCTTCATTAGATGCAGCAGCTGTGTGACCATGGAGACAAGGACTGGTCGCAGCCTTCACTTATAAGTGATAACAATCCCTACCTCACAACTGCCAAGCAGCAGGTGTCTGCTGCTTCCTTTCCCTTACTCCCCCTCACCACAGCAGTTCCCCATGGGGTCGGGCAAAGACTCAAGCAGAATCTTGCCCTCGAAGCCCTTGTGGTCTTGTGTGGTACAACAAGGGTCGGATGTGATAACTGCTGCAGAGTCATCAAGTGGGGGTGATTTCCAGCTGGGGGCGGGGATCGCTGGAAGTGCTCAGTAAGGGGCTTGTGGGCTCGGAGAGCTGGAAGGGGAGGTCTGTCTGGCACAAGTGTGGTCTGCAGTAAGGCCAAGGCAAGCAGGAGCAGGTCTTGCCTCCATCTGTCGTCCCCACCTGCCGTGCTGACCTGAGGGGGCCCCCTGTTGGCCTGAATGCCTTGGCTCTCACCCAGGATATCTGGTCTCAACTGGCTGCCCTGCCCCCAAAGGCTATGACTTTCTGCACCTACCTCAGGTACAGCAGGCTTTTCATTGTTTGTTAATTTATTTAGCTGATTGTTTGTTAATTTATTTAGTTATTGTTTTTTAGAAAAAGCTAGTTGGAGACTCAGAAACTCCTCTAAAATAACAATCTAACTCCTAGCCATTGCTTGACCTCTAACTGGTTCTATTCCTAACCTTGGGTCTTGGGTAAATCAGGTAGCCACTCTGAGTCTGTTTCTTTCTTCAAGATGATTGTGCAGATCAGGCTCTCTAGAGGTAGAGCCTGAGATGGGGATTCTTGTGTAAGCGATTTTCTGGGGGATGTGCTCAGGAGAAGGGGCGAGGAAGCAGGAGGGGAATCAGCTTAGTCGGATTCCAGCTTGGTCTGCTCCTCCAGGGAGCTCTGGAGCACAGATTGGATCTCGAAGTGTATCCTACCTTCAGGTAGGGGGGTGGCCTTCATACCCCACTTGGTCAGGCATTGATTGAGCTGCAGAGGGGCAGCTCGGGTCCAGGGTACTCATAGGGTAACCATCTGGGTGAAGCTGCTCCCTTTGGCTGAAGGAAAGTCTGTGAAGACAGGATGCAGGTAGGGCCATTTACAGCCAACCCTCACAGTCGTGGGGACAGGGGTGCGGGTGGGCTAGAACAGGTGTACCTCTGGGCAGAGCATTCATGGTGTCACTGCAATGACAGTGATCATCTCTGACATTCATTGAGCACTTACTATATGCCAGACACTTCTACTACCTTTTATACACGAACATTTGATGCTCATGGCCACCCTGGGAAATAGATATGTCATTCTGTTATCTGCATTTACAGGTGAAAAATCTGAGGCACAGAGAGATTAAATAACTTACTCAAGGTTACACAGCTAGTAAAAAGAACTGGGTTAGAAAAATGATCTCTTAGTCTTTCATGATCCTATAGAAGAGTAACTTAAGTTAGCAATTTGAGAATGATGTTACTTATTTATTCAGTCAGTTATCCATTCATTCCACATTTATTGAGAGCTTTCCCATGTACCAGAAATTACAAAAATCAGTCAAGTACATCTCCAGCTCTCCAGGAACTTGCTCTGGTGGGAGAAACGCTGTGTGCACATGGATAATAGGGGGCTGTGCATCGAGTGCTCCGTGAATGAGAAATACAAAAGGCAAAGGAAATGCCTCACTTTTCCCCGGGGCATTAGGAAAGAGCAAGAAGAAGATGAAGCTCCAGGATGGTCTAGGAAGTTCTGCAGATATTAAAGTTCGAAGGAGGGAGAGGGCATTTGTGGCAGAGGGAGCACCATGGGCAAAGACAGGGAGGGTGAAAGGGGGCATGGATGGTGAGTGTGGCGAGGGACTAGGGGGGCGGACAAGGCAGAGAGTGGCAAGTATATGGAGCCAGGCTGGGGTGGCTGCAGACTGTGAGAGGCCTGGAGGGTTTGCTGAGACGGTTCAGAGCAGGGAGGCCCTGTAGTATCTATCAACTGCACAGTCTTCTAGACCAGTTTGCACTCGGTCTTCAACACCAACAAGCTGGTTCGGTGGAGGTGGCAAAGGGTGGCTGTCTAGGTGCCCAGTCACTCTCACAAACCTGGACATGGGTCAGGGCCGGCTATCTCTTTAAGCTGGGTAGGATGGAAAAGTTATGTTGAGCAAGGTCATAGGCAGTGAGGGATTAAAGTCCAGGGAGATGGTCTCAGGGAAACCTTTAGAATTAACTTGATAAGGAAACTAAATTTTACAATCAAAAAAGAAGCTATGGTAGAGATTCACTGTTATCTATCTTTCTCTAGCTATCTTAGGTACTTCTCTTTTTAAGCAAAACAAAGAGTACAATGCATTGCTCTTATCTTTCTGCTCATTCTGTCCAAATCTAATTGTGATCCTCTGCAGGTCTAGCGCATACTCCCACCTTTATCAAAGCGTTTGCTTGCTGCTAGATAACCACCTCTAGGGGAGATGGGGTTGGTGGCCAAGCTAGATGAAGCTCACAGTTCACGCCCAGTTGACTGGGTCTAATTGTGGTTCAACTATTTATTTTTAATTTTTTATAATTTTTATTTTCAATTACAGTTTCAAATACTAGTTTCAGGTGTACAACACAGTGATTAGACATTTATATGACTTAGCAAGTGATCACCCCAATAAACCCAGTACCCATCTGACACCATACACAGTTATTAGAATACTACTGACTATATTCCCCATGCTATACTCTACGTCCCTATGACTATTTTGTAACTACCAACTTGTATCCCTTAATCCCCTCCTCCCTTCTCCCAGTTCCCCAACACTCTGCCCCTCAATCTTGCAACCATTGAAATGCTCTCTGTATCTGGGAGCCCCAAGCAGGGCACAGGCAGCAGCTGGCCTTGGCCTGCAACAGAGCCCCTCCCAAAAGGCCCCAGAACCAACATACCCGATGGACAGCTTCACGCCACACCAGAGCACCACCGAATTACCTCCACAAAAGATACACCCAAAGCGATTCAATTATTTATGAAGTAACCAGGGCCAAGGAAACAGTGCCAAGAACTAGGACATCTTCTTTGTTTTATCATCAAAGAGTTGATACAATTAATTAAAATTTCAGAGAGGATTTGTAAACCTATATTCACTAAGAACCATGAAGAAAGCAGAATCTTTCTCTAATTCACCATTATATCTTCGATGCCTTGCACAGTACCTGGCAAATAAGTGCCTAATAAATATTTATTGTTCCTTTGGAAAACATGAGCTTTTGTTTTTTCCTACGTCTCTTTCTTTCTAAAGATTATATGCGAACTTTGGATGAATCTCAGCACCTAGGATTTTCAGGTCTACCCTAGGCCTAAGTCATAATAGTTAATGTTTATTGAGTTTCTATCATATGATGAATTTAGTGCTAAAAGCTATAATGATTATTATAAAATTATACATAATACTTAAATGAAGTATAATTGGAAGTACTTTACATGAACCGAATCTTCACAAGAACTCTCAGAAGTTGGTATCACTATCCGCATTTTAACAATGAGAAATATGAAGCTCATAGAGGTTGTGTGACTTGCCCAAGGTAACTGAACCCAGGATTCTATTCCATGACTCCACATTTACAGATGTGAAGAAAAATGTTTAAGGCTGTCTGAGATCCCGCTCACTCCCCTGGGGCAGATCACAAGGGTTCTCAGTCATGGTTAGATATCTGGCCTCGTGGAAGCGCTCCATTTGGTACAACTAAAACCATTACTCTGGGCCCGGAAGGCAGATTGTGCCTCGAATCATTTCCTGGGATGGCCTATCTAATGGCCTCAAGTCTTTTTGTGTATCCTTTTTGGGGTGGCCACTTAAAAAAGCTTCTTGTGAATTTCTGGAACAGCTGTATTCATTGAATGAGATACAAGATGAAAATGCTCCATATCTGTCTCAGAAAAATAGAAGCAATGTCTCTAAAGCAACTGGTTTCCTTTTAGTCGTACGATCTCTGTGGTCATACAGGTATTTCTCTGTAGATATGAACAGTGGTGACAACTTGGGGAGAGGTGAGTGTCCTCTGAGAGGTCAATGGGCAGGTAGCACTCTATTGGACTTACCTTTTCTGGGAGTTTGTTTAAATAATATCTCTCTCCTCCTTACATAGTCCACTATGTCTAGACTCTAAGCAAGCTGAAGGCAAGGATGGGGACAGGCTCCAACACCCCATGCAGTCTGGGTAGACATGGAGCTCACAATAACGACTTGGGCCTTGAGCCCTGTCTCGAATTTCTTTTGGTTGGCTTCTCACTTTGTGCCACTCACTTAACATTTGTTTTAACTTTCAACTTTTCTACATTTGGCATTTTGCAAAATATTTTAAACATCTTTAAGTGAATTGCTCATTGGTTCTAAACTGTATTCGTGTGAAAGTTTGCAAAGTTAGGAGATTTTACAAGGTTTCGGTGAGAACAGATAGGATTATTGAGCACTTTGTAGTCTCCCCATAATCGCTTGTTGAATGAATGAATGAATGAATATTGTAGTTAATTGATTGAGCCACTGAGGGGAGTTGAAATATGACTTGTATATCACAGAATTAATTAATTTTCTAGTAGTGAAAAAATTCTTATGAAAAAAGAGGTGGGAAAAAGGGACAAATCAAGGAAAACTCTTGGGATTGGGGCCTGAGCAACTCGTGAGTGATGGTGAGCTTTTACAGAGAATGGGAGGACCACAGAGGAGTAATGGATTTGAGGCACAGAAACCAGTTTTTTTTTTTTTTTTTCAGGTTTTCTCTATCTCGGCACTGTTGACCTTTTTGGCCATGTAATTGTTGTGGCAGGCTCTCCCGTGCGTTACAGGGTGTCTCACAGCTTCTCTGGCTTCTGCCCACCAGATGTCTGTAGCACATCTTCTCTCCCAGTTGTGACTCCAAAACTATCTCCAGATGGCTAAATGTCCCCATGTGAACACCCTATGAGATCAACATGGGAGGATGGGTGTCAGGTACATAGGGAGAGGCCTGAAAGAGGCATAAATTGTAGTGGATGAAACTGGATATTGAGAAGAACTTTCTAGCAGACAATAAGATCCTGAAATGTATTGCTTTTGGTCTCAGAAATGACAAGGGAAAGGACCAAGAGCTGGTTGGACACCCTGTGGGCTGGAAGGAATGCTGACTCTGGAGCCAGTGGGGTCTGGCTGGAACCAGGTTCAGGCACTTAGTGGCACTTAGCAATCCTGGGCCCATTTCCTCATCTGTCAAATGGGACTAATAACATCTACCTTCTGGAGCCGATAAGAAGCTTAGAGGTATATATAGAGATATGCATAGAAGATGCTTAGCACAGCACCGGGCATAAAGTAGGGCCCTCAAAAAATAGTAGTAATTGCTGTTACTGTTGTTATTATCAGGTTTTATGTTGGCGCCTTCCTCCTGAGGCTCGAGAACTAACAGCTGGCCACCTAAAGCTTTTTGAGTCTACCATCCTAACTGAAACCTGTGTACTCCTTCCTGTAGCTCTATGTGTGATGAAAAATGCAATTGTCTAGAAAGCAATCACCATTTAAACTGTCAAAGGAAAGGTTAGAACAACATCACAGGTATTTTTATATTTCAGCCTAAATGTATTTGAAGTGATAGCCTGTTCCTGACAGGGAACACTAAATGTGCATAAAATAGGAGAAAGGACCCATTTAAGTAGGTATTTAGCCCTTCAGAGGGGAAATCAATCTTTCTGTATAGAAACGCTTCATTAAAAAAATGTTTAAAACAATAAAAATGTAATGTAGCAGTTCTTTGTTGGCTGTGTACCAGACCAACCACTGTTTCTTGTGCGTGGTGTACACATGGCCTTCAAAGCCACGAGGTAAGTGCACCAAGGGGAAATATGAGACACAGAGAGGTTGGGTACTTGCCCGAAGTCACACGGCCAATAAGTGGCAGACTAGGGATTTGAACCTAGACATTCTGCCTCCAAGGCCTGAATTTTTAACCACTGGACTGTATAGATCACTTGAAGATTAAAGGGAACACTTCTGGGGACATTGACAACATCTAGAGGACCATTTCCTCACTTATTATCCACTTGTCCACATTCCCTATTTTATTTTCTTCCACACACACCTCTGTTGGCATTCCATTTAATCTAAATTCTTTTCATCTCTTTTTTCAAGAAATATTTTACTCTTATATTTTAATACTATATTTAAAACATCAGGAACAAGAGAGCCCTTTCAAAAGAAAAAGCACAGAGGATGTCTGAAGAAAATGCTTATACAGTGGTCTTTATCTTGTACAGCTGAATATAATTTTCTCCTAGATGTGACTTTTGTAATTTATTAAATTAATCCTTGGTGTTTTAAAACCAGTAGAAACCCTACCAAGATCTGAGCTAGCTAAGAGGACCTGCAAACCTGAGTAACTGATAAATCTATAAACAGTGCTTTTAGCCTGTTTGATCTTTGTCAACAACCGTGTTAGTTAAGCTAATTGAAGACAAGACAGTTGGATCCTTTGCATATTCAAACTTTCAGTCTTCTCTTCCTTAGGGTAAATGAGTGGGACAATAGGAGTGACACAATAGGAGTGACACAACTGACTCAGCCAGAAAAACCACAGTGAGGATTGAGTCAACACTCAGGACTTGAATGGTGGCTCCTGACTTAGTGTCCCTTCAGAGCTCAGAAGGAAGTCCATACCATTTGGGCACACTTGCTTTGAGCTGCTTGGAGTATAAATGGAGACATTTTACTTCCTAGAAGGCCCTTTAACAACTCTGTGGACCAGAGCTTCACGATTTTTCAAAAGGAAAAGCCACTTTCTAGACAGAAACCCTCTCCCCGCCCC
>NW_006442508.1:8898672-8942483 GCF_000325575.1 Pteropus alecto | reverse complement strand
AGTCCCTGCTGGTCTCCAGTAATACCTTGGATCTTCTGAATTCATGAAAGTCACCAATACCTGTTTCTGTTCTACACATAGGTCTTTTGCTTTTTAAAGGGATCGCAGAAGAAATTATGATGGAGAGCTTAGGTTATGGCATCAATAAATGTCTGTAGGGACCTTCTTTGGCCTTCTCATTCTCCCTGCCCTTACCTCCCTAAACAAACTCACCCTGAACTGTTGAGGAGCTCTAGCACTTGCTGGGGGGCGGTCCCCCGCAGCCAGACCTCATCTTCAACCTAAGACAGCCAGAAGTCTTCTCAACAGGAGGTGCTAACAAGCTTTGAAGAGAAAACAAACGGGAGAAGCTCAAAAAGTGCAGAAACTGTCAAAGTGGGTATTTTAAATGCCTCACACTGGAGCTTGTCTCTAGTGTTCAGTAAGAGCTGTTAAACTTTTTAAATGTTGAAATGATTAGCCCTGTTATGGTGTCTTTCTACCACGTTCACTTCCATCTCTCCAACTCTGTCTACTACCAGCCATTTCTGCTCCTCCCCACAAGCTGAAGTACACCATATCCAAACCTTCTGAGATGGCAGTCCCTAAAATACGCTCTTTTTCCAAAATACGTTTACATTCAAGTCACTCAAGTGCTATGTTGCTGAGTCAAAGACTTAGATATTTTAAGGAAGAAGGATGAAGAAATTAGATATTAGAGCTTTGGTCTGGTGTTCTGTGGTATCGTTCTAATTCTTCATCTAACCCCTGCCAGAGCCCCCATCTCACTCCTTATCCATGGTCCTTGGCTCTTCCCTGATGCAAGGAGTCACAGGGAACACAGGGAGTAGTGGGGAGCTGAGTCATACCAGAGGACAAAAACGGCAGGATCCAAAAGGTTCAAGACTGAGTTTTGTTGGGACCCTAAAGAGATCCCAGAGCCTGCTGCTTCGACCCTTTCTCTGCCCCGTGCTTCTCTCCTCTAGCATTCTCCAGCTAGCCCTCTGTTCTCCAGGGTCCACACCAGCTCTGAGGGGCCGAATGGCTGGTGGTTCCAAAGAGTCAAGGCTTTGGAGTCAGCCAGACCCCAGCTTCAAGTCTAATATCTGTGTGACCTTGACCAGGTCTCTTGGCTTCTCTAGGCTCAGTTTTCCCATGGGACTAATAGGATTAGTATTTAATTTATAGAGTTTTTGTGAGGACACCTTGAACTAACTTATGTATGTGTTTTTTTTTAAAAATTGAAGTAAAATTCACATAGCAAAAAATTAACCACTTTAAAGTGAACAACTTGGTGGCACTTAGTACATTCATAATGTTGTGCAACCACCACTCTGGCTGTTTTGAACCATTTTCCTCACCTCAAGATAAACCCCAAATTCACTGAGCAACCGCTCCTCTAAGCCCCTGCAACCACTAATTTGCTTTCTGTCTCTATGGATTTATGGACATTTTCTATAAGAAGAATCATACAATATGTGACCGTTTGTGTCTGGCTTCTTTCACTTAGCATGATGTTTTTGAGGTTCATCTATGTTGTAGCAGGTATCATGACTTCCTCATCTTTACGGCTGAATGTTATTTCATTGTATGTATATACCATAATTTGTTTATCCATTTATTTGATGATGAATATTTGGGTTGTTTCTATCTTTTGGTTCTTATGAATAGTACTGCTATGAATATTCTTGTGTATGTGCTTTTTTTAAATAATGCAGTACATGCTTAGTAAGTGTTAAAGGGGCAAACCAAAGTCTAGGGTCCTGTTTGATGACTAGAAGATTTTTTGTTTCCCAAGGATCCCAAACAGAGGTTACTCACAGCTTTATTTTTCATGAAATACAGTTTTTCAAATCTGTGCTCTTACAAGGTCCAATCCCCATGCACTGACACATGACAAATGGGTGTGACTGTGAGAAAACACGCTGGGTCTTGCTCAGATATACTTGTTTGGCTGGGCAACCTAACCAGGCCAGTGCAAGGTTAGTTTTTCTAAGGAACTAGAAGAATGAGAACCTCACTAAGTCTCACTGAACTTTTGAATCTCACTAAGCCTCAGTTTTCTCAACTGTAAAATGGGGGTGATAGTAAGAATGACCAGCTGTTTTGGTTGACCTGGGAAACTAGTCATCAATCCAAGCTAGGACTTTGAACATGGATTTCCTCTTCCTTACTTTCTACTAAAAACAAACATATACTGCAACTGTGAAATAATACCCCTATGAAAGAAAGATAACATTATGTACTTTAATTTACTCAACATATATTTTCTGAGCACATATTATGTACCAGACACCATTCTAGGCTCTGAGGATATAGCATTGAACAAAACAGACAACACTCCTGTCTTCATGAAGTTTATATTCAAGTGCAGGGGACAGACTATATATAAATGAATTGTAGAGATGTTAGTTTATTAAAATGTGGTAAGTTGGAGAAAAAAGCTGGTGAGAGGGACAGAGAGTGTTGGCAAGAGGGGAAGGGTGGAATCCTACAATTTTCCAAAGAGCAGTTTGGCCAGGATAAATTTCCTGGAGAAGATGACATTTGGCCAAAGATTTGAAGGAGGTGAAGGGGAGAACCAGCTGAATATCTGGGGGACGAGCAGGCTCTGCTGAGAGAATGGCATAGGTGCAGTCTCTGAGGCAGGAGCAGGGCTAGATCTGTGGAGAAGTGGCAAGATGGTCACCAGGGAGTAAGGAGGAGGTCAGAGGGGCAACAGGAGCCAGATGGCATAGGGTCACATGTCTGCACTAAGGTCTTTAGATGTTGGATGGAGAGAGCCGGCAGGGCTTGGGTGAGGAGTGGCAAGGTCCTCCAGAGGCCTCCTCATTGGAGGAAAGCCCAAGTCCCTACAATGGCTGTCAATAAATTCCATTACATAGAAATAAAAACTTGTGATCTAACCCCTAGCTCAAACATGTCTTTCCTTTCCCATCTTCTTCATCTCAATAAATGATGCCACCATGATCCCAACTGCTCAGGCCAAACATTTAAGGCTTCTGTTTTGAGTATCCTGATTCTCACATACCTCCGTCCATTTTATCAGCGAGTTTGACCAAGCTTAGCTCCCAAATGGATCCCCAGTGTGACCACTTTTCTCCCTTCACTGCTGCCAGCCTCGTCCAAGTCACTGATTTCTGACCTGGCATGCTACTGTAGCCTTCCCATTAGCGTCCCCACAGTCTATCTGCTACAGAGCAGCCAGAGGGGTCAGATTCATTACAACGTGAATCTGATCATGCCATTCCCCTCTCTTAAAGACTTCCAGTAGCTTCCAAACACACTCAGGGAAAATTCAAACTCCTTACTGTGGTTGACAAGGCCACACATCTGGCCAGGACATCTCTGACATGTCCACCTACTCCTTCAGTCATTCCTGCCACATTGACCTTCATGCCACATTAGGGCCTCTGCACCAGCACTCGCCTCTGCCCTCTGCACAAAATGCTCCTCTCTTAGTTTCTGCATCATTGCAGTCTCAGTTTAAACATCACTGGGATTTCCAGGACCACCCAGTCTAAAGTACTCACTCCTTCTTAATAAACCTGTTATACTCCATTAGATATCCCGTTTTATGGTCTTCATAACATTTAACGTTCTTAAAAGTTATCTTATTTGTTAGATATAGAAATGATTTATTTTATTCAGTTATAAGGCATGTAAACTCCTTGAGAGCAAGGACATTGTCTCTCTTGTTCACTACTGCACTCCCCAAAACTAGAATAGTGCCTAGCACATACTGGGTATTCAATAAACATGTGAATGAATGAAATTGTAGTAAGTTATAGAGCTTATAAAGCATCTGTACTTTCCTCTGGGGTTCCATAGTACCGTGTCTTTCCTTCAATTTAATGCCCTTACTACCTTATGTTGTAATGAATTATAGATGCCATGTCTCCTACTCTGGTTCTCTAAGTCAAGGAACCATTTTTGCATATGCCTCAGTACCTGATATTTTCCTGGCACACAATAGGTACTCAATAAATTCTCTTCGTATCAATGAATGAATGAGGATATACTTTTAGCTGCATATGATAGAGACCCCAAATAACAGAGGCTTAAAAAATAATATTTCTCTCATATATAAGTCTAAGCTGGTATAATGGCTTTGCTTCATGAGATGTTTAAGGGCCCAGTTTGTGCCTTCTTCTGCATGGCCAGGTCAGCTCACTACATTCTCTTTTTTCCAATGCTCAGGAAGGAGAGAGCAGACGAACACATCCCTCTCTCTAAGGGCAGGACTCTGAAATTGCCCTATCACTCCAGCTCATATCCTATTGGCTAGATCTAAGTCACATGGCCATTTCTAGCTGCAAAGGAAGCAGGGAAATATAGTCTTTTACTTGGAGGAAGGATATGCTGAGTTCACAATTATATTATTGTGGAAGAGGTGGAGATTGGCTATTGGGGGATGACTCAGTGTCTCTGCTGAACATATCTATCACTTCATTTGATCCTTACAACAATCCCACGATGCTAGCACTGTATGTATTATGATCTCCATTTTACTGATGAGAGAATTGACACATAGAGAGGTTAAGTGACTGAGCTGTCAAAAAACAATGAGTGAGAAGCAGTGTGCGAACTTGAAACCAGGCCTTCTGATACCATGGTGGAGAGAGAAACATCTTGTTTGTTATGTGGCTGACAGCTCAGTTCAGTAACAGGAGGACATGGCCACTGAATCATTCCAATGTCCACTGAACACCTACTCTATGCCAAGGTCTTCTGGGGGGCTCCTGGCCAGATGTACAGCTTCTCTGGGCCTGGTGCCTTTCTGGGAAATGCCAACCTCAAGTGTAAGCCTGGGAAAGACAGAAGATTCCACCTGTCCTGTATCCAGAGCAGCAATCACATAGGTATGTTTTGGTACTCCAGGATAAAGCTGGCACTGCTGGAGCTGCTGGGGCAGGAGGCAGGAGGCAAGAATCAAAGTTTTTTTGGCTGTTAGGTTTGTTCTCATGACTATTCATTTATTTACCTGATATTACTGAGCTTTTACCATTTTGCCAGGCAGTAGATGCAGCAGTAAGTTAACAATAGCAAAAAATTCCCTTTCTAATATGACTTATATTTCAGTGGGGCAAAGCAGAGAATGAAATAAATAAATAATATTATAAGTACTATAATATGCTAGATAGTGATAAGTACTGAG
Organism: Pteropus alecto; assembly: GCF_000325575.1. Taxonomy (NCBI): domain Eukaryota; kingdom Metazoa; phylum Chordata; class Mammalia; order Chiroptera; family Pteropodidae; genus Pteropus; species Pteropus alecto. The sequence goes on along the minus strand of NW_006442508.1, from coordinate 8,937,346 downwards.
GAGAATATAAATCAGAGATGGGGAATATGGAGTTCTGGGGAGAGGTATTGCAATTTTGAATACAGAGATGGGTGAAGACCTCACCAAGAGATTGTATTAAAGCAGTGACTGAAATGAAGTGAAGAAGCAAGACGGAGAGTATCTAGGGGAGAAATTCCCAGACAGAAGACAATAAGTGCAAAGGTCCTGAGTTAGAAGCATACTTGAATGTTCAAAGAACTTCAAGCGCAGTTGGATCAGAGAGGGTGAAAGTTGAGTACCAGGTGATGAAGTGAGAGGTGGCGTGGCCATGCAGGGGACTGTAAGCAGCACTGCAGGGTAATTGTGCTGGTTTTTTACTGTATAAGGATGCCTGAACTCACCAGCATGTTTTTGCACTAATAACAAACTTTAATAACTATGGCTTATTCCATGAGAGAGAGATACCCATTGGCAGATTTGTGGGGAGAGGAATGATGTAATCTGACTTATCCTTTGGAGGCTATGTTAAGAATAGACAGTGTGGGTGGAGAGCAAAGATGGAAGAAGGGAGACAAGATAGATGCTTTTGCAAATGATGGTTATTTGGCCACTTGATGGCATTAGCATCCAGGTACCAATCTAGAGGCAGACTCCCTGGTCTACCACTTAGCAGTCACATGCTCGGCTCAGACTTTTCTGGAACCTTGTGGATTGCGCTCCCTTTAGAAGCACAATCTGTGAAGGCTTGGTCTGTGTAGGCATACTCCTCACCTATCATGGAAGAGAATTTGCCTTTGCCCTATTATAATGTTTTAAGTCACCATGTGCCAAGCCCTGTAGTAAGCATTTTGCTGCCCATCTCCTTTATGCCTCACATGAGGAACTTCATAAGGAAGATGAGATTGAGAGAGTTTAGTAACTTGCTCAAGATTGCACCATGGGTAAGTAGCAGAGCTGGGATGCAAAGCACATAGATATCTGCAAAGCCCGGGCTCTGTGCTGCTTGTTGTGCGTTGCCTTCCCCAGGAGGCACCATAGAGAAGGAGGGTGAAACTTCTGCTCTGAGCTGTTATGTTAGTCAAATTGCAAGAGCAAGCCTCCTCTGAGCTTGATGTGAATCTCTCTAAGGCCTCTGTTCTCTTGTCCTCTGGATAAATTAGCCAAACAGGCAGCTGATTAAGAAACTATCCTGTTTTTAAAGAGAACATTCCATAATTTCCTCTGGTAACTCAGTTGCTTCTGGTAAACAAGGACTCTACTGTCTCCCAGTGGGGTAGGACCATCTCTTTTCATCTAGTGCCTAATAGGATGGTGACTCAATTAGTATTTGCTAAACAGATAAATGGAAATAATGAGGTTATTGGAAGATTCAACTAAAGGTGAGTGAGCCCCGCAGAATGAACTAGCTCAAGAATGAGAGGGCAGCAAACCTCAGACTGATCCAATATACAGCTTTCCTGCAAAACCTGACCTTTAACCTTTTAGGAGGAGAAAGAGGGAAAGGAGAGGAATGAGCAGGACAGAAGGAGCTCCAAGAGAGACATTCTCAATGAGAGGGGACAAAAGGCTTTTATTTGCTTTCTCCTGATCAAATTATGTGTAGTTGTGTTTATTGAGAGTTCCAGGTTTAAGCTCTAGCTTTGTTACTTAAGGCATGTAATCCAGAGCTAGTATCTAAATTTTTTGAGTTTTCTCATTGAGAGAATGTAGGTAATGAGGCACTTTCAGAGTAATAGTATGTGGCAGGCACTGTTCTAGGAACTTTCATAGCTATGTTATCTTCCTTAAGTTTCATAATAACTCATGCGCAATAGTCTTCTGTTAGCTCTATTTTGCAGAGGCCCTGAGGCATTGAGAGAAAAGTGACTCTCCAGGGTCACACAGCAAGTGAGCAGTGGAGCGGGGCTTTAAATTCACCCAGGCTGTGCTCCTCACTGCCTCATGAATTCCTTACTACCTTGTAGGGTCTGGAGAAAATACTGCTCATGAAAGCATGTTGCCACTGAGGACCCAGTGCTATGCATGTTGTAAACACTTAATAGTAAGTCATAATTTTGAGGATTGTCTGACTCTTTACTGGAGACCCAGAGAATAAAGAGCCAGGAGGAGTGCCTTTATCTGGACCTGGAATGTTGGGGAGATCCGGAGTTCTGAACCACCTGGAGGTAACACCACTGGTTCAGGGCTGAAGTGCTTGTCCTCTAGTGAAAGGCAGGACCTGCATTCTTGAATGCCCAAACTTGCTATTGATTTTTAAAAAACACTTATGAAAGAGCAAAGCTCTGAAAAAGAATCATGGCCTAAGGAAGATGGTGCGCCCCATGTCACTCCACAAAGATGGGATGTAGGCAAAGGGAAGGAGACAGAGGGGAAACACTCATTTTAGGCCAAGAGAGGTTTCCAACTGGACTACCACCAGGAAGTTCTTTACTAAGCAGCTCCTCTGTGCCGGCAACTGTGCAAAGCAGTTTCACATGAATTACTTGTGTAATACTCATGATTAACTTTGGGCAGAACATTCTATTATTTTCTTGTTTCCACACTCGCAAAGCTAGTGAGGAGCATAGCCAGATCTAAACCTGATTCTAGCCCTTTCCATCAGACCACACTGCCTCCTAATGTTCCATCTTCCTTTCCAACAATACTGTTTTAACTTGCCCCAAGAGTGAAACATTAGAATGTACTTTGTTTTTTAATGGAGGTTTGCCTAGAGAGTTGTGTTTAAATTGATTAACTATAAGGCAGATCATATTTTAAAAATATATTCAAAGCCTTTTAACGTGACTCAATAATAAAACATTTTCTATACGAATAATCCTTTTGTAAAGCAAGTAAGTCACTTCCTTCTTTCTAGGACTAATATATGTTTCACATTATTCCTTGTTTATAGAAATTGGGCATTCTTACAACATTGTATACCAATATCAAGACAAGTAGAAACCAAATAAGATCCAAGAGAAAGTCATTCCCAAATCAACAGCACCTTGGGAGAGGACTGCAAACACGGTTTGGGGTGTCGCGATGGCAGCGTCCTCCCGAATGGCAATCTCCTGGCATCACCCAGGTTGACTTTAACTTGCAATGTGCCCTTCTGTGAGCACCAGTCCTGGTTTTCAATGATCCCTTGGAAATCTTGATATTGATATTTTGTAGGAGTCTCCAAGTCAACACAACCAAGCCCATACTCCTGATCTTTTTTCCCTAAACTTACTTCTGAGCCTCCCCCTTGTGTTTCTGTTAACGATACTTGCACTCTAAACTCACCGTCTCACTCACTGCCTGCCACCCTATCTCACCTCTCAACATTTACTTTGTCACCAAACCACTATGCTTCTTATACTTGTCCTTTCCTTTCCTTTTGTGCTGGCTGCCACAAAATGTCATCTCTTCCACTTTTACAAAAATAGTTCCTTAACTGGTCTCCTCTCTTTCTGCTTTACCCCCTTGAATTTTCTCTACTTCTCCATGTCAGACTAATTTTCCTGAAATTAGCTTAAATCATGGTCCTGCTTGCCTCAAAACCCTCCAATGTTTTCCTATTGTTGCCTTTTGGAATCAAGTCTACCAGCCTGATGTTGAAGCTCTCCACAGTGGGCCTTTAATTAACATTTTCAGCCTTTTCTTTTATCTTCTTCCTCTGCAAGTATAAGCACTGGGCAGTTGGCTGCTCATGACATGGCCCCACACCCTACATTCTTGCCTTTGCTCAGGCCTGGGATTCTCTTCTCCAACCATCCATCTGCCTTGGGAAACCCATTCTCCAGGACCCAAAGCAAAGGCTGCCTTCTTTATGAGGTGTCCCTTCAGCTCTCCACTCCGGATGAATACAATCTTCTCTTTTGTTATTTGTTTATATTCTTCTTTGAAGTGAACTCCATTCCGCCTTATATTATGGTTATTTATGGCCTTCTCTGATTCTTCTTACTTGATGCCTAGTCTCTTAAAGTTTGGAACAGTGTCATTCTCATCTTTGTGTATTTAGCACAGAGCCTTCCACCCAACAGGAGCTCAAAAACATGTGTAGAAAGGAGGGAATTAATCTGGAATTAAAGAAGACTTTCGGAAGAGAAGATGGCAGGTATATATAGCTAAGAGAAGGTAGAAACATTGGCAAAATGTGCATGTTTTGAGGGCTCAGGTTGTAATCCTTTATTGGGTAAAATGACATGTGGAAACTCTTCCCAAAGAATGTGGATGAAGTTTTAACCCATCATGATGACATCGAAGGCAGGTGACAGGAGTCCCTTGTTAGGACCTAAATTTTTTATGCACAGGGCACACATGGGTCTTTTTTAAAAAAAAAATTTATTTATTTTTTTATAGTAACATTGGTTTACAAAATCCAGTAAGTTTCAGCTGTACATTTTAACAGTAAGACATATATATATTTATATGGGTCTTATTTTGAAATGATTGAGAATTCTCTAAATACTTCCAAGAGGAAAATCTGAACCCCCTTCCCCACATGCTGATAAATCCAAGCCCAAAGAAAAGTGGACAATAAATGTACAAAGCCAGTCCTGTCTACAAATTGAAGTCTTTGAACTCAATGAGCTTTCAAACATTATAGTTTGAAAAAGGTTACATCTTCTTTTATTTTCTTTGAGAGGGTTAGTCAATTAAAAACAAACAAAAAAATCTTTATTGAGCAGGCTTTAGTGGAGGGAAAGAAGTGACTTTAACAAACGCACTGCTTATTTTGTGGTGACTGCAGAGCTCAATATCTAATCTACTTCCCCACTTCCTGTGTTATGAAATGCTGGGCATAGTTTTCTCTTGGCTCAGTTGCTTTTCGATAAAGAGCAAAGAGCAGGGATGAAAGACACAGCGAACACTGCCCTCTTTTGTCCACCCTGGGTTTCTGCCGATTCTCCCTGATAAGTGAGGCAGAGGAGTTAAAGTTATGCTAAATTAACCTCGGCGTGTAATTCTATTTCAGTTGCTCTCTGCGTGATTCCGTGGTTTTAGCAGTGTGGAATATCTTTATTTTGGTGTCACAAACATTTTAGCTTACCCAAGGCTGCCGCTTTGCTCCAGAAACCATTTGATGATGGTTGTTCTGTGCTGACCAAAAAATGTGGGTGTAAAGCAGAAGAGAGGCTCTATTGTTTGAGGGTTCCCTGCTCCGTTTGGATTACCAGGGAGCTAAAGACAAAACCCCAGCAAAAGCAACGTGTCAGCACGAATGGAGCAAGATTACTTCTCACACTGGCTAACCCCTCATTTGGAAGAGACGGCTTTTGTCTTAGCAGCTTGAGAAATTCTCAAATGATTTGGTTATGACGTTCTTGCAAGATATGAAGGAAGGGACTTTGTGAACGGAATTCGTTACCATAGCACTTGAAGCCATTCTAACAATACTGGCAAGGAAAGGCATTTCTGTTTGTGGAACAACTTATACATTTTTTTATAGGCATAACTAGAAATTAAAAATTAATATGACCTCCTTTCTTGGTTGACCCTAATCACACTTTATGGTTATTTCTTTTATGTGAGAGTGTATATGTATTTGTAGAGGCTGCAGAGAACACCAGGGGCGAGGGGTAGTGCAGGGGTACATGACTTGGGAATAGAGTTTAGAGTCCTCTTGGTTCTGTGCCCAAATGCAAATTATTTAATTTGGTTCGAAAGCTTTAAATTACACTGGTGAGGATTCCGCGTATTAATAAATCATCTAACACGTCTGTGTATCTTCTGGGTACCCAACCAGGCACCAAGGGGCATGGAACAATAGCAAAATGTGCACGATTGGAAAGGGAAGATTTTATTGCTGATGCTAATTCAAGGAAACAGTTTGGAGTCTGCATCACACAATTTTGTTTCAAAATTTTAGCCCAAGTTACAACAACTTTGTGTCCTTTATTTCTCAGGACAGTTCTAGGAACATGTTCAGCTCCGTTCTGTTCCTAAGGGAACTTGTACTTTTCAGACCATGTGCTTTGATTGGCGATTAGAAAAACATGGTTAGATAAAGTAAAAATCAGCACAAACGGAGCAGTCAGGGAATGGGGCCCAGGGAACTTTTTCCATTTCCATTACTCTTTGAAAAGCCCTGCTCATACGCTATTGCAAATTCCTATCTCATCAAGCCAGGGAAGTTACGTTTGTAGAAGTTCGGCACTCTGTCAGGGCTCTTCTAAGCCATGATATCCTCTCAATAACAGTAGATCTCTAAATTATCAAGGGGTAAAGTATATTTGAGAGTAAGAAAATATCCATCAAAGAATGAAGTCAGGAAACAGATCTATTTGGTTGTTTTCTTTTTGCTGAGTGCCTTTGTTGGAGCATTTGCATTGGCTTATGCCTATGTGTCTAGAATCACCTAGAAAAAAGTGGGGAATTTTCAGTTTCAATTCCTTATCTCCATGAGGGTTTCTATTTAGATATGTGGAGCTGAAATATGTAACTCAGGGCTCTGTCCTACCTTTAGTAACTTAATTGTATGGAGCTCCACAGTAGCCTGGTTAGCGATGGTGAGTCTGCTGAAATATTTTGAAAATACTGACACCATAAGCTTTTGTTCTGAAAAATTATTATCCAATGAGGGAAATGAAAAGGAACAAATTACAGAAAAGGCTATAGTCCCTGGGGATTGATTATAGAGCACATTATTTAAATGACTGTAACTTAAAAGCAGTGCTGGGTTTCCATGCTTTCCTTAGGAAATACGAAGTTTTAGTCCTTGGGTCCAGTACACACAGTCTAGAGGAAAGGAAACTTCTGTTTATTAACAAGAAAATATACATGAGTTATTGGGGTAAGATTAGGGGAAAAGCCAGTTTACATTGTTAGTTTATGAAGCAAACTGGAAACAGAAACTAAAGAATGTTATTCTCCCTCATGTGAGTAACAGCCTGGTGTTCGGGAGATATTCAAGTGAAGGGCAAGTATCATGATCGAAGACTTTTTGTCTCTCCTTTTCATCCCCACACTTCTTCTCTGACCACACTTTAAACACATTTCAATCACCAGAAACCCCAGCAGGGCAAGACTACCCCATGCTCGTAGTAGTGTCCCAAATGCTGCAGCCCAGGGGCTCTTTCTGGACGCGCTGTTGAAGATGTGAATTACTGTGTTTTTTCTGCAACCGCCACTCCAAACACGGATCAGCAGGGCTGGCTGCAAGGCACCCCTGCGTGCTGGCACTAGATGCGGCACTAGGCCTTGTTTGATAGTCCAAACTACTAACAGGCAAGCAGGCACCTACCTATAAAGTATAACGACTGTTTAGTTGGCCTTTTCACAGGGGTATGGACTCGGCTGAGTTAGAGCTAGTGTAGGAATCCCTGCTAGCCCTGAAGTCCCAGTGTTCAAGGACAATTTTTGCAGACTGGCTTAAGCCATGGCAGCATTAAATAAATAAATGAAAGCACAAAGCTGTTAATGTCTCTGGAAGACAGCAGGTTTCTGTGTGCAGTGAGGGAATCCAGTGGGCTATGCACGGAGCCTCTCCGAACCATTAGCAGTGAGCTTTCCCTCTGACAAAACAGATTTGCTAGTTGACTTTGAACTTAAGTCAACAAAGACAGAAAATGTGTGAGAAATGCAGTCATTTAAAAGGAGGGCTCAGTGACTATTTTGCTAATGAGGGAAGGCTTTTTACAAGAGTATTAGTAGTTTATTTTTCTGTCTTTCCATAAGACATTTTGGAAACCATGGAGTCCTTCCTAAATAGCGATTACCATGCTGATGCATTTCTAAACTCATTAGTGTAAAAGTTTGAAGAACAACAGTTAAAAGTGGACAGAAGCACAAAAGAAACATTGATAAGTACACACAATGTGTTCATTTTTAGATATTTTATGAAAGAGTGAAGAAGCTGGAATTACTTAGGATACAATTTCTACCCTGGCAGAGGCCAATGCAAAATTATAGGAGATAAAGGAGGAGACCTTAATGTTTGAGACATTCTTCCATACAGTTCTCATTACTCTGTAAATTCTCTCTTCCCTTAGTCAGACTGATGGCTCTTTGAAATGGAAAAAAATAGTCTTGCTTAGGCACGGGGAACCTGGCAGCTCCCGTTGGGTGTTGTTATCCAGGCTCTTCGATGTTCCCAGATTTGTTCACTTGGGTTTGAGAAGCTGGCCAAGGAAGGGCGACCCATCACAGTCTTGGGGAGCTAAGCTGTGGTAGCCATGGCCATCTCTCCCCCTCACCAGTCATTAAGCTTGTCACCAGTTGCTGACATCTAAAGCTGAAAAGAGGGATGTTATGGCACAATAAAATGTACACGCCAATAAACCCCTACTTGGTGATTGGTCATGCTCTTCTGTACCCTGCCTAGCCTTAGCTCATTTGTATCACCAGGCTCATGTCAGGCCTTTACTCACAGAGCTTGTCCACAACAAAGGCTCAGTAGTTCTAGACATAGCATTGCCCCTAGAGCAGCCTCTACCTTCTCTTATGCAAGAAGACCAAGGGAAAAACTAATAACAGCAATGATAACAACGAAACAGTTTAAGACTGTATGTTCACTAGCAACACCTTTTGCTGGGGAGACCCGACCTAGGGTGAGTTGGTGCTGGTTCCCAGGAAGACGTATTTTCCTTCGACATCACAGCTACTGGAGAAACAGCACTGAGGGGTTTTGGGGAGTGCTGTGTTATGTCTGTCTTTCTGTCTGTGGAAGCCCAGGCCCCATGTGGAGGGAGTACAAGTTGCAGTTCAGCAGACACATGAGCCAGGCACCCAGCCTTTTTGTGGAGCAGTCCCCATTCCTGGCTCAGGGAGATGCGGCTGGTCTGTCTTCATTACCAGGAGAGGAGACACTGCTGTGATATCGTGGCATATTATAGTCCATAGAGAACTTCCAGCTAGTCCTCAACATCTCCTCTCATGGTGGGCGTTTTCCTTGTCAGCCACAAATATGATTTTAAATCATAAACTTGGTTCTTGTCCCAACCCTAACACTATAAATATGTGCAATCCTGAGCAAAGGACAGGAGAGAAAACCAAGGCTCCAGAAAGTTAAGTGACTTGCTTTTGCCAGGCAGCAGAGACAGCAAGTGCAAAGGTCCTGAGGTAGGAATAGGCATGACCAATTGGTTGCTATTCTAACAATAAATCAGCAAAGGGACCTTGATACCAGATCTCATGGCTGCTTCTTTCTCTTCATTTTGGTCTCAGTGAGGATTTCTCTGATGCTCTATCACACCTCTGTCCCACTCTCCTGACTTAGTTTCTTCAGAACATTTATCTCCCTTTTAACATTTATTTACTTCCTTGCTATTGCCTGGCTAGCTGGAAAGTAAACTCCATGAGAGCAAGAACTTTGATTTAATTCCACCATGGTATTCTCAGCACCCACAACAATGCCTGATACACATCCAAACGGATACATCTTCCAAACCCCTTATCTGAATTCTACGGGCTCCAGGTGTTTTGGGAATTTAGAATTTTTGTATTTTAGAAAGGTCACAGAATGCATATCACTAAGTTATGTGACACCCCCAAAAGTCTGGAGCATCATCCTATAATCAGAAACATTTACATATCTGTAGTGAAACATGCAGAATACATGAATATTCACATTATTTAAGATCAATAAAGAATTTTAAGAGCCTCATGTCTGTTCATGTCAGGAGTCGCTGTCAAATGAACTTACTGTCAACTTCCAGAAAATCTTTCGGTTTTCAGAGCATTTTGGAGTCTGGAAATGCAAATAAAGGATTGTCAAGCTGCATTCAATTATTATCTATTGAATGCACAAATTAAGAAATATGATTGTATGCCTCTTATGTGCCCAGGTTCTGTGGCAGGGCCAGCTTTACAACAATTAAATGAAACAGATCTGATCTCTTCCAGCTCAGAACTACGGAGAAAACAGGCAGTTAAACAGTGAACTGCCACGTTAAATGAGATGCCTCTACCTAAGGAGAGCAAAAGTGTAGATTTTACAATCATCAAAGAAAGGAGTTTATTAACCATTCCCCTCATCCTACACATTGATCCCATCTCAGATGCGAGCAAAGTCAGTCATAGACTTTTAGAGTCTGATCTTAAAGTGTATTCCTTGGTGGTAATGGAACCAGAGATGGGAGAAATATAGGGAGTTTTCGCCATGGATTCTGCTGTTTTTCTGTCCCTTCTCTCCCCATTCACTCTGAGGCCTCCCCAGCAGGTCATGGTGTCAACCCATCCAGGGATTGGCCTTCCTTTAGAGACTACTAAGGCCAGGTACAAATGCTAATGTGCCTAGAGGTGTGGCAGAATGGTCCCCTGTCAGGAAAAGCATTTAGGGCTCCCTGGGATGTCAGTAGTATTTGTCACAGAGACAGAAAGCTGATTTTCTGATTCCATATTAGGGTTATCCACCCTGTAAGGCAAAGGACTGTCTGCTTTTCTTTCTTTGATGGTCTTCCAAGAAGCTCTCCCTCCTTCCTTTCCTCCTTCTTTCTATCCTTCCTTTCTTCCTCCCACCCAACTGACAAGTACTTATTGAACACCTGCTCTGTGCATGGCCCTGTCCTGGACATAATGGCAATCCAGTTAAAATTAGAGTATGCAGACTGTAGGAAAAGAACATCATTGATTTTACTGTCCCTCCTAAAAAAGAAAACTTTTACCGAGTGACTACGTATTATGTATATTTGGAAGACTAGAAGGTACAGCGATTGGGTATTTCAATGTCAGGCAGACCTGCATTCGAACACTAGCTCTGCCTCTTACATGCAAGTTTTTTAACTTGAAGTTACTAAGTCTCAATTTTCTTATCTATAAAATGTGAATTACAATCTAATTTATAGAGTGCTGTGATGATTAGATGGTATAGATCATGAATAGGAAAGTAATAAGCCATAGTGTCAGGCACATAATTACTACATATAGATCCATTTATTGAGTGTCTACTATGTGCCAAGATCTGTGTTGGATGCTGGGGATACAGAAATGAGTAAGACAAAACCCCCATGTTCCAGAACCCATAAAAATCTGCACTGATTAGATTTCCTAAGTATTTAAAATGGAATTTGTTTCAGGTAGGCTAGTGTTTTCCTTTTTTTAAAATAAGCACTGTAATGATTATCACAAACTAAATTCATTCTCATTAAAGAAAAAAATGGAAGGAAACTAGAAGTAGAAAAGAACACTGGTTATTCATTCACATCCAATTCACTCAATAAATATTTGCTGAGGACTATGTGTCAGCACCAGTCCAGGCACTGGGGACACTGCAGTGGAAAGCCAGACAAGACTTCTGTTTCATGATGCTTATATTTTGATGGCAAAAGAGATAATAAACAAATAAGATACTTTCTGATAATGATAAGTGCCACGAAGAAAGAAGGCAATTGTGTTTAAGAGGATGATAAGGGGTTGAGTGTCAGGGAAAGGGACTGCGAGGAGGCGACAGTGGAGCTGAGACTAGAATGACAAGGAATCAGTTGTGTGAAGGTCTGGGAGAAGTGTTAACCAACGTGAGTTTTTCCAGTGGTTTTTCTGTACAAACATCCAGCTGTTTCTCATCTAGTCCCAGAGGAAAATGACGTACAGAAAACTGTTTTGCCAAAAATTTATAATTTAACCTTTCTGGTTCTAGAGCCAGTTCTTCCACTAGCAAAGAAATACTTTTAACTCTTTAGTTCCCTCTGCTCTTCAGAATTTGAAGATTCCGTTAAAAGAGGATAAGATGGGTTTGGGCTCTTTATTGAAATGGAGACAATGATTTATATTAATAGGAACATAACACTAAAACCTTAGGAAATGATCCTACTTGGCATTGCCAGGCCCTTTTCCAAATGTTATGTTCATGGCTGATTTCTGGAGAGATTGAGCCGTGGCCAGCAGAATGTGACCACTCTATTTAAGGATAAAGTTGAAGGATATTCTCAAATATATTAAGATTTATAAAAAGAATGATACTGAGTGCTTCCACTGAGACAAGCGGCTATGCACTCCATGTAGGATTTACCCAGACAGATGGTCATTCTTTATCTTGGCTGTCCAGCACAGTTCTGATTTCATACAAATTAATTCTTCTGAATAAAAGTCATTTATTTACTAAATGTACAAATAAGTGTGATTTACCTCTTATGACTTTTTGTAAGAGTTTTCAAAAATCCTTTGTCATATAAAGCGTCTCCTTGTTAGAGTCTAAATAGATGATCATAGTGAAAGGAAAGCATTCTAAGGTGAATTAGACTTTGGGATACAATACTTAATGGCAGTTATTTGATATTCATGAGTAGAAATGGTTATAAAAAATAGGATTGAAGAAATACCTCTTCACCGTAATGGGAGAGTTGTAGTTCTACCTTCAAGTAAGAAGACTCAGTTAGAGATGAAATCACTTACACCACCCCCAACATTAATTTATGGCAAAAGCAATATTAAAAAAAAAAATTCTAGACAAAGATTGCTGACAAACTCATCATCTAATCAAAACAATGTTTCATGTAACCAGAGCATCTTCTAACGTGTATATCTTCATGCACATTTAATAGATGCATCTTTATAGTAATATTATAGATAGAATTAAAAAAATAAAACACTCATATAGCACTATTTGCCAGGCTCTGTCCCAAGCCCTTTAAATGCATCAATTCATTTGATTCTTACGACAACCTCTGAAACAGGTGTTATGATTTTATCCACTTTACACATGAGGAAATTGAGGGAATATTTTCTATTACCTAGTTTATATTTTGGCTTTAGATTATAATATTTTTCTCAAATTTTCATTTTATGTCGTCTTTTTGTCCCCTTAGCTCCCTTTCCTTCCCCACCTCATGTCTATTTTTCTGCATTTTTTTTCTCACCTAATAAATGCGTTGTGGACATTTCTTTAGATCGATAGACATGATTCAACTCATTCTTTTTACATTGCTAATTCATATCCCATAGTATAGGTGTTATAGGTATAGCTTTTTAGACCATGTATGTTTATTTCTAGAAGAGAGATTTCCAGAAATGAACATGTTAGATGAAAGAAAACATATCTTTTTAATTGTAAAAGATATTGCCAGATTCATTTCCAAAATGGTGCAACAATTCAAGTTTCTGAGCACAACATATGAGTGTGTGTTTTTCTGTGTCTTTGTCAGTAGTATTATTCTCATTTCAATTTTTTGATATTTGAATGGGTGAAATGGTACTGAAATGGCAATTTTAACTTTCTTCCAGCTTTGAAACATTATAGTTTTATAATTTTTTTGTTTGTTTTAACACAGAGGTCAATTTAAGTCAGTTTATCGTCAATTTGAATCACCAAAATAACAGAAATTTAAAGAGTAATTGTAAGAAGTTGTCATAACAGTTCTTAGTCCAGTAAGCTGAAGGGACAATGAGATCCTCTGAGATTCTGCCTAGACCTCCAAAATGCTTAGGCATGTGAAGGATTTCCTGCATGGAGATAATTCTGTTTCTTAGTGGTCGTTTGTTCCTCTGGCCGGCTCAGGCCTTTCCTCTCATGAAGAATCACTTGCTATATGAGACAACTGCCCAAGCTTATAACTTTGTTTTTTCACTTCAAAAAGGTCAAACATGGAATTTCTTACTCTCATTTCTCTTTAAATTTTTATCTTCCTGTGACGCCAATAAAGCAAGGCAAAAAAAATTGTTTTCAATGGAATGGATAGACGAATGAGTTTTTGAAAAAGAATTCAGTAAGGAGGAGACAGGATTTGGAGACAGCATAATAGTACATTGCTTATGCCTTTGACTTAAATAAGCTGTTAAGAAAAATACCCACCACGTAACAGTATGTTGTGCATGGGTCTTTTACTTATGCTAGGTTTTGGAAAGATAGATGGGTCTTAGTGAACCATTAACCTGTTGCCTGTAGAGCACTTAATTAATGATGGGATGAGAAAATATTTTGTCATTCATCTGGAGGCAATCATACAATTTTTTTTTTTTTTTTTACTGTGCCAATTGCCTTTATCGATTGCAATAGGAAGTGGAACAGAAGGTGATACTACAGCTCCTGTTCCTGGGGTGGCTTTGCAGACTCTGTCGCAGCGCTCCAAGAGCCAGACCCGGGTTTAAGTCCTAGCTCTCTTTTCCTGTATGATTTTGGTGTTATTTAACTCCCAGTTTTCTCATCTGTAAATGGGAATATGTGATTTTTTGTGACGATTAAATAAGTTAATTTTATAAAGTGCCTTAAAAATTAATATACGCTCATGGTATAATAGGTAACATTTTTGATTTAATTTTTTCCAATAATAAAAATAAATTATGGATAACATGTATTATATCCAGATAGAAATAATGTTAAGACTAAATTCTGTAGGGAGTCATAGATTTAAAAATTCTTTATAACAAAGTTTAGTGGTTAAAATATGGGCATTGAGGTCACAAAGATTTGGATTCAAGTTCCAGTTTTCTTACTTATTAGCTGAGTAACCTTGGGCAAATTACTTAATCTTTTAAAGCCTCAGTTTGTCTATAAGATAGGGTTTATAATGTTTCCTACCTCATTGAATTATTTTGAGACTAAAATAAGATAATGTATATTAAGGGTTTGGCACAAAGTAAAAACTTAATAACTGATAGATCTTACTATCATTTGGGTTTGCTTACTTTGGCATGAGAATTTAGTGCACATAAGTACAGCACCTGTAACTCTTCCTGAAGGGATTCTTTAATTCAAGAACTTTATGAAACTGACAAAAATCTTGTTGAAAATTGTTGAAATTTAAAGGATGCACCATTTCGTTTGTCTTTCAAAAAAATCACCCTCCAAAAAACTGGTCCTGGGCCAGCCTGGGCTGGTCTGATGTCAGTTTGGGGGACATACTTGTAGATCCTGTTTTGTTTCAGACCATATGGAAGGATTAGGGTGCCTTCATCTAATATCAGGGTTTTAAATCCCATTGTTGAAAGTTCTTAGGCTTGGATTTTACATTTGTCGAGAATACAGTTTTCAAAAACTAAGTTTTAACGGTGTTTTATTTGGAAGCCGTGGTTTACCTCACTGTTGCTAAATGTTGTTTCTTTGCCTTAGTTGAATAGAAAAGGCTGTGTGTTGCTACAGCTGTCTTTCTGCCCTGCTGACTTGTTCCGTATCTTTTGCATTCTTAGGCCAATCACCTCTGCCAAGATAATTTTAAAATAGCACGGTTTTTTTTGTTCTTTGTGTGTGTATGTGTGTCTGTGTGTGTGCGTGCGCACGTGCGCACACGCATGGACACACTCTGGTAACGGGGAGGGCAAACTTTTGAGTGGAAAAATCCACTTTTTGTGGGAATCAGAGGACAAAATATACCCTCTCACCCTTGGGTGGTCCATACACTTCCCAGAAACATAAATAAACATCCATCCTAACCTTTTCCTCACTCCTATAGTTCAGGTTGTTTCTGCTTAAGCATTTACTGTTTCATTGCCAATACCATGTAAGCAAGCTATTCATGCTTATTGAAGAAAACTTGAAAAAATGCAGGAAAAATAGGCATGAAAATACCACTCCCCAAAAACAAAACCTGTCACATTCTAATGAATTACTTTTTAGTACTTTATGTTTTTCCCCTCTTTGTTATTATTATATTAAATGTGAAGTAGAATACTTTCTAACAATTACTTTACTGGTTCTTTTGGCTGGACATTACAGTAAGTATTCTTCCATGGTTTGTGAAATTCTTTGTAGATATAACCAAAATGACTTTTACTAAGTTTTTACTTATTATAAGAGTAAAACATATTATTTATTAAAATTAAAAAGCACAGATAAGTTCAAATAAGAAAGCCATTAAAACCATGAATAGTCCTAACACTCAGAGACTTATAATTCTATAAATGTTTGCAAAGAATTTCATTTTATAATTTTTTTTTTCCCAAAGAGTTTCTTACAGTGGGATGTTCAGCCTTATTATATTGATGGACTTTATTTTAAATTACTGCCTGCTGGTTCCTGCTGTCTCTCCTTCCAGTGCCTAGAGGTCATAGAGAATTCCCGAGTCACCTTAGTCCCTAGCCAGCTGCCCAGAGCCCAGCACATGGTCAACACTATAAATGTTGGCCAGATGAATGAATTCTTACTGAGCTCAGATTACCTGGGATACACTACACCTGACAGTTTAGAGTTTATGAAATACAGAATGTAAAAAGTTGATGGCCTTGGGAAAGCTATAGTTTTGGAGTTGAGACTAAGTCTATTTGCCTCCTCTACTCCCATATGAATTTTCTTCAGTATCATGTAGGTTAGCACATGTTTATTCTTTAATTACAGGCCACTAGGTGTTACTTGCATCTTTCTAAAGATGAGAACCATAGTTAATTCTCATTATTTGGGAAAAGTGATTTGAGGAGGATTTAAGGCTCCATAGTGGAAAGAACTCTGAATATGGAATACAAAGACCTAGGTTCGATTCCTTGCTCAGCCACTCAGCTTTGTAGTCTTAGGAAATTCACGTAATCTTCCAGGATTAAGTGTCTTTTATCAAGTTGGACAATACTAATATAGACCGGAGCTGGGCTAGGCAGGTAGAGGAATGGGGTGGGGCGAGGAGCCAAGGAGGCCTTTTGACCTCACATTCACAATTGTCTTAGATTTAGATTTTTAAAGATCACACACACATACATATATGCACATAATATCAATGAGATACAATTGAACTGCACTGCACTTGTGTGTGTAAAAAGTAACAATTCGCTCAATGTAAATGTTTTAATTGTTCTATAATTTTTATAATGTTCTTTTGGTCTTTTTTTTTCTTCTTCTTCGTTTTGAGTATGCTGGCAGCCTCAGTCAAAGGAAATTGCCTAGTCTCCTGACTTGTGGGAAACCCTGCTTGCCAAAAGCACCTCATAAAGTATACACCACTCTGGAAAAAAAACGGAGACAGGGAGGGGGAGACAAAGGTTCTTCTTTGGTGGGAGAGGGTGACGATGGGAGAAAGTTAGAGATGGACAGGAAATTCTGGGGAACAGGCTCTACCTCAGGCTACTCCTATCAGAAGCAGAGTTGGTGAAGTGATAGCAATAGAAAGAAATTCATTTCAAAACTTGCCTTTATTTCTTCAGAAAGACTTACTTTTCCCTTTTTAGCAAGAACAGGGATTTTCAGAGTCAAAATTTTGATGCAAAAAATCCCTCAAAGGCAGTTAAATATCACTCCCAGGAAGTCATTGAGGATCCCATAAAGGTATTAATTGTAATGGAAACAATGTTAATGCAGATAAACTTTGTGTTCTAGGCAGTAGTCTGCAGAGGACCCAAGGCCAATGGTATTCCTCATGACTTTCTATCCTAAACTCATTTTAGGCCATCATTTGTTATAAGGGACATTTTATAGTACAAGGCCCATAAAGTTGCTGCAATTCCAATTTAATCACACCATCAGAAAGAAAGTTACTTCACAATTTAATAAGGTGAAAATGAGCATTTTACCATTATATCGTTTTATAATTGAGTTAACAATTCCTTCCTTTCATTTATGGAAAGTGGGTCTCAGCTGTCTCACATTTGGAGTTTTCCAGGGCATTTCTGATTTTGAATTCTTTGTGCTGGTGACTCTTGTATGGACACTGATTTATGTTAGAACTTCACATCCTGATTTCTGTTTCTGAAGATTTGGTAGTGGTGGCTGTGCTTTTCTGTGTGGGAAGCAGAGACCAGCTTGCCTGAGCCTCTTTCCTCTTTCCAAGGTTCTCAAACTTGTTCCAAAGGAGGAGGGCCAGGAACCCATGATCCTCTTGGCAGAGTGTTCATCATAAGGTGCTGCTCTATTTTATGCCATAATTTCAGTCAGAAGTGCTTTTCATCATGGTAAACATGGCCTTCATATGCAAGTTTTAATCTAAAAAATAACAACATATGCATGGCTTTCATAACATATTAATACAAATAGCTTGGGTCTCTAGACTTTTTTCAAGGTCACCCAGGGCCTCCTCACTGGAGAGTTCTCAGAGCTAAGCTTCCCAGAGTTGGGTAATGAGCAGCACTCGACACAGTTGATACCTCTCTCCTCAAAGCATTTTTTGCCATGGCTTGTAGCATATCACTTCATTTTGCTCTCTTCTTACTTTGCTGGCTGCCCCATGCTGAGTAGGAAGAGTGGGCTTCCATAGAGGACTGTGGGAAGGCAGTGACTTTGAAAGCAGTTGCTCCCTTTCCTGAAAGCATCCATCTTGCTCTCCCTGCCTCTTGTCCCTCTCTCTGCCTCGTAGGGTTCTACGAATGAAGCAGGAGATGGTCCAAGTAATTCTTTCCTGGCTTTGTTGGCAGAGTGGTTATAGGTAGGTCTGGTTCCTGTCTCCATTAAGTCACAACTGCTTGGACTCTCAGCCTCCTGATTTGTAAAATGGGAATAAAAGTCACTTTAACCTCACCAGTTTGTTGTGAATATTAAATACTCTAAGGCAGCGGTTCTCAATGGGGGATAATTTTGCCCCTCAGCAGATATTTGGCAATGTCTAGAGACATTTTTGGAGTCACAACACAAGGAGGGTGGGATGGGGTGTAGAAGTCACAACTGACGGCTAGTGGGAGAGGCCAGCAATGCTGCTATACATCTGACAGTGCACAGGACAGTCCCCCACAACAAAGGATGATCTGGCCCAAAATGTCATTAGTGCTGAGGTTGAGAAATTCTGCTATAAGGCATGACAAGTGCTTAGCTCAGTGCATAAGAAATGTCATTGTTGTCATTATTATTCTTACACTTAGCTGCTCCCCTGTCAGAGCAATGAATGCGCTTTCTTTTACTTTTTTAGCCTTTTTTATCTGTGATGCAAAAATGCTCCTCAAAAGCATAAACATTGGCAGAAAAGCTGTGTACGTACATTTAACAATATGGCTAGGTGAAACAAGAAAAAAAGCAAATTGTTTATATACCTCAATTAAACACTAATTAGGGAAAATTATATATTGTAAAGTACTATACTTTTTACATATTATTACTAATCTTCCCTGGAAATTAGGTGTGTTATGCTCCCTTTTAGAGAGGAGAAAGCCTATATTCACAGAAGTTCTGTGACTTGTCCCAGTGATAAAGGCTGATAGGTGATGGAGTGAAATGTGAGTCTAGGTTTTTCACTAGACTGCTCTCCTTCTCTCCCACCACTAGGGCTAAAAAGTCCAGACTATGTTCTGGAATCAGACTAGGTAAAGAATATCCATGTAATATGTTTAATAATGTGAATAGGACGCAGGACATCCAAAGAGTTCCTACCTTGAGGTGGTGAGTTGATTAGTGTTTACTTGAAAAATTTTATTTTCATGAAAGTCCAAAGTTGATCTAATTATAATAAACTTAAAAAAAGATACATACATGACTTCCAATCCTGTTGCCCATCCAAAACTCTTAAAGTCAAGATGAAATTAAAACCAAATGTGATTATGATTTAATTAAGTAGCTGGACTGCTGATTCTTCGCTTTGTGAAAACACTGTCAAAATATGATTCTAATTTCCCTACCTCCTCTCTGTCTACCACCCACCAAAACACACACATATGTGTACACACACATGGATGTTTTCACAATCTTTCATTTTATTTGAGTCTATTTACTTGGATAGCTCTCTTTTTCCTTCTGCTCTGAAACAGGTTAGCATCTTAATGGAGGGTAAATGGTTCCAGCAATTCCATTAGGAGATTTCTGACTGGGTAGGGTAGGTGAGGAGAAAGTTTAGCAAGGAGAAAAAGCCACAATGTTGAAATGAACTAGTGGTTTACATCAAAAACGTCTTCTTTTTTTTTCTTTGAAAGGGAACAGCCAAGTGGTGAGTTATATAAAAGTGTCTCATAGGCTGGGTACTCTCAGTGTTTCTCTGAATACAGACAGTCATATGAGCAATAACATCTGGATGGGGTGAAGCCCACTTTGAAATCCAAATATACAATAACAATGCTTATTTAAACATCATTTGTTTGAATAATGACGAGACTTAGAGCATAAGAGACTTGTTTTTCAGGCTTTTGGAAGTGGGCATAGAGAATATCTGATATTTGGAGATTTGGGGTTGAGGATGGGGGCTTTGTGGAGACAAGGGACAACAGTGAGTTTGAGCAATTCATTCAAAGTCATTTAGGGTTTTGTTTAAATTTCTCTTTTCTTCTGCATTCAGCAGCTTTAAAGTATAAAGTCCTCCAGAGGAGAGGCAGACCAACCAGTGGGAGGTCAGTGCTTAGGGGAGGGCTTGTGTCTCTCTGCTTTGGAGGCTGAAGGATGAGAAGACTGTGTGATGAGCTTTGTGTGGGCCAGTCAGCTGAGGCCAGCACTGACCATCGAGCTGCTGCCGTCTTGTTTTTGAGGTGGGGCCTTCCAGAGCATGGCCATCTGCTAGGGCTCATGGAGAAAACTTCAAGGCTCACCTTTGTGTTCCTGGAGGGGTTAAGGGCCTGGAAACCTCAAGAGCATGATCAAAGCAGACCCTCCCCGCTAGGATACTAACTCCGCTAGTGCTCTACACATGTCCACCTCTTAGCTGACCAGATGCCTTCGTCTAAAGAGCCACCCCAATGCCCTTGCTTTTGCATTTTTCCTACCAGTTTGTATCCTCTGGAGAGAGGCCACAGAAGCAATGGGCAAGAGCTCAGATTCTGGAGTCAGACTGGGCTTCCCTGCTCATTAGCTCTCTGACTGTGAGCAGGTCACTTAACTTCCCGGAGCCAGGGACTGAAGGTTTGTTTCCCTTCAAAATTCATATGTTGAACTCAATCCCCTGTGTGATGGTGTTAGGAGGTGGGGCCTTTGGGAGCATGTTAGGTCACGAGGATGGAGCTTTCATGAACGTAGAAGTGGAATTGCTGAGTCATACAATAACTCTGTGTTTATCCTTTTGAGGAACTCTTGAGCTGGTTTCCCCAAGTGACTGCACCATTTTACATTCCCACCAGCAGTGTATGAGAGTTTTGATTTCTCCACATTCTTGTCAACTTGTTATTGTCTGATTTTTAAAATTATAGCCATCCTAGTGGGTGTGAAATGGTATCTCACTGTGGTTTTAATGTGCATTTTCCTAATGACTAATGATGTTGAACATCTTTTCATGTGCTTATTTGGCCATTTATATATTTTCTTTAGAGAAACGTCTATTTAAATCCTTTGCTCATTTTTAAAATGCGTTATTTTTTTTTATTGTGAAGTTGTAAGTGTGCTTTATATATTCTGGATACTGGATCCTTATTGGATATACGATTTACAAATTTTTTTCTCTCATTTTAGAGTGTCTTTTCACTTTCTTTTTTAAAATTATTTTTTAATTGCAGTTGATGTACAATGTCATATTAGTTTCAGTTGTACAGTATGGTGATTAGATATTTATATAACGTATGAAGTGATCACTTGGGTAAGTCTGATACTTATGTAGTACATAGTTCTTTTTACTTTCTTAAAAGTGTGCTTTGAAGCACAAATTTGATGTCTCCTTTATCTAGTTTTTCTTTTGTAGCTTGTGCTTTTGGATTTATAGCTAAGAAATCATTGCTTAAGCCAAGGTCAAAAAAGATTTTTTTACTTCTAAAAATTCTCAGGTGATGCTGATGCTGCTGGTTCAAGATCCACAGTTTGGGTAACAAGGAGCTACAACATTATTATTATTTTTTTTTGTCTTTATAAATGAACTGATGAAATAGGAGTCGCTGCCCTCTTTGGATGGCTTAGTAATCAATTCTGATCAGCCTGAATCAAATTGGAGTTGTCTTTAGTCTACCTGGGCCCTCCCACAGGGTTCTAGGTTGGGACAGAGTATAATCGTGGCCGCTTTCCCTTTTCGTTGGAGCCTGGACTTAAGAGCTTGGACCAGTTCACATCCAGTACTATAAATGTTAGGCAAATAATGCTTTCACCGTACTGGAATTTAGTTGTTAAAAGTATAACTTTTGTCTGTAGCTCTGATTATGGAGAAATTTATGTCCCAGCAGCATTTGCTCTAATGAGATTTGAGACACAGTGGCAGGCAGCACTGTGTCCAAAACAAGTCACAGAGCACATGAACAATACAATTTTATGCTTCTCTCAGACAAGGTGACGTTTCAGAGTGCTTACTTGCTTGCTTGCTGGCTTGCTTGCTTGCTTGCTTGTCTGCCTACCTGCCTGATTGATTGATTGATTGATTGATTTTGGTGCTTTAATGAAACCTTCATTTTCAGAACCAGAGCTCTGAAAATAATCCTGAGGTGTTGATGTCTCTCTCTCTCTCTTCGAATGATGATCTTCGTTCTTCTGGACCATTTCCCCTCATAGCCCAAGTAAAGGTAAACCCCACTGCCTGCTGTACTCCAGAGAGCTCTCCTCCAGCAGTCTTTTGGTCAAGGGCTCAGCTAGCCTTGCCACAGAACAGGAAATACTGAATAGACACTCTGGAGGGAAAGCAGGGGTTAATGGGTGGCACTTTCTTGGCACATCTCTAGGCACTGGAGAGAGGAAGGGCCCACAGCAGGTGGGGCCTCTCGGGTCTCCTCCTCTGCTCACAGCCTAGCCTCCCACCAGCCTGGCCCTCCGTCCACACTGTTGCCACAGCCATCTCTCAACAGTCCTTCCCACTCCAACCTTCACCAAGATGTTTCCTTCTCCTTCGAAGATTTGCAGCCTTCACTCAGTTTAGTAAGGAAGTATGGATGAGATTCATGAATTCATCGTTATTTGTTTCTTCTCACCTATTTACTGAGCCGCTACTATATGCAAGGCTCTGTGCTTATCACCGGCAGGATTATAAAAATTATCTTTGCCCTGAGAAGTCCACAGTTGGAGATAGCCATTCTAATTAATTCGTTTAGCGAATATTTATTGGATGCATACTATGTACTAGGCACCATTCTATGTGTTGTGGTTAAATCAGTGACAAAAACTCTCTAGGTTTTTGCCTTCATGGCATTTACAAGTGTAGCTGATATCTAGCTTTAATGTGGGAAGTTCAGTTAAAAAAGTATTAACTGCAAGTCTACTGTCTTCACTCATTCATTCATTCATTCATTTCAGAAGCAGTTATTAAGCTCCTACTATATACTAGTCACCCTGTTAAGTTCTGGTGAGCACAGAAAGACCAGGTCCTTTCTTCCTTGGTACTTACAGTCTAGTGAGAGAATTTGGCAATGAATCAAGTAATCATACTAACAAACCTATAATTATAAAATGAGATAAATTGTTTGAGGAAGACCTAATGCAGAGATGTCCTTGCCCAACACACATCCCTGGGACCTAGCTGATTTAGGGTACTCCAGGTAACTCTCAACTGTAAGCATTTTCACCTCCTCCCTTGACACCCTCAGCAGCCTTTAAGATCAGAGCTTGCTGGGCACACAGCAATCATTATTATTTGACTGGTAGGGTTAGGAAATTATGTTCCATATAATGACTTTTCCAGATACCTACAACTGATCTCTATGTACCAAAGCTTCACAGCTTGCCCTTCCTTTTTTAACCATTAGATTTTTTTTATTTACTAAATTTATTGGAGTAACATTGATTAATAACATCATATAAATTTCAGGTATAGAACTTTATAATATGACATGTGTATGCTCTATTGTGTGCTCACCACTTGAAGTCCAGTCTCTTTCTGTACCATATTTTGACCCCCTTTTACCCTCTGTGTCCCCACAATCCCTTCCCCTCTAGTAACTACCATTCTGTTTTCTTTATCTGAGTTTGTTTGTTTTGCTTCTTTATCCAATCATCTGGTAAAGGACACTCATAAACTTTTATGAAAGAAATCTTCCTCAGGTAATATATATTTTTCTGCTTTTAAAAACAGTATGTGTGGAGTATAATCTAATTTTATCTTTAACTAATATTTTTGAAGCTGCTTTTATCTAACATTTTGGCATATGTTTTTCGTCCTTACCTGAATCCATTATTAAACTGGGAATTGACAAAAAGTGTTTTCTAATTTTATCATTCCTTTTACATTTGGCCAGCATTCTTTTGTAAGGAAGAGCACTCATCACATTCGTTTTCTCCTTCCTCCTTTTTTTCTCTCTCTTTCTTAGTGTCACTATAGACACATGGATTATTTTCCTTATTCTATCACTTGCAATTGTTTATTTTTATGTACAAATTGTCCCAAATTTGGCCAGGGAGAGCCTACTTTAAGTAAGTGCTTGTTTTCTTTTTTTAAAAAAATCAGGTTTATTGAGGTATAACTGAAATATGGTAAACTGTACATATTTAAAACCTAAAATTTGGTAAGTTTTGACACGTGTACACCCATAAAATCATGATTACAATAAAGATAATGAACATATTCATCATCCTCAAAAGGTTCCTTGTGCTGTTTTGCAGTTCCTCCCTCCTATCTCTCCCTCCTCATACAGATCCCTCATACCCCCAGGCCTCAAAGAAACATAGATTGGTTTTCTTTTATAATAGAGTAGTTTGCATATTGTTGAATATGATATAAATGAAATCATACAGTATGTACTTTTATTTTGTCTTGTTTCTTTCACTCAGCATAATTATTTTGAAATCCATTCAATTTGTAGAGTGTATCCATAATTTATTCCTTTTTATTGAGTAATATTTCAATGTATGGTTAACCACAGGTAGTTTATTCACCTGTTGATGGACATTTGAGTGGTTTCTAGTTTTGAACTATTACAAATAAAACTGCTATGAACATTCATGTATAAGTCTTGGTGAGACATATGCACTCATTGTCTTGGGCAATTACCTACAAGTAGAATAGCTAGATCATATGGTAGGTATATGGTTAACTTTTTAAAGAAAGTGCCAAAATGTTTTGTAAAGTGGTTGTGGCATTTTACATCCCCACCAGCAGTGTATGAAAGTTCCTATTCTTCCACATTCTCATCAACACTCGAAATGGTTAGTTTTAAAAATTTTAGATGTTCTAATCTTATCACAGTTTTAATTTGTATTTCCCTAATAACTAATGATGTTGGGCATATTTTTATCTGCCTATTTGCCATCTATCCATACATACATATTTTGAAAAGTTTCTGTTAAATTTTTTTCCTTTTTAAAATTGGATCGTTTGTTTTCTTGTTATTGAGTTTTATGAGTTCTTTAGTACACAGAAGAGTCTTGCCTTCAGAGAGGGAAATAGTCCTAGAATGAGCACTTATCTGCCCCCAATTAACAAATATTTTTTTAATCTTTATTTTTCAATTTGAGTTGATATTCAATACTATTTTACATTAGTTTCAGGTGTACAGCATAGTGGTTAGACATTTATATAATTTATGAAGTGATCTGATTAGTCTAGTACACAACTTGTACTATACATAGTTATTAAAATATTATTGACTATATTCCTTATGCTATACATCCCTGTGACTATTTGTAACTACTAATTTGTACTTCATCCTTTTCACCCAGCCCCTCAGCACCTTTTTCATCTGGCAATCACAAGTTTGTTCTCTGTATCTATGAATCTGTTTTCCTTTTGTTTGTACATTTATTTTGTTCCTTAGATTCCACATATAAGTGAAATCATGTGTTATTTGTCTTTCTCTGTCTGACTTATTTGAACATAGGGGTGCATATATCTTTTCAAATTAGTGTTTTGGTTTTCTTTAGATAAACACCCAGAAGTGGAATTACTGGGTCATAAGGTAGTTCTACTTTAAATTTTTTTTTTTTTTTTTTTTTTACAGCAGAAAAGAATAGCTTTATTGGAAAGAAAAGTAAAACAACAGTACACTTCCAGATGTAGAAATGGGCCTGAGCAAGAGAAGGGCGGCTCAAAGGCCTACTTTTAATCTCTTGAGGAACCTCCAAACTGTTTTCTGTGTTGGCTATACCAATTTACAATACCACCAACAGTGCATGAGGGTTCCTTTTTCTCCACATCCTTGCCAGCACTTGTTTTTTGATGTATTGATGATAGCTCTTCTGACAGGTGTGGTTTTAATGTGCATTTCTCTCATCACAAGTGACCTTGAGCATCTTTTCACATGTCCTTTTATAAGGAATGCTTATTTAGATCCTGTGCCTATTTTTCATTGAATTGTTTTGGTTTTTGTTTGTTTGTTTGTTTGTTTTTTGGTGTTGAGTTGTATAAGTTCTTTATAAATTTTGGATATTAACCCCTTATCAGATGTATCATTGGCAAATATCTTCTATTCAGTAGATTGTCTTTTCATTTTGTCAGTGGTTTCCTTTGCTGTGCAAAAACTTTTTAGTTTGATGTAGTACCATTTATTTATTTTTTCTTTTGTTTCCTTTGAGGAAATACATCAGAAAAAAATATTACTGAGAGCAATGTGAGAGTTTACTGCCTACGTTTTTTTCTAGGAGTTTTATGCTTTCCTGTCTTACATTTAAGTCTTTACTCCTTTTAGTTTGTTCTTGTATGTGGTGTATGAACGTGGTCCAGTTTCATTTTTGTGCATGTATCTGTCCAGTTTTCCCAACACCATTTATTGAATAAAGGTCTTTATCCACTTGTACATTCTTGTCTCCTTTGTCATAGATTAAATAACCATATAGGCATGGATTTATTTTAAGGGTCTCTATTCTGTTCCACTGATCTATGTGTCTGTATTTATGCCAGTACAATGCTGTTTTGATTACTATGGCCCTTGTATTACAGTTTGATATCAGGTAGCGTGATATCTCTGACTTTGTTCTTCTTTCTCAAAGTTGCTATGGCTGTTAGGGGTCTTTTATGGTTCCATATAAATTTTAGAATTATTTGTTCTAGTTCCAGAAAAATGCCATTGATATTTTGATAGAAATTTTATTGAATCTATAGATTGCTTTGGGTAGTATGGACATTTTAATGATGTTGATTCTTCCTATCCGTGCGCTCAGTATATGCTTCCATTCATCCGTATCTTCAATTTCTTTCTACAATTACTTATAATTTTTTAAGTACAGGTCTTTTACCTCCTTGGTTAGATTTATTCCTAGGTATTTTATTCTTCTTGATGTAATTGTAAATGGGATTGTTTTCTTAATTACTCTTTCTGATAATTTGTTATTGGTGTATAGAAATACAAATGATTTCTGAATTTTAATTTTATATTTTGATACTTTATTGACTTATTTATCAGTTCTAATAGGTTTTTGGTGAGATCTTTAGGGTTCTATCTACATAGTGTCATGTCATCTGCAACTAACGACAGCTTTACGTCTTCCTTTCCAATTTGGATACTAGATTTTTTTCAAAGCTTTTTCTGCATCCATTGATATGATCATATGATTTTTATCTTTCAATTTGTCAATGTGGTGTATACCATTAATTGATTGGCAGGTATCGAACTATCCTTGCATATGGTTAAAGATTTATCAATTTTGTTCATTTTTTCAAAGAAACCAGTTCTTGATTTCATTGGTCTTTTTTATTTTTTAGACTCTATTTGTTACATTTATTATATTTTATTTATTGTATGTTTATTTCCACTCCGATGTTTATTATTTCCTTTTTTCTACTCACTTTGGACTTTGTTTGCTGTTCTTTTTCTAGTTCCTTTTGGTTTGAGGTTAGATTATTTGAGATTTTTCTTGTTTCTTGAAGTAGGCCTATATTGCTATAAATTTCCCTCTTAGGACTGCTTTTGCTGTGTTCCATAGATTTTGGGTCATTGTGTTTTTATTTTCATTTGTCTCAAGGAATATTTTAATTTGTTCCTTGATCTCATTGTTAAACCATTCATTGTTTAGTAGCATGTTATTTAGCCTCCATGCATTTGTGCATTTTTCAGTTTTTTTAAATTGATTTTTAGTTTTATACCACTGTGGTTGGAGAAGATGCTTGATATAATTTCAATCTTCTTAAATTTACTGAGACTTGTTTTATGGCTTAACATGTGGTCTATCTTGGAATGTGTTTTATGTGCACTTGAGAAGAAAATATATTCTGCTGCTTTGGGGTGAAACACTAAAAATATCAATTCAATTTATCATTTAAGGCTGCTGTTCCCTTGTTGATTTTCTGTCTGGAAATCTGTCCATTGGTGTCAATAGGGTGTTAAAGTTCCTTACTATGACTGTATTACTATTGATCTTTCCCTTTATGTCAGTCAATATTTGCTTTATATATTTAGGTGCTCTTATGTTAGGAGCATAAATGTTTACTAGGATTATATTTTCTTGTTGGGTCGATCCTTTTATCATTATGTAATGTCCTTCTTTTTCTCTTACTATAGCCTTTGTTTTAAAGTATATTTTGTCTGGTATAAGTATTGCTACCCCAACTTTTTAAAAATTTCCATTTGCATGAAATATCTTTTTCCACTCCTTTACTTTCAGTCTATGTGTATCTTTCAACCTGAAGTGGGTCTTTTGTAGACAGCATATGTATGGGTCTTGTTTTCTTATCCATTTGGTTACCTTATGTCTTTTGATTGAAGCATTTAATTCATCTACATTTAAAGTGATTATTGATAGGTACATAGTTACCATTTTATTATTCATATTTATGTTCTTTTTTTTCCCCTTCCCATTCCTCTTCTTAAAGAAGTCCCTTCAACATTTCTTATAATACTGGCTTGGTGTTGCTGAATTCCTTTAGCTTTTTCCTGTCTAAGAAGCTTTATATCTCACCTTTACTTTTAATTGATAGCCTTGCTGGGGGGAGTAGTCTTGGTTGGAGGTCCTTGCTTTTCATCATTTTGAATATTGTGTGCCAATCCCTTCTGGCCTGCAAAGTTTCTGTTGAGATTTCATCTGACGTTTATGGGAGTACCCTTGGAAGTAAGTAGCTGGCTTTTTGTTGCTATTTTTAGGATTTTCTCTTTGTCTTTAACCTTTGCCATTTTAATTATAATGTGTCTTGATGTGGATCTGTTAGGTTCATCTTGTTTGGGACTCTCTGCACTTCCTAGACTTGTACGGCTATTTCCTTCACCAGGTTAGAGAAGTTTTCAGTCATTATTTTCTCAAATTGGTTCTCAGTCTTTTGGTTTCTCTCTTCTTCTTGTACCCCTATGATGCAAATGTTGGTATGCTTGATGTTGTCCCAGAGACTCCTTAAATTATCCTCATTTTTTTTTTTTTTGGTAAGTGCTGTTCTGATTGTGTGTTTTATGCTACCTTATCTTCTGAATTACTGATTCAATCCTCTGTTTCATCTAATCTATTGTTGATTCCTTTTAGTATATTCTTCATTTCCATTATTGTATTTTTCATTTCTGACAGTTTTTAAAAATTGCTTTTATGTCATTTTTTATGCTTACTCTCTATTTGTTGACATTCTCACTATGTTCATCTCTTTTTCCCCCAAGTTCATTGAACATCTTTATAATCAATGTTTCAAACTCTGTATCTGGTAGGTTGCTTGCCTTCATTTTGTTTAGTTATTTTTCTGGAGGTTTCTTCTCTTTCTTTATTTTGGTCATGTTTCTTTGTTTTCTCATTTTGGCTGCCTTTGTGTGTTCATTTCTATGTGTTTGGTAGATCTTCTATGTCTCCCAGCCTTAGTCGGGTGACCTTATATAGTAGGTGTCCTGTGTGGTCCAGTGGCTCAGTCTTCTTGATCACCTGTGCCACGTGTTCCAGCAATTACCCTTGTATGAGTTGTATCTGCTTTCCTGTTGTAGTTAAGCCTTGATTGTTATTGGCATGTCAGTGAGTGGGATTGACTCTCAGGCTGACTGGCTGTGAGGACTGGCCACACTTACAATGTATGAGCTGTTGTGTGTAGGATCTGCCCCAGGCGCTCATGTGCCTGTTGAGACCATTCTTTGGGTGTGCTGCTTGTGGGGCTAATCAGGTCGTGCTCTGTTAAGATCTACTGCCAGCCTCCTGATGTGTTGGTTTTGGAGCCCCTTGGCAGGGGCTTCCATGCAGGCCAAGGTCAGTTGCTGCTTGTGACTGGTCCAAGGCTACCTGGTTGGAGCTACAAAGCTATCCATGTTTGGCCTCTGCCTGAACTGGACCTGGAGCCATGTAAGAGAATCCATGCAGTGAACCAAGGCCAACTGACACCAGTATCAGGCCTAGGGTAGCTTAGTAAAAGACCCAAGGCATTCTCCCAGACTAGAGGCTGCCTACTGGCTGCCTGTAAGGCTCAGCAGCTGAGTTAGCCTGGGAGGTACCAGGATTGGTTTAGATGGGAGTCTCATGGAGTCACCAGGATGAGGCAAGTGGTGTTCTTCAGGTTGGTGCAGATTCAGATTTGTTGCCAGCGTTGAGCCTGTGGCCACTTGCAAAAGTCTCAGTTCACACCAAGGTCAGCTGCTGCCTGCCTTGGGCCTGCAGACCCCTGAGATTTGTTCAAGAAATACTGCTGTTCTGGCTGGGGCTGGTTGCCTGCCACTGAAAGTGTCTCCAAAGGTGCATGAATATAGGTCTGTTGATTGCTACAGAAGGAACTTCCTTCTGAGAGCCTGGGGTGGGGCTGGTTTCCCAGTAATGAAATTGCCACTGGCAATTTGTGAGTTAGGTGGGGCAGGGTCTCAAGGAGTCATCAGGTGAAGCTAGCAGAGCTCACCAGGTCAATCCAGATTCAGATTTGGCCATGTGTGTGAAGGACTCAATACAGGGAAGATAGCGCCCACCTGTAGGCTGCACAGGAGGAGGGTTCAACAAAAAGACACTGCAGTTGTCCCTTTAACCCTTGCCCTGAAGTCACACAACTGTCTTTCCCTGTAGGTCTCTGGCACCACCTGAGCTGCTGCCTAGCTGCTGTCTCTCATTCACTGGAGTCTAGGAAGAGTGCCTGTGAACGAGTCTGTGCACAGGCCCTATACAGGGACCTCTGGATTTCCAGTTGCATTCCATCTCACTCAGACAGCTGGAATCATTACTGATTTTCACAGTCAGATTTGGTGGGAACTCCTCTTTCTGGCACTGGAACCCTGGGCTAGGGAACCCCCCGAAATATCTCTCCCAATGCTCCACAACCATACATGGGTGTGGGACCAGCTTGCTTTATATCTTTACCCCTCCTACCATTCTCAATGTGGTCTCCTCTTTGTATCTGCAGTTATAAGAGTTCTGTTCATCGAGTCTTCAGATCATTCTCCATGTCAACTGTTCTATAATTTAGTTGCAATTTTAATGTGGTCATGGGAGGAGGCAAGCACAGCATTTACCTACTCTACCATCTTGACCAGAACTCTTAACATATCTTAAAAGCAAGATCTAAAGATCAAACTTTTTCCAACTGACTTAACTGTGCTCCAGAACAAAACTCAATATATTTTAGGAATATAAAAATATTTAGCACCTAACAAAGTTAAATAAGCAATGTCATACATCCAATTGAAAATTACCAGGCTTGAAAAGAAGCCAAAAAACATGACCCATAGTGGAGAGAAAAATATCAGTCAATTGCAATTGACTCAGAACTGACACAGATGTTGGAATAAACAGATAAAGATAAATAGTAATTATATTTGAACAAAGTTAAAATAACAATTATAACATATGTTCAAAAGTCAAGAGTCATGGTAAAAGAAGATCCAAATAGAATAATTTAGAGATGGAAACTACAATGCATTATGAAAAACGCATCGGGATTAACAATAGATTAGATGTTGCAGAATAAAATATTTGTGAACTTGAAGATATAGCAATGAAACTATCCACAATGAAACATAAAAAAATAAAATAATTT
This sequence comes from Pteropus alecto, assembly GCF_000325575.1. Classification (NCBI taxonomy): domain Eukaryota; kingdom Metazoa; phylum Chordata; class Mammalia; order Chiroptera; family Pteropodidae; genus Pteropus; species Pteropus alecto. Next base: position 8,905,979 of record NW_006442508.1, on the reverse strand, counting down.
ATAAAATAAAATAAGCATCGGTGATCTATGGAAAAACTTCACATAGCCTAACATATGTGTAATTGAAATTCTCACAAGAAAGAGAGGGAAGCTAAAAGATATTTAAATCAATACTGGCTGAAATTTTTCCAGATTTGATGAAAACTATTAACCCAGAGATCCAAGAAGCTCAATTAACCCCAAACACAAAAATAAAACTATACCAAGTGACACATAATCAAATTATTCAAAACTGATATTAAAGAAAAAATATTTAAAACAAGAGAAAAAAGAAACATGTACTGAGGATTAAAGATAAAAATGAAAGCAGATATCTTGTCAGAAACAATGCAAATAAGAGCAATATCTTTAAATTACTGAAAGAAAAAAAAAAAATAACCCTGCCAACCCAGAATTCTATATCTAACAATTTTTTTTTTCAAAAACAAGGATGGAATGCAGACTTTCTAAGAATTATAAAAGTTGAAATAATTCATCAGCAGCAGACTTGACACTATAAGAAATGTTAAAGAAAGTCCTCAGGCAGGAGAAAAATGGTACCTAATGGAAAAAGGATATACGCAAAAAAATGAAAAGCACTGGAAATGGTAACTATATAGGTAAAAATATAGGAATTTTTCTTATTTATATCTCTTTCAAAGACAATTGACTATTTAAAAAATAATAACAAAGTAATAAGGAGATTGTAATATAAGTAAAAGTATAACGTATGACAACAATGATATAAAAGTTGGGAAGGGAGAAATGGAAGTATACTATTGTAAGGCTTTTATACTATACATGAAGTAGAATAATATCACTTGAGGTGGAATATGACATGTTAAAAATGTATACTATAACTTTTAATGTGACAATTAAAATAGCACAACAAGGAGTTATAGCTAAAAAGATAAAATGGAATAAATCCAAGAGAAGTAAACAACAACAAAAAGGAGCAAAATGAAATAAAGAACAGATAAGATGATAGATTTAAATCCAACCATATATTAATCACATTAAATGTAAATGGTTTAAATACCCCAACTAGAAGCAGAGGAAAAACATACTATGTGCTGCCAAAATAATAATAATAATAATAATAATAATAATAATAATACTCTTTACATACGAAGCACAAATAGATTAATAGTAAAAAAGATGGGAAAATGTATACCATGTTAACACTAATTAAAAGAAAGCTGGAATCATTATATTAATAGAAGATTTCAGAGCGAAGACTATTTCTAGTGATAAAAAAGTCACTTCATAATGATAAAGAACTCAATTCATCAAGAAGACAATAATTTTAAATGTTTATTTACCTAATAGCATAGCCTCAAAATACAGGAAACAGGAAGCTGGAGGGGAATTTTGAAATCATTTATCTAGTCCTACTACTTTCTCTCTCTCTCTGTTTCTCTCTCTCTCTCTCCGTTATTCCCTCTCTCTCTCCTACTCCATCTCTTTCTTTCTCCTTCCCCCTCTCTTTTTTTTCTATTTCCCTCCCTTCCTCTCTTCCTCCTTTCCTTCTTTTTTATTTTTTCTTCTTTATTCTTCTTCTCCTCCTTTCACAAATGAAGAAACTGAGGCCAGAGGTAAAGTAATGGTAAAGATTCACATCTAGTAAGAAGCAGAGTAGGGTCTAAGACCCAGGTCTTCAAACTTCCTATCTAGAACTCTTCCCTTTTCACTACACTTTATTGAGCTTGAACAAACATTGCTTGATACATTAACAACTCTTAAAGCGAGGGTATTTATGATGCATAAATAAACAGACCACTAGATGAAAAATAGACACTAGACACTATTCCTCATTTCTTGACATTTGATCAGCATCAGCTGGCACAGAAGCCAAACAAAAGACTGAAAAGAAAATTGGTGAAACTTCTATTCTGATGGTTGGAAATTGCTTATTGATTCTTTGCTTTCAAGAGAAGTCTGAGAACTTTCAGATACAAATTCTTAGTAGTCATCATACCTTTCTGACATCGGTTGGGCAAGGTTTTTTAAGTACGGGACTTTATTTAAAGGGAATATTTTGGTGGACGTGCTCTAAAATGGTGGTGGCCATAGGCTGCTTCCTGCCTATGCTGTCAGTGTGCCCAATGGCCCACTACTGCCAACTGGACCATGAATTCACATGGAAATCAATTATCAGCTGAGCAAGAGCTGTGGGAGTCTCTGAGTGCTGACCCGTGCACAGGGATGAAGGCAATCAAACATGGGGTCATCTGGGGTCAAGCCCATGGCTTTGGATAGCCATTCGTCACTTGGAATTGGGCAGGGAACCATAAACACAAGAGACAGTGAGTGAAGTTAACTAATTATATACAACTGTGGCCATAGCTTGGCCTGATCATACAGGGCAAGACAGGCAGTTAAAATGCTAAAGTATGTTTAAAAAACATAACCTTTTCCAGCCAGAAATGGTGCAGACAGCGCTGGAAAGGCATGAGTAGGAGTTAGAGCAGCCCAGGCTTCAATTTGGAGGCCATGAAACAAGGGCTTGGAAAGAAGTGGAGGGTAATTTTAAGGCTCCCTGACAATTAAACCAATGAGAGCTGTGTTGTGTCAGCCTGAGATAACTACCATGACAGTCAGAGTCAAAAACAGAAGCCTATAAAAAATGCTTCTCCACTGACTAGTAACTCTGGGGTGATGTAATCCACAGCTCCATGGAAGAGAGGTTGGCTGCTGGACAATCAGATTGGCTTAGACATCTTTTTTATTGTTATAAGTGGGGGATGGGGAAGGGAGAAAAGAAAAATAGTCAACAATGGGGTGCCAAAATAGAAGACATGAAAACTCTGGAATTAAATAGATATGGGTTCAAATCTCATCTCAACCACCAGAAACTGTGCGACTAGGCCAAATTAATCAACTTTTCTGAATCTCAATTTCCTCGACCATAAGAGGAGGATGATTAAATGTACCTCACAGGATTATTATGAAGAATAGGAATAGTATATGCATACACGTAGCAAAAGTTGGTAAAATGGTCCTCCTCTTCTGTCTCTTTATCATTATTAAATAATCACATGGATGACTTTGAACAAGTTTCGCTTTTTTTTTTAATTGCCCTTGGTTGATGTACAGGGCCAGTTTATTCACGAAAGGCACAACATCTAGGGCCTATGAAATTTTCAAAGGTCAGTGAAAGTGTTTTACTTTTGAAAAAAATTCTGGTTCTAAAATATAAAAAAGAAAGCTGCAAAATTACAATAAAATGTTTAATTAAATATTTATAAAAAGTAATCATATGTCAACTGAAACTCAATTCATCTGTTATTACATGGGAATTATATTAGATGATGGAGGTGATTGTTGTTTAGGATATCTGTGGTGGGGCCTACAGAAGTAAGAATGCTTACGGTCTATGAAGGTTGAAAAGTAACCCTAACAAAGATTGGGGAATGTGCATTGGCCAGGAATGGAAGGCAAATTGAAGACGTTTTGAGAGAGAAATATGGGTATGCAGGCAATGGCCAGTGAGGCTCACTAGTGCTGGGAAATGGGATGGTTCTGGAGACACAGTATGGACAAAGGGGAGGGAATGGAAGCCCTCTGGTAATCTTAACACCAGCACATCCCCCACTTCTGCATCTAAGTCAGTGGATAGAAAGATTCTCTGCCTGTGCATCTTTTAGCAAGTGAGTCAGGGAAAACCATCAGAGGAAGAAGCAAGAAATGACTGCTGAAAACCGCAAAACTTCTAGCTAAATAGAAACAAGTTGGAGCTGATGCCAAGAGCAATTGTAGCTCTAGTAGTATTTCACTTGTCTTCTCTCAGAACACCATTGATAGTCCCTTTTTTTATTACTTTTTTTTGGTGTTACAATCAATCTTCATTGAGCAGAGAGCTAGAATATGAAAACAAAAAACCAGAGAGACTGAAGTGGCAGGGACTTTCTACCTGCGCATGATGGTTGGAGCCGTTAACCCTGAGCCAGGGTGAGTTCCCCAGCATCAGGGCTGCTGGGAAGTAGCTCTCTGCATTGCCACTTGCGTGCCCATCCCCAAGAGGAAAGGGCATCCCACTCTTGGGTGAGGCAGGAAGTGAGTGGCTGAGATGGTGAAGAGCGAGAGGGATAGCACCCCTTGGCTCTGCCTGACTCTGCCAAGTAGCACAGAAAATTACTTTGACGCCATGTCCCCAAAGCTGAGGGGTGGGTCATCCCCTGTATTTTTAGATAGCTTGTCATCGCAGGGACCACTTGACCAATGCCTCATTACCCTTGGGAGAGCATTAACCTCTTCTCAGACAAAGTAAATAAGGGTCAATTGATATAAGTGACCCCAAACACCCATGACACAAAGGCCTTGTTTGCTGATTTCCTTTGATCCTTTTCTCAGTGTTAAATGGCATGCGGTTAGCTCAGCAAAGTTTATATTTGTTATTGAGAGGTCTTCTTGTGTTTTTTGAAAGATTTCCTCTCCAGGCTAAGCCACCTCAAGTTCTCAACCTTTTCTTAGGGGAAACTCTTATTACTTATTATAACAAACCTTTATATAGCTCTTGCTATGAGCCAAACATGTTTCCAGGCACATTATAAACATTAAACTATTTTATCCTCATAATAACTCTATGAGACAGGTGCTTGTATTATTATCATCTCCATTTTACAGAAGGGGTAAAGTGGAACAGAGAGATTAAGTAACTTTTCCAAGGTCACACTGCTTCTAAGAAGAAGGAAGGAGGCTTTGAACCGCTGCAGTCCCTTAGCCACACACTGTGCTCTCTGATTTCCTTCACTGTGGTTTTTCTCAGACTCTCTTAAGGTTGTGAAATATAAAATTAGTCATGACTTTCGAATTTGTCCTGCACTAGAAAGGAAGGAGGGTCATTATTTAGCCCTATCTCTGTTCTTATATTCTGGTAGCAGCTTTGTTTTACACCTTAGATTCACTCTGCACTCCTGTTTTTCCCATAGCTCCGTCTTCAGAGGCTCAACAATAGAAGCTGGCAGAGTGGGACAGGGCGAAGAGAGCGACGTGTATGTAAGATACCCATCCTTGTCTATGAACCTAGACCTTAGGTAAATGCCTTGATCATTTGTTTATTTACTTATAAGCAGTGGAAATGGACTCTGATTATCTGGTTAACTTGTGCAAAAAACAAAAAAGGGGGGAAGATACTAGAAAAATCAAAAAAGGATTGCCTGATTTGACCAGTTAGGCCTCAAAAAGTGCTGGAACTGGACAGCCTTGGAGACTTGGGCCACAAGACACATTGAGTGGCTTTTTTAAAAGTGTGCTTCTAATGAATATATTTGTTCCAAAGGTTTCTCATCCTCATTTCACTCTAGGAAAGATTTCTATTCTCAGCAAAGAGAATCTATTTGGAATAGGTCCAGCCCCAGGGAAGGCTCCTGGTCACGTTGTGGGCATGGTGCATGGAGTGAGGGAACAGAGAAATTCTCACAGGAAAGCCAGGAAGGAGGGATTGATGCTGGGCAGGCAAGACCAGCCGCTGTCCACTTAATGCCTTTGGCCCTCCCTGGCTGGTCCTCAGGGTCTCTGTGTCCCAGTCCTGTCAAAGCCTCTTCTCCCTGCCAGTCCCATGAAGAAATCAGCCACTTCTGTCTGTTTCAGAATCCACCCTATTGGTCTGATATGATTCCTTTCCGTTTCCAACCTCGATGATTTGCTGTTAGTGCTCCTGCGCCCTGCTGTGCACTGCTTATAATTGGCTCAGCCACAGTGCCTTTGTAGGAGGGCCTTGCTCAGATTTTATTTCTTTTTGTATTTGCGACTATTGATCATTATCATTTTTATTCTGTAATCATTAATGTTTGAAGGACATGTTCACTTATGTCATCTCATTTAATCTTCTCAAAGTCCCTATAAAGTTAGCAGAGCAGATATTATTTCTACCATCTTGTAGATGAGCAAACTGGGGTTTGGACAGACTGGCTTAATTACCCAGTCAAAGTAATTAAGAAGCAGATTATTACACTAAAATCTAGAACTTCCAATTCTGCGATTCCGAGTTGCTTCCCACTTCTTCAATTTCAGGTTGCTATGCATCTCCCCAGAATGGTGTCTTTGGTTAATTTAATGAACATCCTATTATCTCTGAGGAAGAAAAGAGAATGAGCAAGAAAACAATAAAAGGTGGGAAGCAGTTTACCAAACATTTCTTATGGTAAAAAAAGAATGATATGTGTTCATTTCAGGGTGTTAGGAGTATTTGTTTTCCTTCACATGGCATTCCTTTTTTAATCCCTTGAAAAATAACAGTTACAATTCACTCAGTAGGTAAATAGGATGCAGCTCTCGTGCTGGCTGTTCTTCAGCTAACATCCACAGCTACATCATATTTCCTCAGCCTTCATAGTCTCCTTGTCATTTAGACCTCTGTCAACACCAGTGGAAAGCTAAGAACAAGTGACAAATAAGTTGTTATTATCAGTCTTATCAAACCTCAATCCCCAATGAGTTGGTTCACATGGTTGATTTTCCAAAACTACTTTAGCAGATATAGCAGGGTGTCTGGGAAGCCTGTGGCCCCACTGGAATGGGTGTTCCGTGATCCTTAATGCTACCTGGAGATTATCTTGGAGATTCTGCTAGTGCTGAAGTCCCGGGGATAGTGACTACCTCTGGGCTACCTCTTAAATTAAGTCACTGAAGGAAACATCTGTGAATTCATGGATTTATTCAAAAGATATTTATTAACAGCCAACTGTGTGCTAGATGCTGTTCTAGGGACTAAAGTGACAATTTAAATTTCCTGCTCTCATGTAATAATCAAGTGCCTATATTTGTGTGTGTGTGTGTGTGTGTGTGTACATATGTGGAAAGGGTTTTTGATATCTTTCATTATTTATTTTTAAATTATAGTTGACCTACAATATTATATTAATTTCAAGTGTACAACACAGTGATTAGACATTTATATACTTTATGAAGAGATTCCCCTGATAAATCTAGAATCTAGTTGACACCATACATAGTTATTACATTATTATTGACTATATTCCTTATGCTGTACTCTATATTCTCGTGACTATTCTTATAATGGGCAATTTGTACTTTTTAATTCCTTTCACCATTACCCAACCCCCCACCTTCCTCCCATCTGGCGACCATCAGTTCTCTGTATCTATGAGTTTGTTTCTGTTTTAAGGTAAGAACCACAGACTCAAATGCTTTCATAATCCAAATGAGTGAGGCCAAGGGTGTACCATCAGTTAACATAACAAACCACCTCAAAATTTAGTAGCTTCAAACAACAATCATTTATTTAATAGTAGAATTTGAATTGAGCTCAGCTTGGCAGTTTTCCCTCTGGTCTCACCTGGGCTCCTTTATGTGGCTGCAGTCAG
>NW_006442508.1:8864460-8897957 GCF_000325575.1 Pteropus alecto | reverse complement strand
TCTCTTTCAGGAATTGCATTCATTAGAAAAAAAGCTGACTTTTTTTTTAAGAGTTAACATATAAGTAAGAAAGTGAGATCATACAGTATTTGTCTTTCTCTTCCTGATTTATTTCACTTAGCATAATGCCTTCAAGGTCCATCTATGTCATCTACAAATGGCAGGATTTCCTTTTTTAGAGCTTCTGAATTTTAAAGAGAAGTCAGAAATCCAGAGTCGTACATAAGTTCTCCTATTTAAAATATTGTCTGTCAATTGTCAGTTAAAATTTTACAATTCTTTTTGGCCAAACCACAATCCTCTACAATCTTTTACAATGCTCTGTGGACTGATTTAGACTCAGGAGCCTCTCAGCTGTGACCTCTGTCAACATGAGTGGGACACCATGGTGTAAGGTGCCTTGGTTCTCAAACATTTGGAATTTTCAAATAATAAAAGTAAATCTGCAAAAGAGATCAGAGAGGACTGACTATTGGTTTTTATTTTTGCTAACTAAAAATTTTTTAAAAAGCTACTATCACCTATAATCCTCTGATTTTATAAAAGAGTTAAACTTCCAAAACTAAGAAGGACATGAGCTCAGAATAAATCACAGTTCTTAAGTTGTGATAAAATCTTACACCAACATGTTCCTTATTTCTTCAATTCTAAGGCACAATTTATCATGTACTAACAATTTTGAAATCACTACATTTCTTTTATAATCAACCTGTACATTTACTATAATGTTTTTCTCTTCTGATATATCATTAAATAATCATTTGTTTTATAAAAGATGTAGAATTAAGGAAATTATGATATTGTTCTTATTTTTTTCATTTTGTTATGAATCAGTGAAAATTGTGTCAGATCTATAGATGAGTGTCTGGGGACTACTGATATGGCATAAAGCATCCCGGCTGGGGAATCAGATGATCTGCGTTTTTTGTTTTCTCCCTAGGAGAGCTCATTTATTTTACAAACATTCTACACTTAATCTTTGAACTGGGTTCTTTCTAAATTTTTTTTTTTAATTAAAGTTTTAGGATGACATTGATTAATAAAATCATATAGGTTTAAAGTATATAATTTAATAATACATCATATATATATATATTGCATTGTCTGTATACCACCCAAAGTTAAATTTCCTTCTATCATCATATATTCGACCCCCTTTACCCCTACCCACTTCCTTCACCCCTATTGCATTGTCTGTATACCACCCAAAGTTAAATTTCTTTCTATCATCATATATTCGACCCCCTTTACTCCTACCCACTTCCTTCACCCCCCTTTTCTCTGGTAACCTACTTATTTGATGTCTGTGTCCATGAATCTCTGTCATGTTTATTTGTTGCTTTCAGTTTTATATCTCACATATAAGTAAAATCATATGATTCTCAACTTTTTCTGTCTGAGTTATTTTATTTAGCATGATAATCTCAAGATCCATCTATGTTGTCACAAATGGTAGTGTATTTCATCTTTTCTTATGGCTGAGTGATATTCCATTGTATATAACCCTGGTTTCACTCTTTGTGACTTTGGACAGTTTTCTTAACCTATTTGAGTTCCAGTTTCCTCATTTGTAAAATGGAAATAATAATAATACGTACTTATGGCTTAGGATAATATAAGCTGCCTTGTAATACCAGGCACATGATAAATACTCTGTACATGTAGCTATTGCCACACTTTCTGTTCAAGGAGTGAAGGTAGTCAGTGTATTTATTTCTATGTAATGCGGGTGGCCGGCCCAAGCCTGAATACTGAGGGTCAGTGCTGACTGTGTTATTTCATGATGGCAAGTTCACATGGAAGCCAACTGTAATTCTGCAGCAGGGAGAGTAAATGCACAACACGTGGAACATTCCTGCAAGCACATGGCTGAGTGAACATACTACTGTTTGCTGCCAGGACTCACCGACCTTCAGAGTTCTTCTTGAGAGCCATTTCCATGAATTGGAGCTTAGCCAGGGGTGAGGCTTATTAGCTATACTTCTTACAGATATTTTGAGGTAGGTCAGCCCAGGTCAGCCTTGCTTTACAAGCTTATTTATCATATACAATTTAAATTAAAAAAAAAAAAATTCTCTTTCTCTACCTTCGAGCTAGGCATCATGCCCATGGTCCTCCAAACTTCCCGTGTTAAACATGCCATTTCCCTACTCTTTGTTTATTCTCTATTTATTTGTTGGAGCCCTGGGGGAGTACGTGGCATGATGGAGGCACCAAGCACAGGCATGCTTAGCTGTATACCTCTCAGCACAGCTGGGTGTTTAATGGCCCCCACTCTTCTTTCTGTTGGTGACCTCCTTACCCAGTCCTGCTCTGTTCTGGCCAGTGAATGTGAACAGGGGCATTATTCTCATCTGTACTGGTCTTGACCCCTGGTTTTCTCGATCGTCGCTTGACAACTGGACTGACTTTCCCAGGTTTCTAACTGTGCCATAAGAATCTTAACCTGATTTGGATTCTTTATCTTCTTGATATTACTTCCTCTTTTCTCCATAAGAAGAAAGGAGAAAAGTAGAAAAGACATAGCCTTTAGGGTTAGACAGATTGGGTCCAGTTGTTGCTTACTAGCTATGTGATGTGGCAGAAGATACTTAGCTTTTCTAAGCCTCAGTTTCCTCATCAGTAAAATGAGCATGACAATACCTGACATAGAGCATTGCAGGGAGTATTAAAAGGATATTATATTATTATGGAAAGAGACCAGAATAATGCTTGGTGCAGAGTAGGCACTTAACAGTGAACTCAACAAGAGTCTATTAAGCTTTTTCTAGGTGCCAGGTGGCCTTTTAGCAATGGGAATGTAACAGGGAACAAAGTACACAGCTTCCAGCTCAAATCGAACTTTCTTTTAGAGGAAGGGAAGCAGACAAGTAAATCAATAAAGGAACACAAGATGTCAGATAGCAAAGTGCTCTGAAGAAATACATTAGGGTGAGGTGATGGGGTGGGACTGGAAAGATGGAGGAGCCATTTTGGGAAGGATGCTGAGCAGAGTTCTCACAGAGAAGGAGGTAGCTGAGACAAGACCTAGTTAACAAGGAGAAGCACACAGAGGTGTGACAGAGACACATTCTGAGCAGAGGAACCAACCAATGCAAAGTCCCCATGGATGAGCCTGAGCTCCGCTGATGTTGGCAGGAGGCCCGTGCGGCTGCAGTGAGGGGGAGACATAGCAGATGAGGTCAGGAAGCAGGCAGTGCTTTGGAGGCAGGGTAAGGCATTCGGAATTTATTTGAAGTGCAGTGTTATTTCTCTTTCTGCCCTTCCTTCCAGGAGGCTGCTACCTTGTTATCTCCACTCTCCGACAATTCAGCTTGGAGATCTCAGCCCAGGGCCAAATCCTGATTCCAGTTCCCGGTGGCTCAGTGGGAAGGACCTAAGACTCTTTCTCCTGATACAGTCCAGATGCACAGTTTAGTCCCAGCAGCTGAGGCTCATCTTCTCCGAGAAGCCTGTCCTACCACCTCCCTCAAGCTTGCATGTAGGTTTTGCATATTCATGATTTCTTCTGAACTTTTACATACTTATCTCATCTCTCCAGCTGAACATAAATTCCTTCAAATAGAAACCTCACTCCTTCCATTTCTTTGGCAACCCCCCGGTGCTACTACCATGTTTAGTTGCTGAGTAAATGAAAGCTCTCATCTTTCCATTTGAACTAAAATAGCCACTCCTCCATCAATGCTGACTCCACCTTCCTGTTTTATGTTCTTTAGAACTTTATTGCTATCTAAATGTATCTGGCTTGTTTATTGGCTGCCTAACCCAACAAAAGTATAAATGTCAGGAGAGCAGGGGCCTTACCTGTAGTTTCGCTGAGCCTAAAGCACTGCCTGCCCAAAGGAGCTCAGGGAATGAATAAATCTGCACTAAAGACTTGGCCTCTAGTGGGTAATACTGACCAAGTTAGAATCATTGGTCAGATGACCGTAACTTTACCATGCAGAGGAAAAACTGTTCTGGAAAGGTATTTTATGCCTTTTCTCTGGCCTCTAATTCCTGAAACTCAGACTATGAGAGTTCACCAAAGGCAAGTCCCATTTTGTCCCCATGGCCTTCTCTTGGTAGCGATCTAGAGGTGGAGAGTTTTGGAGGGATGAAAGCAGCTACCCTGTGGAATATACATTCTGTGAAGCTGTGACATCGTTTATTTAGTTCATTTCAACCATATTCCTTTTAGTTGACCATTTACAATCTGCTAGGACTATAGCAATGACCTGTGGGGTTAAGAGGAAAATAATGGTGTGTCAATAAGGGAGCCTACTCTCTGAGCTCTGACACTCCACTCTGCTTCCCCCATTGGCTCAGGGAAGATGTGGTTTATATTAGTGACCTGGAGAAAGTTCATGCCCTCTGAGAAAAGTATGTCCATGAAATGGCAGGGTGATTAATGGTTTATTTACAGCACTGACATCCAGCCTGTCAGGACCCTTCAGTGGCCTTTGATGTAAAACACACCAAGAGGCCTTGGGTCGTCCTTATCTCCTCAGAGGAGAGAAATCACAAATGAAGAATGGTGGGCTGAGGCTCCAAATGCTGGGCTTCAGGAGTCTGAATGGTGAAAACAGACAGGGGCCAGGGATGGGGATGGGCAGCACTCAACAGGGTGCCCTAGTGTCTGTCTCTGGGCATTTGGTTTTTCTTTTCTTTCTTGTATCTTTTTCTTTGGGCACCTCCACGTCAACTCGGGTCCCAAAAGTCACACAGGATAATGATTTCACAAGTTATGCATTAATGTTCCTAGGAGTAATGTCATGGGTATTTGTATTTCTAAGAGAGGGTGGGTAGGCAATGGTTACACCTCAGTATTGAATCATTGATAATAATTTAAGACCCTCTGGCTTCTGGTTGAGGAGCCATGTTTCCTTAAGAGAACAAAAGAACACAAAATGATTCCCAATTGCCTGGGACAGAGGACAGAGTTTGTAAACAGGCAGCCCACAAGCTGAATCCATCTCACAGCTGTATTGTGTTTGGCTGCAGAGAGCTAAAAAACTTTTTAATAGCTGCCAACATTTAACAATAAGATTTCAATTTCACATAAAAACTTAGATTTCTGATTTCTTTTGAAAAATGAAGATCTAGAAACAGTGGGCCTGTGTTTCCTCACAGCAGAAGAGGCTAAAGCCAGAGAGGCTGCTCTGCTGAACTGAGGCATGGTCTCCTTCTGCTGTTTCCCCAAAGGGTGCTGTGCATCCATGGTCACACATCTCTGTACTTGAGCTGTTGCTTCATTTGTTGCCAGTCCACTTTATGCATGTTTTGGGTGAGTTGTTTAATCCAATTCTTTGAATTTCAGAGTTTTCATCAGTAAAACCACCCTAAAAGGATCATTATGATGTTTACAAGAGATATTGCCAGTAAAGAGCTTAGCCTAGTATCCGGCATATAAAAATATTAAGCAACTGGTAGTGATTATCTTACGATAGACATAAATTTAGGTCTTCCATTCAGTAAAATCTCTCTGGTGGTCCCTTGTTCGTTTTGAAGCTAAATTATTCAAATCAATGCTGTAGAAAAGTTACGCCTTACTTTATCTATGAAGAAACCTCAGAGCTCAATAACATTACAAAGCAGCCTGGATTTGGGAGTTTAAAAGAATACTTTCAGAATACTGATTGCAAATAGTCCACCTTCTGAAGTTAGAATATAGGAAGCCCCAGTACTTTGCCACTCAGGGTAAACTGAAATGCATCTGACTAAGAATGAAAAGAAACAAGAGAAGAAAGACATATCCCATAAAGAAAGGATGTGAAGATATTCTCCAGCAGCTCTCTGGCTGCTGTTTCTCTATTCTCCCGTGGAAAAAATGAGGCAAGGGAGAGCAGCAGTTGGTCTAATGAGTCATGACCCATAACGAGACACATGTGGCCTCAAACACTTGACTTCTAGGAGACATTCTGTTTGCCTTCCTTATTTTGTAATCCCTCCTGTGGTTCTTCCCAGGCTGTTACCCACAGCCTGTGAATCTGGAAGCAATGGTGATAGGTACAGTTTGATATACGGTCACAAGTAATCCTGTCTATAACCATGAAATCTCACCTAGATGCAAGGGACAGCTTGGTTCATTTGGAATCAGCTTCACACTAGGGAAAGCACCACTCTTAATGATTTTTTTTCACTTTATTTTCTGACGAGAAAGAACTCTGTGCTTCTGGATGTGTGCCTCTAAGATGTTATTTTCCATCACGGCTGCTGTGGGTTACACTTAAATTTGCATGAGTTAGAATGCTTTTGGCTGCAAGTAACAGACAGGTAAAAATTCTTGGTTATTTCACTCATCAAGAAGTCTGGTGTGGGTTCAATTCTTTCCTACCAACAGGAGCTTAGCCTAGTATGGTTTTTTTTTGCAGATGGTTTAGCTATATTTTCCAGTGGTATCCATAATGGAGACCTAGAATAAACAGAGGCCTGTTTTCTTTTCAGGAACAGACACACACATAAAAAATACTCTAACACTAAAGCTCTGTTCTATGTTAGAGCTAAAATGCTATGTTGAGAAATAGCTGATAGTTCATGGATGAACCCTAATGAGATCTCATTTAAACATTTTTTCCCGCCACAGTGGAAAAATGTCTAATGTCTATCAGGCAAAGGAGGGGAGTATCTATGAGCTTGTATAGTGGAAGAGACATCACCTGAGATTTGGGCCTCAATGGCAGTGGAATGACAACCTGATAACCAAGGAATGCAGTAATATGTTCTACGTTGTCAAGGCTCTGAAACCTGGAGCAGTAGCTGGCACATGATGTGAGACCCCTTCCTGGGGAGGGTTCCTGGGGGTGGTGTCAGAAGTTGCCCTGGTAGCCAGAACAGCACTTGCATTCATAGCAGCGATTGCATGTTAGAACAAAGCAACTTCTCAGATAGAGATGGTACCATGAGGGAATAATAGGCAAGGATCTGTTTACTCTGCATTCGTTCCTCACTGCATATTATGTATGTGTGTGTGCGTGTATGTGTGTGCGCATGTATGCATGCATGCGTGAGAGAGAGAGAGAGAGAGAGAGAGAGAGAGAGAGAGAGAGAGAGAGAGAGAGAGAGAGAGAGCGAGAGAGATTTAATTTATAGGTGTTTGGATCACAAGGAGCCATATCTGGATGTGACCGATAGAAAAGAGTCTGCATCCCCTGGAGGTCCTGGACTTGAAGTGATTGGATGCGACTTTGGGTTGTCTCTCTTGGGGAGGGAAAAGTTTTGTTGTTGATGTGGAAGGACAAGTGAAATGAATATTTGGTGACTAAAGTGTTGAACAGTGCCCGAGAATAGTGTGTGTTCAGCAAAACCTTTCCTCTACTTCCTGAGTCCACAGCCAGACCCCTTGCCCAGCTTTCCTTTGCAGTTACATGGAGCCAAATACCTGAATTCTGTGGGTAAAAGTGCTTTATGCCACTTCCAGTCCCGGCCCATAGAAACCTACTACATGATCTTCCATGTTTTATCTTCAGCCGCAGCTCACTGGATGTCAAAACCCAGGATGACTTTGGGAGACATATGTTGAAGATAGAACATCCATTAACCCAGGTCTCTGAATGACTATGTGGAGTCTCCCGATACCTCCTCTCTCAGCCAATTGGCCTTTATAAACTTCCACTGTATTAAGTTGCAGAGATCTTGGAGTTTATCTATTTCAGCAGCTAATATTACCTTAATTAATACACCAGTGCTCCCTACAAGTCATCCCCTACATTCTTGGACACCCTTTAGCTTATATCACACACCAAGGGCACAAAGAGCAAAGAATGAACTTTGATAGCTAGACAACCAATATACAGAAAAAAGTAGATTACCATGCTGGGATTTGGTGCAGCATATGGTTACAAATCACTCCACTCCCATTCCCAAGCCACTCCCACTACCGTAAAACTCCCCACAATTCCAGTCGCTGAAGTGGTTGCAGGGGTTGTGGAGAGAGCCTCCCCTGAATACGCTTCAGAAGCTTTATTCTGCAATGGAAATGCTTACAACATGTCCCTCCTAAAGCAGTTTTCTACAATGGGGTCAACATATTTTTCCACAAGGCACAAATCCTGGAAATATCTGACTAACTCTAGCATCATGTCTTAAGGGGGTGAAATAGTTTTGCTATCCGGGCCGAGGAATGTAGGCCTCGTAATTTCAAGTAATTCATCTCCTAGGGGTGTTTTTGTGTTTTTCTTGGTCAACTATACAGTCATCTCATTCTGCAGCCAGGAGTAATTTGTTTCTCTGAAAGCATCCAGCTTACAAGTTTTACTTTCCAGCCAGGAAGGGCGTTATGGTGAACAGTCCTGCTTGACACAGACTGATTCATTGTTGCGTTAGGGAAATAGTTTCTTGTCATCCAATTAGAATATGAATTTGGCAGCTGGGTAAGGCTTCAGTTTGTAAAAGAAGCGTTGTTGAGCCTGTGTGCAACTAGTAATATCTGTCTTTTATTATGCAATGAGACTAAAAAATACAAGTAAGATTCTCAGAGCCCTAGAACATGCATGATTTGTCATGAAAACAGGAAGCAGGTTTTCTGGCAAGGCTGAGAATAGGCCCAATTAAATAGTTTTGAATCTGATAATTTGGGTATAAAATCTGATGAGGAGGAACCATAACCCTCACTGGTTCACTCTTTCAAACACAGACGAGAGGGTAACACGAGGTTGTACTTTATTTTTGTCAGTTCGAGGGCACCTCCCAACCCTCCACTCCTCCAATGTTTGAGGAAGATACCTTCTGAGAGACTTTGCAGTTGGATTGTGTTTTCCATTCATCCAAAAGATCAGGAATAAGACTTTGAGATTTGAAAATCTGGTGATAGAATCTTACTGTTATAGTTGGCAACAAGGTTAAGATTGATCCATTGACTGACAGATTCATTCATTCTATATGTAGAGGTTCTGAGCTGGGCCCTGGGGACACAAAGATGAGCAATATAGAGAGATTATGACCCTGTGGATTTTATAGTTTTGTGGGGGATACAGATCAATAAACGGACTCAATTACAGTGAAGCATAGGGAATGCTATGAAATGGGTATGTAGTTGCAAAGGGAGGCCAGAGAAAGGTCAGCCAACTTAATTTTGTGGAAGGGTCAAGAAAGGCTTCTTGGAAGAAATGATGTCTAGACTATGACATAAGAGATGAGGGAGAATTTGCGAGGCAGAGGCCTGTGGTCAGAGTCAGGGTCAGGGTCAGGAAGAATCGGGTGAGGGAAAGGAACGGGCTAGAGATTTTTAAGCAGAGGGAATCGCAGAAAGCATATTGTGGGAATTGGGAGAATATGACAAATGACTAGATTTTAGTACATGAGGCCAGAAAAGTTGAAATCTGAGTGAAGGCAGGAATTGGATATTGCGGAGCCTTGTGGAACACTTTAAAAGAGGCTGCAATTTATTTCAAGAGAAATGGGAGCTATCGAACAAGCCTAAAAATAGCTTGAATTCTTAATTAGTCCTATTTCTGCAGAGGAAAATGAAAGAGGGAGGTAAAGACAAACTGAGAAGCCTCACCAAACCCACATAGCAGGGAGTGTGGTGGTAGCAGTTGCAGCAGGACGAACACAGGACTCATGACCAGTTTGCAGGATTGTCTTTCTTCTAATCTCTGCCATGTGCCAATTTTGTTTTGTTTTCTTACAGATATTTCTTCCAGATATCTAACTCATTCTAAATCATGTGTGCTTACAAGGTAGAGATGAGGAACAAATACTCAAAAGTAGTAGATAATCCCAGATCATCCACTTGATTTTAGAATGTGACCATATAAACAGGCACACGCAGGAGCATGCACACACCTGCACACTCATACTCACTTGAATACACACTTTTAAAAAAAAACAGCTTTATTGAGGTATAATTGGTATCCAAAAAACTACACATATTTAATGTATATCCTTTGATGAATTTGGACATATGCATACACCTGTGAAACTCTCACCACAATCAAAGTAATAGATAAACATCCATCACCTCTGAAATTTCTTTGTGTTTTTTGTTTGTTTGTTTTCTTATTGTAAGAACACTTAACATGAACTCTACCCTTTTAACAAATTTGGAAACACACAGTACAGCATTGTTAACTATAGGCTCAACGTTGTACAGCGCAGCTCTAGAATTTATTCATCTTGCTTACCCACCAACAGCAACTCTCCATCTCCCCTTGCTGTAGCAGCCGTCTCCAACCTTTTTGGCACCAGAGACTGGTGCTCCTATGAGAATCTAATGCCTGGTGATCTGAGGGGGAGCTGAGGCAGTGATGCTAGCGCTGGGGAGCGGCTGCAAATACAGATGAAGCTTCGCTCGTTTGTCCGCCACTCACCTCTTGCTGTGCAGCCCAGTTCCTAACAGGCCATGGACTGGTACCGGACCATGGCCTGAGGATTAGGGACCCCTCCCTAGAATACCTGGCAACCCATTCTACTCTCTGCTTCTATGAGTCTGACTACTTTAGATACCTCAAAAAATGGAAACATGCAGTATTTGCTTTTCTCTAACTGCTTATTTTACTTAGTGTAATATCCTCTAGGTTCACTTGTGTTGTCACAAATGACAAGATTTACTTCCTTTTTAAGGCTATATAATACTCCATTGTTGCATACTCATACTTTGAAGCCATTGTTGCCCAAGACTTAAAGGAGAAGGATTCTCCACTTGAGTGCCAGAGAAATGAAAAGGGCTTCTATGAAGATGGGAAGATGGGCACCATGGGCCATTTCCTGGCACATTCCCCTGGCACCAGGGGACTTTTGGAGTTACAGCATTCTTTCATGTATAGCAATGTTTACCAGAAAGCTTCCACAGAACCCCAGGCTTTCAATTCCCAGGTTACACAATTATTGCTCAAGAGAAAGTTAAATTTCTTTACTAAGAAATTTACAAAACTTTGATATGTCATGTGCATGTGAGTCTGAGAAAGGAGCACAATTTATGACGTATTTTAAGCTATTTTCCAATGATTTGCCAGCCTGCTTAACCACAGAAACCTTTTTATTTCTTGTGGAGCATCGTGTAGCACAGGGATGACTGTAAGCCATTTGGAAAGAGGACGCAGTATCTCCATGGCTGAGAGTGCCTCCCGGGAAAGGGTCTGGGTGGCACCTGGGGCCCCAGAAGCTTATGATTTGCATGTATATATATCTGTGACAGAAGCACAACATGGCAAACACAGTAACAGCTATTATATTCTCCTCTCCAGGAGAGACAGTTTGTTGGTTTGGTGGCTTCTCCAGGGAAAATTCAGAGAGTGAAGTTAATAGAAAAGAAAAACAGCTATTCCTTGTAAACACAAACACAGGCGCCTCTGCATCAGTAAATCCTGCAGAGAGATTCTTGCTCAATATTTTAAATAGATTTTAAAGGAAGATTTAGGGCCTTAAATTTGACATTGTGGAGAAAAAAAATCTGTGTTAAGAAAGAACATATGTGATTCAAATATTGGGCAGCTGAAAATCATGAGTGATTTTTACACATTTTGGGTTTAATTTTTAATTGAAAATATGATATAGAAAACTATCTCTTAAAAAGCTCACCTTAAAAAAAATCCTGTTGGAAAAGACAAGCAGCTCCAGGTGACATCTGCCTAATGATGGGAAGTCTTGAAAAGAACAAACATGTGAGGGAATTCCTAGGACACATTTGTTGAAAGTTCTTAAAGAGCAACAGACCAGGTCTGGAGGATTTTTCTGAAATGTACATTCTCTTAATATTCTTACCAATCCTTAAAATTTTCACCAGCTCTTTGGATCTCACCAGTATCATTGAAAGGCTAATTCAAATTAAGTGAACAGATAAAAACATGATTTAAGAAAAACATTAATAGTAGCAACACCCAAAGAATAGAAAGAAAGTTCCAACTGTTTACATCAGAAGATCACCCCCAAATCTACTATAAATCATTGAGTTATGCTTTGAAAAATTGTAAGAGAACCAGTTGAATGCAGGGAGGTTAAAGCAAAAAGATAAAGCCTGAATTTTATCAATAACCCCTTCCCCCCATTAAACTATGTGCCAAGTACTTTCCACAATAACTTTTATTAATTTCATAACAGCCCTGAGAAATTCATATTACTTCCAATTTACTAATGATAAGAATTGAGTTCAGAGAAGTTAAGAAACTTTCTCAAGTCTTTATAGAGTGTTAAATTCATATTTTAACCCAGATTCATCAGATAGTGTTGCATGGTCTCTCTTTAATGCTTCTGCTTCCAATGGCAAGGTTGTTCCCAACTAAAGAAATTTAATTTGAAAGTCAAGGATAAAAGTTCTCAGACAAGTGAAAAACTTCTACTATCATTTTTAAATCAAACAGAATTCCTGGAGGAAAACAGGTGGAACTGTGAATGAAATTGATTTTGCAAATCTATTTATTTTATTCAGCACACACTTACATAGCATTTACCAGGTTCTGGTTTAAGCGCTTTGCAAATGTGGATCCTCCTAATAACCTTCTGAGGGAGGTACAGTTAGCATATCCCCTTTACAAAAAAGCAACAAGGAGGTTAAGTCACTTGCCCAAGGTTATCCAACTAATAAGGTGCAGAACAGGGTCCAAATCCAGGCAGTCAGGCTCTAGAGTCCATACTTTTAACCTCTCTGTTAGGTCGCTTCTTCAATTGGACTGTTTGAGGTCTAAGGAAGTGCTACTTACGGGTGTGGGGTTAGATGTTCAGGTTTACAGTGTGTTTACTTGCCTAGTATCAGATGCACTTTAGGCAAAAGCAGATCTTCAAAACTTTCCTGAATACTACCATGTCAAGGAATATGAGGCCTGGATGTCTATATCTCTTAAGGATCTCTTGACCCTGAACAGCCTGCATGTACTCTTCTCAGGGGTGGTCTAATTTCATTGGCCATGGTGAATCAAATCCCCACTGGCTTCCTATTTTGGCGGACAGTGTGGGGCGTGGCCGTCTGTCTCCCCTGCAGTGTCAGGACTGTCTTACTGGCACGGAGTAAGGAAGAGGGTTACCTTGTGCTACTTCATCATGCATAGCTCTCAGCCATAACATGCGCTAAGATCGTGCAGAAAAACCCAGATTAAGAGTAACTCTTGACACGCCGTGTGCGTGCATGTGCACAGCACGCACTCACACACACACACGCGCGTGCGCGCGCACACATGCACGCACAAAGCTGAATCAGGGTCCATATGAACAAACATCTGTGCAGAGGCCTAATGAAACAGTGTTGTGCTTGGGATAAGGGCTGAGAGCCTTCCCAGAAATGGTTTTAGCAGAGTTGAGATAGCAACTGTCCCTATTTATAATAATGACATTGAAAAATCAGGGAGGGGGAGAACAGCACTTTTTAATAGCAATTTACTGATCAACAAAATACTTCATGATGTTAAAAATATTTTCACCTAGTTCCCTTTCCTCTATTTAGGTCAAGGTATAAACAAACAATGTTTTTTCCTCTACTAAAAGACAAATTGTACAAACTATGAAGCAAAAGATAGGAAAAAATACAGATACAATTCTCTTCAAATCATAAGGTAGATACTTCTGTTTCCTTTAGCTGACCATTTTCTTTTATGTAAAGTAAAATGATAACTTCTTTTAACTTCATTGGTCTTCTAACTTTACAGAGGTTTCCATTTATTTCTTTTTAACATCTTCCTCTGAGAAAGATCTAAGGCATGAGATTTAATTGGTTCTTAAAAGACACATGAAGTCTTTGAAGAAAAAACAATTCAAATGGTATGTTTAATATAGTGAGTATTATTTAAAATGTGTCTCCTTATGGCCAGGACCTAACAGGTAGCAGATCTACATAGGTTGAAATTTTTCCAACCAAAAACACTGGAAAATTAACCTTATGATCTGAACATTTAAACTCATTCAGTTTTCAAAGTCAGTCACTGGAATGCCCTGGATGTCTGGAACGAAGGGCTCTTGCCTGCGAAGTATGTTGATGTTTTGTTCAAGAAGAGAATGACCACAATGCTAAGAATCATAGCTGGCCCTCAGCATTTCCAGATGTGGAACCAAGTGTCAGCATAAATTTCCTCAGATTCGTTTTGAGTCTGGGCTTGGCTGGCAGTGCTGACCGGAACACACATGGAGAAGGCGCCGAGGTAGTGGCCGATACTCTGTGTGAAAGACTTTCCTTGTGTCCCACCCCGCGTATATCTTATGGAGAAATCAGCTCTGAAGAGACAAAGCAGAGCCACCATGTAGGCTGCTTAAGGAGACTCTAACGACCCCCAATTCCAGAGTCAGAAACACCAAGAGACCGAGGAGCATGAAGAGCTATGAGATAGGAGTCCACCCCCACTCACTCATCATAAGTTTTGTTTCAAGACGTATTTAGCTTTCAGAAGTATTTAGCTTTCTTCATTAACATTCTATTTGACATATTTCCATATGTATATATGGTTACATATTCTTTTAAAATATTTTTTAATTTTTCAATTACAGCTGACATACCATACTGATTTCAGATGTACAACATAGTGGTTAGACATTTATATACCTTATGAAGTGATCCCCCTATAAGTCTAGTACCCACCTGGCACTATACCTAGTTATTATAGTATTACTGACTATATTCCCCATGCTGTACTTCAAATCTTTGTGACTGTGAATTTGTACTTCTTAGTTCTTTCATCTTTTTCACCTATCCTTTTAACAGCCCTCCCATGTAGCAATGATCAATTTGTTCTCTGTCTCTGACTTTTTTGTCTGTTTTGTTTGTTTATTTATTTTGTTTTTTTAGATTTTACATATAAGTGAAATCATATGATTGTTGTCTTTTTCTGTCTGACACATTTCACCTTTAGGTCCATCCATGTAGTTGCAAATGGCAAAATTTCATTCTTTTTTTATGTCTGAGTAATATTCCATTTTATATATGTATCACTTCTTCTTTATCCATGTTTATTGATGGACACTTAGGTTGCTTCCATACCTTGGCTGTTGTAGATAATGCTGCAGTGAACATAAGGGTGCATATATCTTTTTGAATCAGTGCTCTGAATTTCTTCGGATAAATACCTAGAAGTAGAATTGCTGGGTTGCAAGGTAGTTCTATTTTCAATATATCTTTTTGAATCAGTGCTCTGAATTTCTTCAGATAAATACCTAGAAGTAGGATTGCCGGGTTGCAAGGTAGTTCTATTTTTTGAGGAACCTCCATACTGTTTTCCACAGTGGCTGCACCAATTTATAATCCCTCCAACAGTGCACAAGTGTTCCTTTTTCCCTATATCTTCACCATCCCTTGTTTGTTGATTTATTGATGATAGCCATTCTGAGAGGTGTGAGGAAAATATAGCACATTGTGGTTTTTATTTGCATTTCCCTGATGATTAGTGATGTTGAGCATCTTTTCATTATGGTTACATAGTCTTTACAATTAGAATTGAAATTGTTGGTAGCAGTCTCTTTCTTAGCCAGCTTGTGATTTAATTCATCATTCCCTTGCTATTGAGAATTAAGTACCTTCTACATTTTTAACATAATAAATAATCTATAATTAGCATTTCCATGGATATGATGGCCTTCAAATCATTTTGTGGTCTTTCCTATTTTTCAGAGTGTCTTTTTCAATGGGATTTACATGAATCATTGAAATACATACCCCTGTAGCTCTTTAGTCACACCATCACTTGGAAATTCGTTAACAAGGAAGCCAGAAAGAAAATCTGATAAAATGTTCATTCAGTGAAATCTGTATGGAAATCCGTGGTGAGATCTATGCAAGTCTTTGAAAATCAAAATGACTTTTAAACGCAAAAGTGAAAAAAAAAGACCATCCTAATATAATAATTCCACAACCACATATACCAGAATAATACTATGGTCTTATTTTTATTTAATCCTTTTGCATTTGCAGATATAAAGCCGAGCAAACATAAAATGCTTACTCTGTGCCATATAGTTTAGTAAGAGTTTTACGTGATATATTAACATATTGAACCCTTGGGGAAAAAAACCTGTGAAGAAGCTACTATTATTTTTCACATTTTACAAATGTGAAAATCAAGCATCAGAGAGGTTAATTCAGTTGCCCAAGATCGCAGCTGGTAGGTGGCAGGGCTGAGATATGAATCCAGGCAGTTTAGCTCTGGAATCTATGCTCCTAGTCATTATACTTACTTTCCAGAACACACACATAAGTCTGAATTTGGCTTTCTTCGATAATGTTACATCATACATATACTGCAGTATGTATATGTGGTTATATAGACTTTAAAACAACCATTTTAATTATTTTATAATATTTCCATAAGTTTTCATAATAATTCATGAACCATTTCCTCATGATTAGAAGCTGAGTTCCTTTGTTTAAAATTATTAACAATCTGTAATAAATTATTACACAGACATAGTTGATTTCAAGCCATTTTGCAGAATTTTCTTGACATAGATTCCCATAAATGGTATTTGTGGGTCAAAGGGTAAACATTTTTATGACTCTTGATACCTATTTTAAGAATGATTTTCAAAAGAGTTATTCCAATTCACATCACCAACATTACTATATGAGAATGCCAAATTCTTTGAAACCTAGCTAGAATTGGATATTGTCAGTTATATTTGTAAATTTATTAGGTTAAAAATGCCCCTTGTCATGTTCATTTATTTGATAACCAGTAATATAAAACATGTTCTAATTGTCTTTTAAAAACCAAATTTATTGAGTTTTAGCATATATACAGTAAAATTTATTATTTTTAGGTACATGGTTTTAGCAAATGTTTATAATCATGTAACCACCACCACAGTCAAGATATAAAATATTTTTTCACCCCCAAAATTCTCTTATGTCCCTTTGTAGTGAATCTCCTCCCCAGATCCCTACCTCTTGGCATCCTCTAATCAGTTTTCTGTTTCTATAGTTTCTCTTTCCAGAATGTCATAGAAATGGAATCATATGGTATGTATGATCCTTTCGTGTCTGGCTTCTATCACTCAGCATAATGATTTTGAGATTCAGTCATATAATTGTATATATTAAGCAATTTGTTCCTTTTTCTAGCAGAGTGGCACTCTGTTGTATGAATGTGCATGTTATTCATTCACCAATTGTTGGACATTTGGATTGTTTCTTTTTTGGGCAATTATGAGCAAAGTGTCTATAAATACTTGCAAACAGGTTTTTATATGGACTCACCACCTTAGGAGAATTTTTGTCCAAGTAAATTTTTTACTAGTATCTTAAGGTTTTTCTTATCTATCAGCTCCATATTGAAAAAAAAAATAACTCTTTCTCAAACATTTTCAACACTTGTTTATCCTAGTCTTTAAATTTGTTTTATTTAACTTAAACTCTAAATTTTAAACTGTAATGAAACCAGTCTCTTCCTTTATTATTTATTCTATTACTTCCAAGTTTAGAAAATTATCCCTATTTTAGAATATTGATAAATATTACATTTTCTTCATTGGGTAGGTGGTTTGAATTTTTTATATTAAATTTCTATTCACTTTGAATTGATTTTGATTCATGGGGTAACGACCTTAATGTTTACCTACTATATGATACTATTTGCAGATTTTGTCCAATAATAGAAGTCCATAAAGGATAGTAAGTAAAGGAAGTCTATGCAAAAGACATTATTTAACACCTACTGTATTCTTTGAGGTTTAAGGATATTCTTTGTAGGATGCAGTTTCTGCTCTTGAGTAATTTTTAGAGGAGTTAAAGGCCACATGGTGTATTAGGGTTCTGCAAAAAATAGAACCAATAGAAAATATATATATGTATACATATATATATATTTATTATAAAAAATTGGCTCACTCAACTATGGAGGCTGAAAAGTCCTATGATCTGCTGTTTATAAGATGGAGACCCAGGAAACCTGGTGGTATAGTTCCAGTCTGAGTCCAAAGGCCTGAGAACCAGGTGTAAGTCCCAGGGCAAGAGAAGACTGATGCCTCAGCTCAAGGAGTCAAGCAGAAAGCAAATTCCTTCTTCCTCCACCTTTTGATCTATTTGGGCTCTCAAAGGATTGGATGATGTCTGCCCATATTGGAGAGGGCAATCTGTTTTACCTAGTCTGTTGATTCAAATATTAATCTCATCTGGAAACACTTTCACAGACACACCCAGAAATGATGTTTATCCAAATATCTGGGCACCCTATGACCCACTCAAGTTAACATATAAAATTAACCATCACAGATGAATGTAGTGAAGGTAGAAGGATAACTCAAGATAAATATTTCTGTTAGTATCAGTGTTATAGTCTCTGCAGCCCCAGAATTTCTGGCATATCCAGGAGCACTGGAAAGTTGGTTTGGAATCTTAGGTCTAATCAGAAATCTTGTACTAATTGTACTGACTGCCCATCAGCCTGTATCAGAAATACGCAGGCCAAATTTGCCATTGATAGACTGCCTGAACTTTTGGACAGAATCACAGTCAATCAAAAGTCACTTTAAAAAAATTCACTGTCTCAATTCACTTCTTCAGCAACTCACATTCTTTCTGCTTGTTGTCCACACCCACGAGAAGGAGAAAGGAAGTTGGGAGGGGTGGAGTAGTTGCATTTTCCATTTGCCTACTTAACTGTTTGCCTACTTAACTGTTTGCAGCGAGAAAGCAGAAGCAAGAGAGTGAGTGGAAAATGGTACACCAACCACGCCTACTAGTCAGAGTGTCCTAATCTAAATCCGGGTTTCTCACCAACCATGTTAATAGAATGTCCTTCTTTCTTTGGAGGGAGGATGGGGAGGAATTGAGTAGAGAGGTGGGGAGAAGGGAATGAAGATCTTCTTTCCATTTTGTGTGGTTGGCACTTGGGAACTTTGAACATATTATCCCTGTGGTTTGGTTGGGACTCTCTCCTAAAAGTCTTTCTTCATTGTGGCTTTCAAGTGAGATACAGGTTCAAATTCTAGTTCTACCACTTATGAGTAAGTTTGAAACTTAGTATATATATTTCTATGTGTACATATATATTCACAGGGAGGGAGAACACTATAAATCATTAAAGGAGGGAGAATTACCGCCTCTGGGGCTTTTGCTTCCACTGCTAAACACTGGAGGTTCTTCATGTTTTTTTAATGAAGGGGGGTGGTTTCCCTAACAGCTTTCAAATCCCACTAGTATGCATTGTCTCTGTACAGGTTCAGAAACACTTATTTCCCTTTTATGTTCTCAATCATGTGATGTATGACTTTTACTAATTCTTCATAAAATAAATCTGTCTAGGGACATGGAGGAAAGGGCTTTCTCAGGAGTAACCTTCATATGGTTGCAAGACAGGCCCCATGGGTAGTTCCAAGGTTCCCTCTCAATCCCACTATTATAGTTGTTATCTCTCCTGTGACCTTGGACCCCATGCTCAAGTAACTTTCTTTCCCGATTTAGTGGTTGGAGAAAGTGAAGGGCTGATCACCTTCCCTATGAAGTCTGACAACTTCCCCTTGCATGGGACTGGTCTGACTGTGGAAGAGGTATTTAAGTGTGATGTTACAAAAGTAATCTGGGTGAAAAGAATGGAAAGTATTTGACCTCTTCCATCTCTTGTCAGATTAGGGCAATGACAAGTGAGATAGGGCCTCTTTCAAAGAGGAGAAATTTAAATGGGATGGATGGAGGAGACTAAGACATTTGCATGGAGGCTGGTAGGTTACTTGAAGGAAAGGAGGAGATTGGACTTCTCAAGTGTCATTTCATATTTTAATGTTGGCTGTGGAATCTGCTGGCCACCAATCTTGAGAAGCTGCCCTGATCATTGAGGTCATGTCTATTTGTTCTCTGTGCATGAAGCCAGGCAGCCTGTTGGTTTCATTGTTTTTTGTTGTTGTTGCTGCTTCTGCCTGCCCAACCACTCTCTTCTACTTGGGGTAGAAAGATTCTAAGGCAGGGAGGGAGCTGGGGCTGCTGATTTATATCAACATCTGATGTGTGAACTGAGTAATTCGTATATAGCAGCTCCCATAAGAAATATACTAGATTTAGGACTATATGGGAATATACTCATCTCTACATCTTCGCTGTGGCTGCCTCACTTTAAGTAGCAGATAATTTGAGCCAAAAGCTGTCTAGACTTGGAATGTGTAGACTTGCTATTCACTTGCCCTGTGACTTGGGCATGTTGTTTAACCTGAGTCTTGGTTTTCACTAAAGTAGAAGAGGAACTCAGTTTCCTAGGAATTCGTTCTGTGCAATTCTGCCCAGGACCTTGGAACCAGTAGCTGTGAGCTCTGGTTACTTATCTACTTGGCTTTATAGACTCTGAGAATTGATGTGCCTGCCACACTAAGGTAACTTGATTCATTTTCTAAACAATGTTGGAGAATTCATATGTATAATATGTTATATAAATTATATTACATAAAAATTTATATACGTGTGTGAATTTTGAGTTAATAGTCTTATTTCAAGTGAGAAGGTATGTTGGTCAGCTAGGCAATTCTCTTATTCCCCTGAGTAATGCACTGCCAGACATGATCCTCCCTCACGGGAGCTCCCACATTTACTACCTTTGGGATAACTTCCTTGGCCTTCTTCTGGGAAAATAGGCAAGATGCCTCCAAAAATCAGGTCTGAGATCTGCATCTGTGCTTTACTTTTAACCCCTTTTCCAAGTCATCACCGTGACCACCAGCGTCACCTTTAGCAACCTGGTGAGAGTGTACAGACATCTAACCCAGTGTGAGGGAGCACAGGACCCTACCGACATTTGACCCCGTGTGAAGGAGCACAGGATCATACCGACACCTAACACAGTGTGAGAGAACATAGGAACACAGTTTCTACATTCAGTGCTAAGTGAGACTTGGTGACAGGATGAGACTACAGGAAACCCGGGCCAGAAAAGAAGACCACTATAGCCTGGGTGTGTTGGCTGCAGCTGTCAGATTTGTGAGTCTGTATAAAAATCTCCTTTGAAGACTCCTACAATGAACTCAGGGGACTTTGAAGTGGGCAAGGACTATTGTTTTAAGAAACAGTCAAGTGGGAACTCCTAATTGGGCACAAATAGTGTAATCATATGTTAGTTCACAAGTTTCTGAAGCCCATAATATTCTGGCCTCTTCTCCATTTCCTTCCAGCTAGCAACTCTGACCTAAGGTCAGGGTGCTTATGCTTCATCACTCTACTTCTACCCTTTGGGACCACAGTAAGCTTTTTCTCTGAGCAATTTATGTCCCTTGCGAAAAACATTGTCCTTAATCTGGGCTCCAAGCTAGCATCTCATCAAAATTGCCCTCACAACATTAAATCTAACAACTTAGTCAGGGTCCTCTGGTGTGCATCCCTAGAAGCATTGCAATTTTTAACTTAGTTTTAAAAATTAAAGTTATATTACCACACATCATTTAAAGAATCAAATACATCTGCAAGGCTTTCAAAAACTTTGGCAGCCTCTCCCACCCATTTACCACTCTTCTAAAGCCCCAACTTTCAACCATTTTGGCCTTGTGGTCTTTACCTTCATATCCTTAACATGGTTCTATCGCAACTTCTTGATTTTTCAGTGTTAAGCATTAACTACTGTCTTCCAACTATAAATGATGAGGATTTCTCCCCTTTCCCACCACCCACCCAACTCTTCCACAGACTTCAGAATTTTTAAGAAATTGCTCCCAGTGTTAAGAAAGCTGCTGCCATTCGATTCTTGATCCTTTGTATAAAGCATGATTTTTCTCTCTGGAGGGTTTTAGAATTATCTCCTTGTCTCCTATCACTTTAGGCTGGGTTTCCTAGAGACAGAGATTGAGGTAGGGTTTTGAATGCATGTGATTAATGGAAGGATTAATCTCAGAAGAAAGTAAATGAGGGAAGGAGAATGGGTCTGGAGAAAGAGCTAAGGATGTGGTTTCGGCTACAGTCTAGCTTTGGCCTGATACCCAGTGCTGCTCTCAAACACAAATTGTATCACAGAATTAGTCCCTCTTTTAGGGCAAGGCTATTGACCTTTCAGCCTCTCCTATTGGTTATGAGTCATTGGTCATGAGTTCTCCTGTGCAGGAGCTGGAGTGGTGGGCAGGACCTCCCAGGAGACATTGCTGTGTCTGAGGCAATTGTTTGGCTGAGAGCAATTCCCTAGAGAAGGGGGCTGTGAGCCCTGAGCAGACAACACTCAGAGCAGTTGGCTACACTGGCCCCGTATAGGGGATTGGATTAGGTACCAACATGTGTTGTGAAATTTTCAGTGGTTACTTTTCACTCTGGAAACTCATATTCTTCCATACTGGGAAATTTTTTTTCAGTTGTTTTGTTGATAACATTGTCTTCTCTGAAGCCCCTGTTATTCAGAGGTAGGAGCTTCTAGACTTCTTCTCTGATATGTTATCCATCCCCTCCTATTTTCCTTCTCTTTTTCATTTTGTTCTTCCTTTCTTTTGAGCTTTTTAAAAATTTCTGCTCTTATTTTTTAATTTCATAGATCTCTTTGCTCTGAATATTTTTTGTTTAGTCTCCTGCTCCTGTTTTATGGTTGCGATTTCTTCTTTTCATAAGAATATTAATAATAAGGGTTTTTTTTCTGCCTTCATAGTCTGTTTCCTTTAAGTTGCTTTCCTCTGTTCATTGTTTTTTGTCCTTAATTTTTTATAATTGAGGCTTTCCCCTAACATATCTGCTTTGCTCATATTTAGAGTGGGACATTCAAAAGCTGATTGAAAACTCTAAGTCAGTGGGGTTATTGACTGTGAGCTTCATGGTAGGGTGAGCTAGATGAGCCATTTTCTGGGGAACTCTAAGATCTGTAGGTCTTGTGAGCTGATCAGATTCTACAGGGAAGGCTCTGCTAATCTTCTGCATGGAGGATATAACCTGATTTCCAGTGTTTTGGGACCAAACATGGGGAAGTAAATGGTTGAGTGTCAACATTCAGTAAACATTCATTTGATTCTCCTGTTTTTATTATACCATCTCTACCTTCAGCTGTGGCTGGTGTCCTCTAGTTCAGAGATTATGAGTTACTTTTTTCAAAAGACCAAACCTCTGTCTTATTTTAGGGTGGAGGAAAGTCTGTCACCTGGCTCCATGGGATAAGAGAAAGGTTATGAAGGATCTAACTGCTTCTTAAACAAACTTTCATTCAACATCACCTGTTTTAGCTTCATCTCTCCCTCAACTTGTAGAGTGCATGGTGCCTCTAATTTCAACCCACAAAGAACACTTTTTGTGGGTTCTTCACTATAAACTGTGTCTCCACTTCCCACATTTAGGATTTATCTTTCTTGAGTGTACTAAACAGTAACTACTCATGCATCTACTTTCTAAATTCTAAAATTTTGTTGCTATTGTATTCTCTCTGGAATTCTTTGTTTGTTGTGTGTTTATGCCTTTTTTCATTCTTTTACTGTTATTTTATTGGAATTTCAGGAGGGAGTAGCAATTAAGTCATGTGTTCAATCTAATATCTTAAATTAAAATCCCCAACAGGATCTTGCAATTTCTGTGTCAGGGCAAAGAAATTTCCTCTGAAATTTTTCTCAGCCCCTTATTATTCATTCTAATGGTGCTGAGCCTACATTCTTCATCAGTAAAGATTGTCCTCATAACCCAGACCATCTTTCTAATGCATATTTCATATCAGGTACATAATAACAATTAATTTTGTATTAAATATTTATGCAACATTGTGCAGTCAACATTATACTAGGTCCTCAAAGAGCTTATCTAGTTCTAATGTGCTAAAGAAGCAATAATCCATTCAGAGATTCTGCAGCAAAACATTTTTAAAACAGCACATTCAAAACTCAACATTAACATTTCACTAATTCACATGCTTAATCTAAGTGTCTTCAATGCACAAGCATTTTACGAGACACAGTATTTTCACCATGTACCTCTAAGGTATGCTCCAATGTCCAGGAGAGAACTAGAGCTACAGCATCAGAAACAGCCATGGTGGTGGAATGCAAAGCTATTTCCCTACCTTTATTTTCCTCTTCTCCACTCCCAAGGATTATGAAAAAGACCAGTGCCTATAATCAGGAGGAAGAAATTTCAAAAGTTGAGAATCACAAAGACAATAATCTCCTAGCACGCACCATTTGTTCTCTGCCCGTATCGCCTTAGCCTTTACCTCTACACACCCAAGGCTGCTTGCTGTTAACATCTCCAACTTTATTCCTGAAGACTTTTTACCTGATTACAGGATCAAGCTCAGCTTGTGCATAGGAGAGGCCAGAAATACCAGTTAATACCCTTGGGAATCATCCTTAAATCAATGACAGATGGGGAGTGTTATTGACGGGTAAATTCCCCAGCTTCCTAGTCCCTCGGCTGAGATAACTCTGAGGCATATTCTATACTATCTCCTAGAGCTTCCTAGAAGAAATGCACTCTTCATTGGTTCTTTCTCTTTCCTGTCCCACATCTCCTCTTCCTTACTGGTGTCTCCCATGGTCACCCCCTAAAGAAACTACTTACATTCAAATTTTGCCTCTGCTAAAACCCAGACCAAGATATTTTCTAAAGAATACTATCTCTCAGAGATGTCATACTCTTACCCTGAATTTTACAAAAGTAGAAAGAACTAAAGAGATATAGGAGAATGCTATCCAATGCACACAGAACTTTAGAGTAATTCAACAGCCAACCAATGCTTACACAGTTAAATCTTGGAACTGGAAAGGGTTCAAATAGTAATTTAGTTCAACCTCCCACTCAGAACTAGAGCCTCTCATTCTGAAGATCCCTGCCCAGTGATCACCTCAAGTCCCTATTCAAGTACCGCAAAACACAACAGACTACCCAAGGAAACTCAGCCCTTCAGGTTTCAGTGCCTATCTTGGTTTGACTGTGGTAGATTCTAGAAAAAGAAGAAGGGAAACAAAAGAAGCTAAAAAATATGGGTGGTTATTGGGAGAGAACAATCTAAAATGTCATCTATAAGAATATCAGTGGAGTTTCCAGTCAAGATGGTGGAGTAGGTAAATGTTGTGTTTGCCACCTCTCACAACCACATCAAAATTACAACTAAACTACAGAACAACCACCATTGGGAGTCACATGAAGTCTAGCTCAACAGAAGTCCTACAATAGGGGACATACAGAAGAGACCAACTTGAGACTGGTAGGAGGGGCTGAGGTGTGGAAGGGGCTTGCCACACATTCATATGTGGTGGTTCAGAATCAGGAGGGATATCTTGTCTACAAAAATCCCCCCAGAGAAGTGAGGGGTCTCAGCCCCACACCGGGCTTTCCAGCCCAGAGTTCCAGTACCAGAAGTAGAAGTCTCCACAGCTTCTGGATGTGAAAACCAGTGGAGATTGGGGCTGAGTGAGATGGAGGTCTCACTCTAAGACATTCCTCTTAGAGGGTCCACATGCAGACTTATTTGCTGACAGACTCACTCCCTCTGAGCTCCAGTGCTGGGGCAGCTGCTCAAAAGGTGCTAGGGACATACAAGGTAGAACTGAATTGTCTAGCTTCAGGGCAAAGGCAGGAAGGGCAGCTTTCTCTCAGACAGATGTGCTGGCAGAATTCATTGTCTCTTTGTTGAGCCCTCCCCGTTCCCAGTGTGCAGATGCAGGTAGCTGCCATAGCTGAACTCAATCAACCTAGCTAACAATGATATCCATGTCCTGGTGATTTCCAGAGACCCTGTCTCACCTAATTTGTGGGCCCACCCAAGCCACCTCCAGTGGCTTTTGCATACAAATAGCCTGTCTTGGCTTATGTTGCAGACTTTCCTAAAATCCATCAAAGGTTCACAAAACCCATACAAGTAACATCTGGCTTTAGCTTACCTTGTATCTCTTGCTGAACAGCCCCAAACCTGGTGCTAGAGGCAGCTGGCCTCGGTTCATGGATTTACCTCTTGAGGAAACTTCAAGCCTAGTGTGGGTGGTGGCCATCAGTGGATTGCTTGGTAACTCTTGCCAGGTGGCCCTGGGCAGGGCGCAGACTGCAGCTGAACTCAACCTACATGGGGCCCCACTCAGGAGGCCCTGGGGCTGGTACACCCAGTGGTTGGCTTTAGACTAGCCAGAGCATCACTTGGGGCTGCTTCTGAGGATGACACACCCAAAGGGCAGACTGGGAAGACACCAGAGCCCTGCTAAAGCAAATCCTGCTCCATAGGTTCAGCCCTTCACTGGCCAGTCTTCATAACCAATCAGTCTGTGGGTCAATCCCTCCCACTGATGTGCAAATAGCAATTAAGGCTCAACTATAAGAGAAGGGCATGCACAACCCATATAAGGAACACACCTGGAGGACTCTGCTCAGGTGACCAGGGAAGACTGTGCCACTGTACCCCCCAGGACACCTACAACATGAAGTCATTCTACTAAGAGCAGGAGACATAGTAGCCCTACCTAATCCATAGGAACAGACACAGGGAGACAGACAAAATGGGCAAGCAAAGAAACATGTCCCAATTGAAAGAACAGAACAAAACTCCAGAAAAGAACTAGACAAAATAGAGACAAACAATCTATCAGATGCTGGTCAAAACATTGGTTATTAGATGCTCAATGCACTTAGAGGAAGAGTAGATGAACTCAGTGAGAACTTTCACAAGGAGATAGAAAACATAAAAATGGTGATAGAAAATATGAGAAAGAACCAGTCAGAAATGAAGAATATAACAACTGAAATGAAGATGACATTAGCAGAATCAACAGTAGATTAGATGAAGCAGAGGACTGAATCAATAGTTTAGAAGATAAAGTAGTGGAAAACATCCAATCAGAACAGCAACAAGAAAAAAGAATTTAAAAAAATGAGGATAGTTTAAGGGGCCTCTGAGACAATATCAAATGTATCAACATTCACATCATAAGGATACCAGAAGAAGAGACAGAGAGAGAGCAAGGAATTGAAAACCTATCTGAAGAAATAATTTTGGAAAATATTCCTAACCTGGAAAAAGAAATAGACACAGAAGCTCAGAGAGTCTCCAACAAGATGAACCCAAATAGGCCCACACCAAGACACAACATAATTAAAATGCCAAAGGTTAATGACAAAGAGAGAATCTTAAAAGCGGCAAGAGAAAAGCAATTACTTACCTACAAGGGAGTTCCCATAAGACTGTCAGCTGATTTCTACACAGAAACTTTGCAGGCCAGAAGGGACTGGCACAAAATATTCAAAGTGATGAAAAGTAAGGACCTACAACCAAGATTACTCTACCCGGCAAAGCTATCATTTAGGATTGAAGGGCAGATAAAGAGCTTCCCAGACAAGAAAAAGCTAAAGGAGTTCTTCACCACCAAACCAGTATTATAAGAAATGGTAGGACATGAAAAAGGAAGAAGAGGAGGAAGAAGACAAGAGAGAAGGAGATGGAGAAGAAAGATCAAAATATGAATATTAAAATGGTAATAACTACATGTTTATCAACAATTATTTTAAATGTTGTAAATGGAGTAAATGCTCCAATTGAAAGATGAGATGGCCGAATGGATAAGAAAACAAGATCCTTACATATGCTGCCCACAAGAGACTCATTGTAGATTGAAAGACACACACAGACTGAAAGTAAAGGGATGAAAAAGATATTTCATGAAAATGGAAATAAAACAAAAGGGCAGCTGGGGTAGCAATATTTATACCAGATAAAATAGGCTTTAAAACAAAGGCAAAGAAGGACCCAGTAATCTCACTTCTGGGCATTTATCCAAACAAACCCAAAACACTACTTTAAAGGAACATGTGCATCCACATGCTCATTGCAGCATTATTTACAATAACCAAGTTATGGAGGCAACATGAGTGTTAATCAATGGATGAATGGATAAAGAAGAGATAGTATATATGTACAATGGAATGTTACTCACCCATAAAAAAATGAAATCTTGCCAACTGCAACAACATGAGTGAACCTAGAGGGTATTGTGCCGAGTGGAGTAAGTCAAAGAGAGAAAGACAAATGACTTATGATTTCACTTACCTGTAGAATCTCAAGAACAAAATGAACAAATAATTTAAAAAACTCATGGATACAGAGAACATTTTCATGGTTGCTAGATGAGAGGGGGATTGGGGAATGGGTGGAAAAGAGAAAGGGATTAAGAAGTACAAATTGGTAGTTACAAAATAGTCACAGAGATATAAAGTATAGCATAAGGAATATAGTTAGTAATAGTGTAATAACTATGTATGGTGTCAGATGGGTACTATATAAGGGTGATCACTTTGTAAGTTATATAAATGCCTAATCATCATGTTGTACACTTGAAGCTAATATAATATTCTGGGCCAACTGTAATTAAAAACAACAAAAATGTTATTTAAAAAAATATTAGTAAAAATTGTGTTGAATATTCCCAAGTCATTGAGCCAAGCATTAAACAGAAGTTTCTTTGGTGTTGAATTTCCAAAGATTTTATTCTCTAGTTTCTAATCCATCCCCATTTTTTTCTAAATAAAACTTTTTTCCCTTTGTCTCTCTTCCTCTCATTTCTGTTTGAATGAGCATCTCTCGACAGCCTCCCAGTGGACTCTATTGACACTCAGTAGATAGTAAACAGTTTAATAGCATATGTCCACTCCTGGTCATATAAACTTCATTTGAGACTCCTTATCACAGAGTCTCACTCCCTGTGTAAACAAAGGAAGACTAAGAAGTAGTGTGAATACACAACTTATTGCCAAACACAGAAGCTGCTTATACAAAGTGCGGCAGCAAACCTAGTCTTCCATACAGGATGCTAGAACGCTGGCTGTTTGCCATTCTTCTCTTCTGTCTGGCCCTGTGCTACTCTCCTCCTTGCCCTAACACAGAAATATTCTCAGAACCACTGGACATTTTTAAGAGATATTAACATGCAAGTAACTAAATAGAAAGAACCAGCCAATCTAGAATGTCCTAGAGGCCAGTCACAAAACTTTAGAAACTGAGAGCAATCAACCTCAGTGGCTGTATAGATGTGAATGCAAGAGGCAATGTCGTAGAAAGAGCGTATGCTTTGGAGTTTGTTAAGATTTGGATTTCAATCACCAGTTTGTGAGCTAAGGAACTTACTTAGACTCTTTTAACCTCCACTGCTTCAAGAAAATGGGAATGATACTGATTCTTTTGGGGGGGGGTGGTAAACAAGCACGTAAATGTTTAGTAAAATATCAGGTTGTAAGGCAACATGCCAATGTTGGTTATTACTGCCCATCCTCACTGCTGTGTTGCATTTGCTAACAATAGCAAATGCTATTTGAATGACCCGGCCTGAATCAGGTCACCTTAGTCAATCCAAAGCAATTATCATTAAAAATAATTATTATCATTGTTAATACTCTGACTTGTAGACCACTTACTACATGCCAGGTCCTGGTAAGCTTTTTTCATTTTCATCTCATATAATTCTTAATGTAGATGTATGAGATGAGATATTTTTCCTGTTTTACAGATGAGGAAACTAAGGTTCAGAGAAGTTAAATTACTTTTATGAAGACTACATGAACATGCAGTAGACCCAGGATTAAAACTCAGTGTTCTAACATCGTGTATGGAAGACTGGGTTTGCTGCCGCACTTTGTATAAGCAGCTTCTGTGTTTGGCAATAAGTTTTGTATTCACACTACTTCTTAGTCTTCCTTTGTTTAGCCAGGGGGTGAGACTCTGTGATAAGCACTCTTAAACCTGTGGTCTGAACCATGAATAGATACTGAGTAAACCATGGTAATTGGTAATTGACAAGTGTGAGCACCAGGTAACCCCTCAAAAGAGGAAGTGGGGCTGTAGAGGAGGCATTGACCAGGGGCAACCTAGAAGGCCAAACTTTACACTTTGATGGGGCAAAATGAAGAGTTTAGCCAAGAAATTACATGGGTGTTGCAATGGATTAAGTTGTTAGATGTCTTCTGTCAAGGGGGAAGATTCCTACGTAGTAGCTGAAGACTCAGCTAAAAGTGGCCTAAGCAGAATGGACTGTACTCTTTCACTTAAATAGAGTAAGATAAATCAAATAGCCTTGATTCCAGGGCTAACTGGCCATTTGACTGTGTTATCAAGCATCTCCCTGTTTTTCACATCCCCCGTTCTGCCATTCCCAGAATGCAATCCCTTTCTTGCATCCCTTGCTGAATCATGTGATGGCTGTAGTAGTTCCTGACATGTGACACAAAAAATCCACACCCATAAAAGATGAGGGGTTTCTTTCCATGTGTCCGTCTCTTCTTATTACAGGGAAAAATCTTTCTGGAAGCACTAAAAAGACTACCCTTGAAGTTTCATTTGTCAGACTTGGGTTACATGATCATGCCCAAACCAATTCATGACAAGGGTGAAGAAATTACTATAATTAGCTTAATCTAATCAATATCCATCTTCTAGGAGCAAAATGAGGGGTTCCTTTCACTGATCACATGGGGTCGGAGGCACCTAGACAAAATCAAGCTTCTATCATCAAGGAAGAAGTGTGTGTGCGCGCACGTGTGTGTGTGTGTGTGTGTGTGTGTGTGTGTGCGTGTGCCTGCTGGCATGCATATATGTGCAAGTGCAAGCTCTAGGAGAGCAAAACACAAGGGCTGCCACAAGTAGGCTGCTCGCAACTTTTCTCATGAAAGCAATGAGAAGGGAGAAAACTTTCCTGGAATTACGCCAATAAAAATTAGTCTGCGCAGAACTCCCCAAGACAGAGATCTCTCTTTTCTCCTTGAGAATTTTCATTTTATTTGTTGATCTCTTTTGACTGGAACACACCTTCCTCTCCGCCTGGTCTAAAGCAGGCCTGGCCTGGGCACCACCTTCTCCACAACCACTCAACCCTTTCTCACCAGTTCCAGTGGTTGGTCCTAGAGCTCTTATTTTCCCAAACTTTTGATCATGGAACTCTCTACTTACATTTTTTAAAAAGAAATATCTAGTGACACCATGGAGCCCAGATGTCGACAATTCATGAATATTGACAAAGTAATGAATTATTATTTAAAGGGAAAACAAAACCACAAAGACCATTTTGAGGAAAAAGCATTTCCTCCTAAATATTCCCATAATTTTAGTGTCTACCCCAAAAGCTGCTCTCTGTCTTCCATTAGACACAAGAGAAACAAAACCCTCCTCTCTGCTTCCTGAGGGTGCATCCCTGTGACTATGTTCAGTGATTGCTTCCTTGGCAGGCACAAAACATAATGGAGCCCATCCTTTCTCATTTGGATGGTGGCAAGGGCAGGAGGCTTGGCCTAATATTAAACAGAGCTACATCTAGTCCTGAAATGAGCGGTGGCAAGGAGCCCAGCGTTAAAGACATAAATAAGCTGCAGGTTTTCAGAAACCTGCCAGTAACCCTCTGAAACAGGAAGAGGGTACTTAGAGCTGTCCTGTTAACTCTCAACCATGGGCCTTAAGCTCAGGTCTGAGGCTCCCTTGCTGCTGAAACCACCAGCCTTGGAGCTGACTCCAAGGGTACCAGGCTGAGAAGCCGCCTGAGATACCAGGGAGCACTGATGAGGGAAATCCCAAGATAACCCTCCATTTGCAGGAGCAGAGGGGGCTATAAATGTCATTCCTTTTCTGAGAGATGTGCTATCTGACTCCATTAGACTTTCAGGAGAGCTAAAAACAAACAAACAGCATACGAAAGGGCTTAGGGTAATGGAATAGGATCAGGGCTGCCACTCTAGTGTTGCTGGGGAGCTGTTTCCATGCACCCTGCATTCCGGGGCCCAAGCTTGACTGGGATTTAGAATGAGGCTGCTCACATGTGGGAGAGACCGAGCAAGTGTATGAAACTGCTGCAAACAAACTAGTTTTGTTGTTGTTGTTTCTCAAGTCTGAGCACCTTTAGTCTTGTATGAAAAGCCATTATGGATGAATACAACTAATACCATTAAAACAGGTTCCTCATATGAAAACAAATAATAAACTGTCAAGGCCCAGCTGATGGGCTACTTCGTCAGGCAACATCTGATACCATAGAATTCCCATCCAATAGAAGGCTGGGAATTATTCCTTGAAGTTCATGGTAATGAGAGTCAAGCCTAGGAAGTAGAAATCTAAATTTTATCATTTGGTAAGAAAATATTTATCAAGCACTATGTGTTCAAAGATGTAAAAGACATGTCTCCTATCCTTCAAAAGCTTAGCATCACCACAGACACGTATGAAGTTATATAATGATTTAAATAATAGAACAAGAATAAAAGGGAAGTCAGAAGGCACTATTTGAGAAATTAGAGTGTATATGAGTTAAGATATTCATGGGTGGATTCAGTTACAGTGAGGTGGAGGGGAGTGTGAAGGTTTCTGAGAGAAGGTGGGACTCAAGCTGGAGCCTAAAGGATGAAGGATCTAGGTAGATGAAAAGGGAGAGAAAGAAGGACTATTAAAAGGACTACATGCCATCCACTTATAATCATCTGCCTGAAAAATCATTATTGTTATGGTCTTCTTTTTGTCGCTGTTCTAAATGTTAGTTACTTTTATTTTTAACCGCTTTACAACTGCGATGCAATAAGTCACACAAGTTGAAGGTATTTAATTTGATAAGTTTTGACATATGTATATAATTTCACAAGCAACATAGGAAACTTATCCATCACCCCTGAAAAGCTGTAATCATCTTCTCAAGTAGAAAAGCCAGGTATGTGAGGTTAAGACACTCATTTTACTAAGATTCTAAAAGCGAATTTTTCTCCCTTCTCTGACAGGTTGGGCCCCTTCCTCTCCCACCACAGAATACAGACTTCCTGTTTTAATAATAATTAAAAGAGCCAACCTTCATTGAGAGCATTTGGCAGCCTGAAACTGTGCTTATTTCTTTATTATTCCTCGGGACAATTCCGACGAGGTAGGTATTAACATCATTCCCATTTTAGAGGCACAGGAAGCAGATGTTAGGAGTTCAGACCCTTCAGAAGTCTGTCAGTAGGTGGCAGAGCCACTGTCAATCTCAAGGCTGTCTGCTTCAGGCTTGTACTCTAGTGAGTGTACTCTGCTGAGACTCTTGTAAACCTTTCCCAATACAAAAGATCTTGCCTGCCTGGCATACAGAGAAGGATAAGGAAGACTGAGTTTATAATTATTGAATCTGGGTCATGGATAACACATGAACTCAGACTGGATCATTTAGCTTTCAAAAGTTAGTATCAATTTACATTTCCTCCAAGAGTGCAAAAAGGTTCCTTTTTCTCCATATCCTTGCCAATACTTGTTATCTTTTTGTCTTTCTGATAACTGCCATCCTAGTAGATATGAGATGATGTCTCACCGTAGTTT
The DNA here is from genome assembly GCF_000325575.1 of Pteropus alecto. Classification (NCBI taxonomy): domain Eukaryota; kingdom Metazoa; phylum Chordata; class Mammalia; order Chiroptera; family Pteropodidae; genus Pteropus; species Pteropus alecto. The sequence goes on along the minus strand of NW_006442508.1, from coordinate 8,864,907 downwards.
TGATTTGCATTTTCCTGATAATTAATATGGACTGCTATGTTCATTGTTCATTATTCATTATTCACAATAGCCAAGTTATGGAAATGAGGAAACAACCTAAGTCTCTGTCAATGGATGAGTGGATAAAGAAAATATTATCTGTAATATAAAATATAATATTTATTTTCTTTATCCATATATATACATATATAAATATCACTCAGGTTAAAAACAAAAAGAAAATTCTGCCATTTGCAACAACACGGATGAACCTGGAGGACATCATGCTAAGGTGAAATAAGCCAGACACAGACAAATACTGTATGATCTCACTTATATGTGGAATCTAAAACAGTCAAACTCATAGAAGCAGAGAGTAGAATGGTTTTTACTAGGGGCAGGGGATTGTTGATTATACCTCAATAAAACTAGAAAAAAAAAAACAGGTTAGACTGTGACTTCTTTCTT
>NW_006442508.1:8838424-8864375 GCF_000325575.1 Pteropus alecto | reverse complement strand
GTTACTCTTCATTTCCTGAAGCTCAACCAAGGTTCTTTAACTGACAGAAGCAGCCCATCTTAGAAAGAAGAAAAAAAGATGGGTGTCTTTCTCTTAAAATCCCACAGCGGGGAAAGAGGGCTCTGCTCTGATTGCTGCTGTATAAATGTCCTGTCAAGCTGTTTATACTCACAGTGCATTTTCTTGGCTTCCTTAGCTCTGTTAATTGCCCCCAGTTCAGGAACCTTTGAAGGGATGAAAGCCAGATTGCAGAAACACACCAGTGTTTATCACGAGTGACTTTCTAGGGGATCCCTGTAACAAAGGGGCAGGTCCTTTTCTTCAGAAGCCAAGGCTTTGCTGCTTCACGTCTGGGCCTGACTTTTAACTGGAGATTTCTGATTAGCAGGGGATGGCAAATTCCTACTCATGGGCTCTAGCCCAAAAACTTGTATGAAGTTGCAGCTCATGATGTGAAATGTCTGTGATGGGCAAATGGTTTTTTTGAACGTGTATTTCTGCATCACAATATCACAACCTCCAAGCCCTTCCAGAAGATGTCTCATCCATCCTCCGAATACTAATTCCATTCCTACTCCTTCATTCCAGCAATGTTCAGAAATGCTGAGGCACTTCCTTGTTCAGGTGCTGCATCTATAAATACTCAAGGAGAGTTTAAGAGTATATATTTGCAAAGTACTGTGTCAGAGAAAACCTTCTGTCATAAAAAATTACTGTATGTGCAAGAATAACCGGACTGTAAGAAAAAATGTGAAGAGCTCTTAAGAGAGACTCTATGTTGGAGGTAGAGAAGGCACCCAACTGGGGAACATCAGGGGAGACGTGTTAATTAAGCATGTCTCAGATATTACATTATTTCATCTTCACAGGAATCCCATTAGGTAAGAAAATTGAGGCTTAGAGATACGAAATAACTTTATCAGGATTACATGGCGAGCAAGCAGTGGCGGAGGAATTTAAACTGGGAAGGCCTGGCTTTTAATCCCAATGCTGTACTGCAGAAGTGGCATTGGAGCTGACCCTTGAAAGGTGGATGGGATTATGAGTGGTGAGGTTAGGAGAGGGCATTCTCAGTTTGGCGAACAGGAGGAAAGTAGTAAAAGAAATGCAGTAAGAAAATCATTAAAAGTCCCCAGGGAATGAATTCATTCATTTATTCACTCAACAAATATTCATTGAACATCTGCTATCTACCAAGCACTATTCAGGCTCATAGGATCCATCAAAGTACAGACAAAAATCCTTGCCCTTATGGGCTTATATTCTAGCATGAGAAGACAATAAAAGTAAAGCACAGTATGTTCGAAGTTATAGAGACAGAGAAATACATTCTGGTGAGGAAGGATTGGGAGGGAGTGCAGGATAGGATGGAGTCAGGCAATCATTTAAAATAAGGCCCATCACTCACTGCTCCCTCTAAGTCTTCTTTCTTTCATCTATTTTTTGATCCCTCTATTACAGTGGACTCGGAAATCATGCAATTCTTGAGGTAGCGTCTTAAGACAAATTCTTTCTGCTGCATTGACAGTCACAAGCTGCTGGAATGGCCTTCGCACCAGCCTGAGAGGCGCTGTAAGCTCAAAAGGTTGTCATCTGGGCACAGGGCTGAGCGTGGTTGCTGATGTTTCCTGCTCACCAGGCCAAACAGGGCTTGCTGTCTTCCTGTTTACCACATCCCACTTTGCCTCCTTCCACACGAGAGGGTCAGCTACTAGGACAAGGTTGGGTACAAGCCCTCCATGGGCTGTACAGCCAATAGCTTCACTGCAAAATGACCCTCTGGCTCAGAGAAGGCATTAAAGGAATGCTGTGTAACTCAGGAAGGGAAGTACAGAATTCCACTAAAGAAATACAACCCATCCCCAGCACCCTGGCCTGGATTCTGTGGTAAACAATTCAGACAGAGAGGAGCACGTTGAGGGGATGTGTGGAGAGAGATGCTGTCTCAGAACAGAGACTCTGCCCCTGAGAATGCCATCAGGGAACTCAAAACGAATCAAAGCAAAGCCACTCCAGCGAAGGGTGTGGGGGTGAACTCATGGTGCAGGGACTCTTGCTCACAACTTAGTAACGGGAGGCAGAGTAACTTGTTTTTGGTTTAACAAACAGCATGTGAGTGCACAGGGGGTCAAGGCAAGAGGGGATGACTTTAATCCTTTGTCACCTAGTGAGTGTATTACCACATTAGCATATCACCCCACACACTAAAACACCTCCTTCTTCTGATCTCCAATAAAGTAACAAAGCAAATCACAGGCGTATGTCAATACAGTGTCCTCCCTTGCACAGTTCCTTCCCAGTAGACCCTGTTGACCCTGCCTCAATGTTTTCCAGCAAGACTTTATTATTTTCTCAGGGGAGGGTATGTAGGAGAGTGCAGGAGAATGTGAAGAACTGATTGAGACTATGTTAAGGTTAGGTGTTGAAAACTCACACAAAACTGAAGGCCTTTTTTAGTCAGATATTGTTTAATTTCAAAGACCCGAAGACCACTCAAACTGGTTTAAATTTGAAGAAAAAAAAAAGGCGAGGGGAGGTGAGGACATAATTTTGGAATGGTCCAGAGTCATCTCAGATGCTGGAGGCAGGGGTAAAGCCAGCCTTCAGCGGGACCTGCATCAGGAAGCTGTAATTTGAGCCCACTCTGCAGGCCGCTCTCTGCACATCTGCCTCTTCCTTCTCTCTCTGCAAGCTGGCTTTCTCACTTTCCCATGCACTTGCAGATCCAGTCCTAGCGTCATATAATGTCCAGTTTTCAAGAGTCATGGACCAGCCTCTCTGGATACCAATTCTAAATGCTCGTGGGACAGATTTGGCCCACCTTAAGTTAGCTGTTCTTCCTTTCTTTAATTAGATGAAGCCAGGGAAGACCAGAGTTATTTATTACAAAAATGGCCACAGAAATCCCCATAACATTGTAGCAGAAGCAGAAGCAGCATGAGAAGGCATCTCCATGGTGTCAGGATCCAGCCTCTAAAATGGCTCCCAATGTTCCTCTCCTCCTGGTATTCACAGCCTTGTGGAATCACCTCCCCTTCCTTCTACAAATAGTACACGGCAGAAGTGAGGGGATGTGACTTCTGAGATTGGGATACAAAAGGACTAACTTCCATCTTGCTGGCTGTCTCTCACTCTCTTGCTTACTCTGAGGAAAGCCAGCTCCCATGTTGTGAGCTGCCCTATAGAGAGACTCACATAGCAAGGAACTGAGGTCTTGGGTCAACAGCCAACTGGGACCTGAGGAATGCCAACAACCACATGAATGAGTTTGGATGTGGATATTACTCAGTTGAACTCTGAGATACAGCAGCCCTGGCCAACACCTTGATTGCAGCTGTGCAAGAGACCTTGGATCAGGGGACTCAGTAAAGTCATGACCAGATTCCTGACCCTGAGAAACTGTGAAGTCATAAATGTTATTTGAGCTACCACATTTTGGGATGAGCTATTGTAGAAAAACAGAAAACTAATATAGGATACTAGGCTTCTTGCATCTTGTTTCTCTGCCAACCTTGGTCATCATCCTCATCCACATTGTCCAAGATGACTCGCCAACAATGGAAGGGCATGTCTCTGACTTTTCAGGGTACAGTTCAGAAGTTGCATGCATTACTTCTACTCACATTCCATTGGCTAGAACTTGATTGTGTGGCCATCTTTAGCTACCAAGGAGGTTGGAAGGGCGGCCTCATGCTCAAGTGAAAATCAGGAATTCTATTACAATGGAACAACAGGGGAATGAGATGACTCGCCAACAATGGAAGGGCATGTCTCTGACTTTTCAGGGTACAGTTCAGAAGTTGCATGCATTACTTCTACTCACATTCCATTGGCTAGAACTTGATTGTGTGGCCATCTTTAGCTACCAAGGAGGTTGGAAGGGCGGCCTCATGCTCAAGTGAAAATCAGGAATTCTATTACAATGTAACAACAGGAGATACTGGGGGATAATGATCAGTCTCTGACACAACACGAATGCCACAAATATTTGTTTGCTTTGTGTGTGTGATGAAATTATAGCCACATCTCTGTAGTCTATAAAGGCTGGGATACCCAGAGCATTGTGAAGAATCCAAGAAGGTAAGAGATGTAGGCTATCTGCATAGACCTAGCATAGAGTCTGTATAGCAGGTGGCAAATGCATGTGTGCTGGGGGAATTCATGAACCAGAAACCTGGGCCCTGCCTGTTATTTCTTCAGGGTCACATGGCTAGTTAGCAGCAGAGCCATTATCAACCCCAGGGCTTCTGCCTCCTAGCCCAGAGACCCCTCTGCTCCTAAAGGGCAACTTTAAAGTATTTATTTTGGGTAGGACTAAATGTGCGGCATGAAAATGAGGAGAGAATGACACATAGCAAAAGGCCTCATGACAACCGCTTGTAGTCTGGGCATTATTTTTCCTGCCAGACCAAAATAGTTTGGTTTCTAGCACCTAGTGAATATTATGCCAGCTCTTTACATCACCATGAGCTCATCCAGTGCATTCAAAATATTTTAATTCAATAATTCCAAGTGAGAAGAGAAAGAGTTTGCTTCTGCTGTAATTTCCACGTAAGGGATGGTCCTTTGAATTTAGTTTTAAAAAAATGTTGGGATTTTCCTCTTAAAGTCATCATGCTAATGAAGCCTTTTCTCTTGGAAGATTGTCTCCATGGCAAACTAGAATACTGCACAGAGAAAGCACCCAATAAATGTTTGTTAAATGAAATTACAGGCTCAATTTCTTTTTAGTAATTACTGAAGCATAGAAGAGACTTCTGTCCCCCTGCCCACTCCCTGTACTCATTCTCTCACTTTTCATTTACTAACAGAACCCCTGGCTTTCCCAGGGCACACTGGGGGCCAGCAACAGAGCATATCATCCAGCCTTAGCTGTGGCCTTGTTACTCTTTTGGGGCCAGAGGAATGTGAAAGGAAGTGATATATGCAGCATCTGGGGCTTGCCTAGTCACCAAAAAATGGTGGAGTAGCTTGGGAGCAGCATTCTTAGACCTAGAAATGAAAGCCCTGTGTTGAGGAGGGTAGAAATTCCAAGCCCGGGTACATGAATGAGCTCATGGATTAGAACCATCAAGACCATGTGCTTCACTTTGGACTTTACATAAAAGAGAAATAAACTTCCATTTTATTTAAGGCTTTGTACTTGGGGTGGCTTAGTATCTACCTTAAATAATAGATAAGGTTTAATTTTATTAGTAAGTTTGAAACAATCTTTAATCAATAGATTTTCCTTTCTTCTAGATCGTGTGTGCAATCAAAAATGTTTAAAATGTATCAAGTATTTTAAGAGTTGGGTGATTATATTTCATAAGTTAAAAATGTAAGAAATTCCACTGAGGTGATAGAAATGCTTATTACTTGAAAAGACCACCCATATATCATGACAGTTCCAAGGACATTGTGAGCTCTTACAAAATGTCCACTAAGAAAAATGAAATAATTGATTTCCTGTAAGAAAATGGACGCTCAACCCTGCATTGACCGTACTGAATTTTCATCCTGGATACCTATTTCAAAATACCATCCTCTCCCCGCCATTTTCTGTGTATTTTTCATGTACTGACTTTAATAACAAACCCTTGACAGATGGCCATGCTCTCTCTCCAAGGACCCAAGAATTTTCCTTGGCATTTGCTTCATCCTTTGCAGACCTGATTATAATACTGCATTATTTTTGAATTATATAGCACTACTCTGCCTTTGTTTGGATATCCTTATGCTTCTGAACTTATATGCAAAGACAGTTGTGTGTGTGTGTGTGTGTGTGTGTGTGGTATGTGCATATGTATAATTGAATGAATTGAACTAATACTGCATTATTTTTGAATTATATAGCACTACTCTGCCTTTGTTTGGATATCCTTATGCTTCTGAACTTATATGCAAAGACAGTTGTGTGTGTGTGTGTGTGTGTGGTATGTGCATATGTATAATCGAATGAATTGAACATCAAATTCTAGCTAGAAAACAACTTTTCGTGTCACCATATATCATCAGACACTCTGAGAACTTGAATTGTTCTTTGCTGCTCATTGGGTAAAATCTCAGGCAGATCCCATAGCTTTTTGGGTCACTTTCAGATATTAACACTCGGAACTCTCATCCAATGAAAACTTTTTCTCCTCCTCCGTCTCTGACTTGCCTCAGGCCAGGGGCCTACAGTGGGTGATGATACAGTCATTTTCTTCTCCCTTCCTCATTATACCTCTTCTTCCTCTTCTAGGTGTTGTTTTGTGCTCAAAGGTCAGGATGGGATATGGGGAGTGAAAAGTTGGATGAATCAGAGGACAAGGGCAAAGTCATCATGGCAGTTTAGCATCGGGGTCCTCTGTGTGCTACATGCCCGAAAGCTTGCTCTTCCTCTGGGTTCCTTGGAATTCTCAACACTGAAGATTTCACATTTGAGGTTCCTTAGAGGTAATGTCCCCTTTGACTGGCTGCAATTGCCCCCTGCTCCAATCTCTGGCTTCTGATCCATTCTCTGTTGGGGTCACTCCACCTTTCCAGGAGGCCTTCTCTTGCAAGATCCCTTTGAAGTTGACCCATCACCAGCTTTCTTAGTGGGTCCACATTTGGCTCAGGAAAGAGGCACGCATCCTTGCCCTCCCCATCTCAAACTTAGCAAGCAGCAGCCTTCCTCAGGCAAGCTGCTACTCCACTCCATACTAGCGCTTAGACATTTTGGGTGGGAATATCAGTCTTCCCAAATTCCAGGGAACATATGTCAATTTTCCTAGTAGGTTGCTTTAAGTGCCTCACAGTGGAATCCACATCAGCCTTTTCAGTTCATGCCAAACAAGAGATGGACCTGGCTCACGTGCTCTATTCACAAAGTCTTGCTGAGGGCTGGACCTGTGGTTCATTTCTGACCTGACTCCTCACTGCAGGAGTCCCCATAACTCTGCCAGGCCTACCAGGCCCATTTTCCTAAAGTTCTTCTTTCTGGTGGTGTGGTCAGATAGGATGTTAGCAGCAGTCTTGTGCCCAGCTAATGGAGCCAAGGTCCGGGAGAGGCTTTCTAGCTGCTGCTGGACCAGGCCAGTGTGTTAGCACAACCACCAACAAACAAGCAGTGTTCCAGGCCCTAGGAGTTCTGTGTGGCAGAGCCAGGTTTACACAGAACTGTGGCTCCAGCCCCTGGGGTGATAGAGAGCTCGGTGAGGAGGCCCCACTAAGCCATGGGGCTTTTTCTGACTTATGGTCCACCAGACTCTCACCACACTGAACACACATAATAAATGCTTATTGATTTAGCCACCATTTATTGGTTAAATAAATTTGGACAAGTTTGTGGGTTTTTTTTTTAACCTTATAGCCTTGGTTATTTCATCTATTGATAATAACACCTTCTCTAGGTTGTGGCTGAGGGACAACCAGGTGAATTTATGTGGTTCCTGTCAGGTCTGGTTTCTGTTCATAGCTGAGGTGGGGAAGGCTCGAGGCACATTTTCTCTGCAGCCAAACTCCATTTCAGGTTGCATTTGAGAGAAGGCAGAGTTGGGGTTAAGGGCCCAGGCTCTAGAGCCAGACCGTCTGAGTTACTAGCTGTACAATCTGGAACAAACAAGATGTGCATTAACTGATATATATTTCCATTTCCTCTACTGTTCAGTTAGGATAATAATCTGTAAAGTGTTCAGAACAGGGCCAGACACACAACAAGTTCTCCATAAATATCAGCTGTCATTACAAAGCAGGAGATGATTGCAAACTTCAGTTGCGCTTTATTATCCATTGTGTCACAGGGTACTGTGGATCTGCATAGGCTTAGCTGGTCAAAGATACCAAGAGCTCAGCATAGTTGCTGTGTGTAGTACATGTTAAACTGTTACTGATGATGACTATGAACATCCTATACCCCAATTATGTCCTATAAAGACCTGAAAGCATTGTTTTAGGGATCTCCAATTGTCTTAGCTCAGGCTGCTGTAACAAAATACCAAAACTGTGTGGCTTAGAAAGGTCATCATACATATAAAAGCATGTAACACAATACCTGGCAAATAGAAATGCTGAATTAATGTTGGTTATTAACACTGCGATAGTCCTTAAAATGCTTACTATTGAAAATTAGCCGTGTGGTGGTTTCAGGCAACGAATGTCCATTACTGAGACTAGTGGTACATCCAAATCGCCTGGGAGGCTTGTTAAACACTACTGGTTCCTGCCATTAGGGTATCTGATTTAGTAGATCTGGGGTAGGACCTGGGATTTGCATTTCTAATGGGTGGTGAGGTCCTGATGCTACTGGTCTGGGGACCACACCTTGAGAACCACTGACTGAGACTCTATCCACCCTTTGCAGAATGAGTCCTTTCTGATTTCTTTTTCAAGGGAAATCAGCACACACTTTCACCTTGGCCCTAAGAATTATGCTGTTTTTCGAAGACGATAAAGCTCAGCCTTCAGAGCTCTGCATCAATAGCAGAAGCTCCAACATTATAGAAAACAAAGTGCCAACCCCTAGACTTTGGAAAGGAGAGATGAGACCTTCACTCTAGTCTTCCTCCTGCTGACAGCCATGTTCCTAGGCAGGAAAGTTGGTCTAGTTTTGCCTGGACTTCAAAGGAAGGTCTGCTTGCCAAATATCTGCATGTGCTGAGCAGTCAGTGTGTCAGGAGTCTCTGGACTTGCTGTGGCATCAGTGCAATTGTCCTGCCTTGGTGGAGTCTGACACTGGTGCTTCTATGCTGTCCTGAGTCTTTGGCAGAACCCCACCTCTAGCAGCAGAAAAGACACTGTGCTCCTCTTATGCAACCTTTGCAGGACAGCTGTGATCGCTCAAATCCATGAGCAAGTCTGAATTGCATTTGAAGCACTTCAGGGGGCTCACAGACAAATATTTTTGGAATAGTAGTGGGGAAAGGCCCACATGGAGGGATGCTGGGGTTGAAGCATGGTTCCCGGTCTCTGCTGTGCCCGCACTTGTCATTTGGTCCTGGGAGAGAACTGGGCAGGAGGAAGTGGCTGATTTCTTCATGGAGCTGGTCTTTTCCCAGTTGAATCAGTCTGCCTGCTGGGTCCTCACCATAAGTGTTTGTCAAATACATGCCTGTGGGGGTGTCTTCCCATTCCACTCAGGACTGGGCCCTTCTCTGGTGCTTCCTTTAATGACTGTGTAGACATCAGCTATCTGGGCCACCATTCAGGTGGCTTCCTGAGTGTGAGACAGGTGCAGTCACCACGGGCCCCACACTCAGAAGGGTCCACACCTAGTTTAATGTTCTGTGGTCACTGTCTTGAAATACTAAGTAATTTTTTAATAGACACTGAGGTTTAATTTTGCTCTGAGCCTTACAAATTATGTAGCTGGTCCTGGGTAGCAGTCACAGTGGGGAAGTAAGAACAGAGGCATCCGGAAGGAAGTGGATCTTGATTACGGCTACTACATCAAGTGAGCTTTCAGCTCTGTTCTCCTGAAAGCCTAGGAACCACCAGTGAGGAAGGTGTGCTGAAATTCACTAACTCCAATCAATCCACTCAACTCCTGACTTCTGGGAAACTTCTTTGATGAAGTTTTATTGAGTGTAAAGCTTAGGATTGTAGGTAGAATCAGGGAAATTTTTTTTTTCTTTTAAGGATTCCGGTTTTCAACTAGCATGGCCTAGGAGGAATCTGGTCAGTCTGGATCAAGACACTCATATGAAATTTCTAATGAGGCCTGGGTATGGTCCTGCAGGGAGAGCACAGCTTTTCTAGAGCACCAGCTCTAAATTAGACCTCTCGCAATCTCCACCCAGCACTTCGCATATGGTAAGTGACCTTGATATTTGTTGTTGACAGTAATGGTTTTGACAATAAACACAGGTTCCATCTTTATCTCCGTTGGATTCCTATGGAGCTAGGGCCACCTAACACCCAGAAAGACCCCTCCTAGTGAAATTGCAACCACTTACTCTCCATACTGCTTTCTTTAATATGAGCAGGGAGTCAATCCCAAACAAACCAAATCAATCCCCAAAGATATTTATAATTCCTAACTGTATTGGTTAGCTGCTGTTACTACAATAATGCTATTTAACAAATTACCCCCAAACTCAGGGATTTAAAGCAACAATCACTTTTTCTTTTGAATCTGTCAGTGAGCTTGGTTGATCTAGGTTTGGCTTGTCTGGGAGGCTCTTTTTCAAAGTATGAGTCCACTTGGACTAATCTGGGACTCAACTCCAAAGGTGTTCACTTTGGGCCCAGAACAAAAGGTGGCAACTACTTAGGGGAAGTTCCTTTCACAACTTTGGCAGAAGTGCAAGAGGGCAAGTGGAGGTACCGAAGATCTTTTCAGGTTCAGATTGAGAACTGCATACGGTTCCATTTGTCCAGATCCCATTGGCCAAAGCAAGGTACATAGCCAAACTCAAAGTCAAGAGGCAGGGACATATTCTCTGCCAATATGAGATCAAGGCAAGGATGTGACTCTAGAGGTGAAGAACTGGAGCCAATAATTCAATTTACCACATTAACCCTGTTATCCAAAATAACTTGCTCTGGACCCTAGTCATAACATGTGATCATTGTTTCTTGTGTATGTAGCATCAACAAGATATCAACTGAACAAATATCAAATAGAATCAAACGGAAACATACACTCTATAGTCAAAAATTCTCAGATTTTACCACATAGGTCAGTTCATAAAAAGTTTCCTAGAGAGTATATAAAAATGTAGATATCCTATTACCGGATGGCATGACGAGGAGGTCTCAGTCCTAGATATCTGCATTTTTATAAGCTCCTGATATAAAACAGTATCCATGTTTGAGATAAACTGTCTAGACTAGACTTAAGGACAAAACTTTATTAGTAGTTACTGAGGCACTTCTAAAAGCAAAATAGATTGACTTAAAAATGGACACAACTATTAAATACATCTGTGTATTCTGAGCGAGGCCTAATCGCATTACTTAAAATTGTTCTATTTACATCTGCCATGACAGTTACATTTTCTCTCTCCCGACTCCAGCTAGTAACATTTTCAGTGACTTCTTCCCAGGTCTTACATAGAAGGATCTCTCCGAAATTTCTTTTTTCCGTTTGGCTATGATAAAAGGACAGAAGCCTAACTTTGGACAGCAGGAAATAATGCATCACTTTGAACATGTTATCTTTTTATTATAAATATGATGATATGGCTAGGTGGGATGATTTCAAAGAGACAGGATGTTACCTTAAACATTTACAAAGCTGTGGTTAAAACAGTCTTATTAAACTACCTTTTCAACCCACAGAGCTTACATAAATATTTGGCTGCTGGTGACAGGCCTAATAAATCTGTTTAGAGTGTTGTAGCAATATTTACTTGCGAAGTAAAGGCATAAGCCCACTTTGGCCAATAATCTTAAGAAGGAGAGATGCTACTTTTTAGCACCTTGCATAAATATTTGTAAGACCTATAAATCCCAGATAACCCTGCCTCTTCTCTAAAACTATTTACCGCTTCCTACCATGTTCCACCCAAATGTGCCTTTTAAATGTCTCTTGGCTCAGTTGGTAAAGCTTGACATTTACTTGAGAGGTATTGGAAATTATCAATTGATTCTGAGCTAAAATGGATAACTTCTTAAATTTCCTAATGGCCCAAAGTTCTGCAAGGTACTTTCAGGCTGGGTGAAGAGCAGAACTTCTTTTTCCTCTAAAGCTTGTGGATCAGAACATGAGTATTCGGGGACTAAATCTCATTATGTCTGGCCAGGAACTAAAGGATGCACTCCTTATTTGACTTGCCATATTATAGGGATTGTAGAAAGTGCTTGAAACAAACAAACAAAAAATTAAAAGAATGGTGACTCTTCAGGGCATTGTTTTCCCTGAAGAAACTAAGATGGTAACCTAAGTGTTTTGAGCAAGGCTGTCATGCAAACTGAAAAGGGTTTTGGTCTTTATAAAATAGAACGAAATGCCATCTGACTTCTCTCTGGCTCTCTTCAAGAGATGATTCTCCAAGGGGAAAGACACCAATAGTGGCAAACATTTCTTTATGAAGGTCAAATAACAAAATAACCTCTTGATTGCCCTATACATCCTGGTACTACTTTTTTTTATGGTTAAGATTTTCAAAAGTTTTTAAGAGGTATTTCCTGTTGACTACATGGTGAGCAGTAGGCTATAGAAAATTCATCTCAATAAAAAATACCAGAGAATTTCAAAGTACTTGCACTTGAATATTATATATGATATCAGGTTTAATTTCCAGCGAGTGTTAACTAAGCAAGTGGTCACAATTTACAAGAAAAAAAGAGTCGTTGCTTTATAAAAATAGTATTTCAAGGCATCATGTAAAAATTGCTTTTTTTTCCAGACTTATACTGGGGTCTCCTGGTCTGAACATTTTTGAGGAAGGAGAACAAAAAACCTTAGCTTTGGAATTTACATTATCTAGGGGTGGAAGAAAAGACTACAATGAAGACTTTGATGTTCTGAGGAGGACAGGAGATAATTTGGTACTTATCCCTTTTTTGTATGTGAATTTATACCAGATGGTCATTTAAAATAGACTCCATTCTAAACCATTTTGCATTAAGAGAGTCCACACAGAAAGCCCTCATTTCCTCTCTGGTAGTAGCTGGTATGAGATCAGCCTCCTAGGGGGTGGCAAGTCAGCTGTGCTTCCTTCTGCTGACAGCCTGCAGGAACTTGCGTATTGATGCACTGTCACCTGCTAATGCCAGCCTGCAAAAGTAACTCTAGTGAGAGGAGTCCTCACCAGTGACTGCCATGTGGGTCACAACATGTTCTCCTGTCTCTGGAAATAGTGGATAATAACAATACTTTCTTGATGGGTTTTATTTTTTTTCTGGGAGACGTGAGAAAGGCTTAATCGAATATTCTAGCAATAGATTAGCCAGGATGGGCAAAGTGCTGTAACAAGCATCCCCAGATATGGCACTAGACTCTGGAGACACAGAATAAACAGAACAAACTCTCTTCCCTCACAGACCTTTTGTTTGAGTGTAGCTTTCAGGGTTACAATGAGTGTCTAAAATGAGTAACCCTTTCCATCAAATATTGGCTCTACACTTTTTCCACATTCATAAAGAATGGACCTAGATAAATTGGTGCTGTTTACATGTAGGAATAAAGGGAACAAGAAGCAAAGAACTCAAGTAGCTTGTTTTTCGTACCACCTGGAAGAAATATCCCCCAATTCCTCTCACCTAATCCTCCTTCAAACACCACAGCCTTGCCTGTGGGTTTCAAACCTGGCTTCATATTAAAATCACTGAGGAACTTTAAAAAATACTGGAGCATTTGAATTAGTTGGTCTGGGAGTGGGTGCGGGGAATGAGATGGGCTTCTTTTTTATTTTTATTTTTATTTTTATTTTTATTTTTATTTTTTTTAACTTTCCAGGCGAGTCTGATGGGCAGCTATGATTGATAATAATGGAATTAACATCTTTCTTGAGTTGGTGGTAGTAGAGAAGCCACTTTTTATTACAGTGGATGAAAAGCATTAAGCTAAAGTGTGTCCAGATGTTAGGGAGCCGGAAACATCATTTTGAACATTTCGTACTATGGGATTCTCTCTCTATGCACAAACCAGCACTGAGTATCTTCTATGTGCCACATATGTGATGAAAGGTAATGGAGAATCAAAATAAATAAACTACAATCTCATCCCTGAAGTCTAATTGCTCACAGTATTCTTGGAAGAAGTAATATAAACAGACCTACGATTACTGTCTAAGGAGAGAGGTAAAACGTGAGGACAAAAATATTTTATCTTATTTGTTCACTGATGTGTCCATAGTACTTAGACTGTGCTTGACACAAAATGATGCTCAATAAATAAATATTTAAATTTTTAAAAATTTTTCAATTATATTTGGCACACAACATTATATTAGTTCCAGGTGTACAACCTAGTGATTAGACATTTATATAATTTACGAAGTGATCACCCCGATAAACATAGTACCCATCTGAAATCATACATAGTTATTACAATATCATCAACAATATTCCTTGTGCTATACTTTACATCCCCATGACTGTTTTGTAACTACTAGTTTGTACTTCTTAATCTCTTCTCCTTTTCCATCCATTCCCCAAACCCCTCCCATCTGGCAACCAGTAGTGTTTTGGATTTCTTTGGATAAATACCCAGAAGTGGGAATACTGGGTCCTTCTTTGTTTTCTGTTATAGCCTTTGTTTTAAAGTATATTTTGTCTGGTATAAGTATTGCTACCTCAGCTTTTTGTTATTGTTTTCTTTTTCATTTTCATGAAATATCTTTTTCTATTTCTTTACTTTCAGTCTCTCTGTGTCTTTCAGTCTAAAGGGAGTCTCTTATAGGCAGCGTATGTAAGGGTCTTGTTTTCTTATCCATTCAGCCACCCTCTCTTTGATTGGAGCATTTAATCCATTTACACTTAAACTAATTGTTGATAGAAATGTTTAAATGTTATTGCCATTTTATTATTCCTATTTTTTATCTTCTTCTTCTTTTTTTTTTTTTTCTAATTCTTAAAGAAGTCCCTCTACCATTTCTTGTAATACTGGTTTGATGCTAATGAACTCCTTTAGCTTTTTCTTCTCTGGGAAGCTCTTTATCTGTCCTTTGATCCTAAATAATAGCTTTACTGGGTAAGGTAATATTGGTTGTAGGTCCTTGCTTTTCAGCACTTTTAATGTCATGCCAAACCCTTCTGACATGCATAGTTTCTATAGAGAAATCAGTTGACAGTCTTATAGGAGTTCCCTTTTAGGTAACTAACTGCTTTTCTCTTGCTGCTTTTAAAATTTACTCTTTGTCTTTAACCTTTGGCATTTTAATTATGATGTATTTTAGTGTGGTTTAATCTTGTTTGGGCTAATCTTGTTGGAGACTCTCTGAGCTTCCTGGAGTTGTATGTCTATTTCCTTCACCAAGTTAGGAAAGTTTTCTATCATTGTTTCTTCAAATAGATTTTCAATTTCTTGTTCTCCCTCTTCTACTTTGGTACGCCTATGATGGGAATGTTGGTATGCTTAATGTTGTCCCAAAGGACCCTTAAACTAACTCATTTTTTTAGATTCTTTTTTTATGTCACTCTTCTGATTGGGTATTTTCGGCTACCTTATCTTCTAAATCACTGATTCGATCCTTTGTTTCATTTAATCTACTGTTGATTCCTTCTAACGTATTCTTCATATCAGTTGTTATAGTCTTAATTTTGGACTGGTTCCTTTTTATGTTTTCTATCACCATTTTTATGTTCTCTTTCTCTTTGTTAAAGTTCTTACTGAGTTAATCTGCTCTTCTCCTACATTATAACCAGTGTTTTGAACTCCACATCTAGTAGACTGCTTGCTTTCATTTTGTTTAGTTCTTTTTGTGGAACTTTGCTCTGTTCTTTCAATTGGGACATGTTTCTTTTTTTGTCTCCTCATTTTGACTGCCTTTCTGTGTTTGTTTCTATGTCTTAGATAGGGCTGCTGGTCTTAGTAGAGTAGCTTGCTATAGTAAGTGTCCTGTGGGACCCAGTGGAGCAGTCTCCCTGGTCACCTGAACTGGATGTTCCAGGGGTGTTCTTTGTATAGGTTGTACATGCCCTCCTGTTTGTAGCTGAACCTTGATTGCTGTTTGCACATCAATGGGAGAGATTGACCCTCGGGCTGATTGGTTGTGAGTACTAGCCATGACTACAGTGGAGGAGCTGTTGTTCAGAGGCTGACCCTACTGAGCAGGATTTGCTTTAGCAGGGCTCTGCTGCTTTCCCAGTCTGCCCTTTGGGTGTGTCATCCTCGGATGCAGCCTCACATGATGGTTTTTCTAAGTCCAAAACTGGCCACTGGGCATGCCGGCCCAGAGCCTCCTGAGAGAGCCACCCTCACAGGCCAAGTTTAGCCACAGCTATTGTTCTGCCTGTGTCCACCAGGCATGAGCCACCAAACAATCCACAGATGGCTCCTACTCACACTGGACTTGGAGGTGTCTTGAGAGGCCAAGCTGCGAACCGAGACCAGTTGCCACTAGTGCCAAGCTTGGAACTGCTTAGCAAGTGGTATGGGGCATGCCGAGGCCAGTTTGGATTTTGTGAACCTTTGAGAAATTTTAGGAAAGTCTGCAGCATGAGCTAATACAGGCCATTTGTATGGAAAAGCCACTGGAAGCAGCTCAGATGGGCCCATAAATTAAGTGTTAGAGAGGGTGATGGAGATTCAGATATGGTGGCTTTCTGTGTCTGCATGCCAGAAGAGGGGAGGGCTCAATGAGAAATAGTGCTTCTGCCAGCACTTCTGTCTGGGAGAAAGCTGCTCCTCCAGGCCTCACCTGCAGACAAACAACTCAGTTTCTCCCTGTATGTCCCTGGCACCCTTCAAGCTGCTGTCACAATGCTGGAGCTCAGAGCAAGGGAGTCCGTCAGCAAGTAAGTTCAGAGTGACCCTTTTAAGAAGAATGCCTGGGACTTCAGCTACTCACTCTCTCTCTCTCTCTCAGCCGCAATCTCTGCTGGTTTTCACAGCCAGAAGTTATGGGGACTTCTCTTCCTAACACTGGGGAACCTGGTATGGAGCTGGGACCTCTTGCGTCTTAGGGGGGATCTCCATAACTGAGATATCCCTCCTAAGTTTTAACCACCAAACATGGGTGTGGGACCAACTTGTTCCAATTCTCCGCCCCTCCTACCAGTCTCATTGTGGCCCCTTCTGTATGTCCTTAGTTGTAGGACTTCTGTTCAACTAGACTTCAGGTGGTTTTTAATGATGGTTGTTCTGTAGTTTAGTTATAATTTTGATGTGGTCATGAGAGGAGGCTAGCACAGTGTTTACCACTTCGCCATCTTGACCATAAATCCCCCCAAATTTTGTTGAATTAATAAATTTGAACAGCTATAGATGATTTGACAAAGGATTGGTACTTTTATTAAATACATTGTAAACACATGCAAAAAACAGATCAAGAGTTAAAAATAGACAACTACATAAGGACTCACACAGCAATTAATTGAAATGTGAGTAAATAATTATATGGAGAAAAGTTTAATCTAATTAGTAATCAAATGAAAGTAAATTAAAATATAAGTAAGCTCCATCTTTCTTTAATTAAATTGAAGGTAATATAACTAACCAAGGGAAGGTGCAGTGATATGATTGTTCTTAAAGTCCATAAAATATTCATACCAATAAACCCACTTCTGAAAAGTTATCCTAGAAAAATGAACCAAAATATGAAATGCAATATTGTTAGCTCTTTAACAATGTTAGTTATGAAGAATCTCTCACAGTGTAGAAAAACACTTATGCTACTATCATACAAAACAAAAAAATGATATACAAAATTATATGTACACTTGTCTTAAAATAATTTTTGGATTGAGACAGGAATAAAGAATAAATTTTAAAAATATGATTGAAAAACATGTACATATTAAAGAGAGAAAGGAATTATGCAAAAATTGTGAAAGTTAGCATTATAATGATAGGCTTAAGATTTTTAAAACCTGTTTTCCAAGCAGTCTGTGATATTATTCTATTAATTCATTAGTTAAAAATTATTTTAAAGTTTTTGTTAAAAAATACAACAACACAAAGTGCTATGAAAAGACCAAGAAAGAAGTGATTAGCTCCTTCCAGGAGAACTGAGGGCCACTCACAAAAATTGATACTTAGCTGCTGTTCAAGAATGAATACATGAGTCAAGATAGAATAATGCTGGAGCAGACAAGTCTATTTCTGAGCTAAAAGGAATAAAACAATTTTCTCACTTCTAATTGAGTTTGGGGCCTATGAACTTCCATATGGTGTTTCTGGGACCCAGGATCCTTTCATATTATTGCTCCACAGTCCTATGGGGCCTTGAAGTCTTCCACCTCCAGCCATCAGATGATAAATGGAGAGACAGAACATGGAGAATCCCACAGGACATTTTAGAAGCCGGATCAGGAAGTGACACACATCATACTCACCCAGATAGCATTGTCCAGAACTAGGCATATGATCCCACTTAGAAACAATGAGACTGGGAAATGCAGTCTTTCAGTGTGTCCAGGAGGAAATTGAAATAGTTTGGTATGCACAATGTATTGTCTTTGCTATAATGGATTATATAGTAGAGGGAGAAGAAATAGGTGTTACAGGTGAAGAGACTAACATATTGGGGGTATTGAACATTCTAATTTGGCTCAAGTTGAAGCCTGAAAGAACCTGGCATCCTTGAGGCATGCAGAATTTGAGGATAGCTGCGGTATAGGGAGAGTCTGGCAAGAGATAGAAATGGAGAATGGAAAGATGACAAATTAATCAAAAAGAAGTGTGAAGCCAGATCGTGAAGTTCCTTCCATCTTTTGTCCCTTGCACGTGGTTTTCAACTCTGGTCTTTACAATGTAGAGCCAAGAAAAGTATTTAAGAATCATTATATTTACATATCAGAAAAGAAAGTCTGGCTGCAACATGGAGTATAGATGGGAAAGGGAGAGGCTAGAAAATGGAGATTCATTAGGAATTTACATATCTAAGAGCATCATTGGCCTCCTTAATTTATGGAGACCATTCAGATTTTCTATTATATGGTCTAAGAATACAAAATGCACACAAAATATTAGTTGTGTGCTCTTAACTATTTTGAGCACATAAGGTTTCTTGTACATAAAAAGCTTTAAATTAATGGGAAGAGACGATAGATGAAAAAGAATGAAGAATAAAGTGAGTATAACTTCCAGAGCTCACCCATGTCTTCAGTCAAACATGCAAGGCTAGAACTTTACAGACTAAATAATCATCCTTAACTGAAACTATATCATACATGATGTATCTAATACATTTCTAGACACAGAAAGCATTCAGATGCTAGATGGCCAAAAATACTGACAATATTCAATACAATTATTATCACTTAATACATTATGTTTGTTAAAGTAAAAATGTCCTTAGGAGGATGTATTAGTTTTCTGTGGTTGCTATAATAAATTACCTCAAAATAGGTGGCTTAAAACAGCAGAAATTTATTCTTTTATCCTTCTGGAGGCCATAAACTTGAAATCAAAGAGGCTATACTTCTTCTAGAGGCTTTGGGGAAGAAGTCATTCTTTGCTTCTTCCAGCTTTTGGTGGCTATTTTGGTGGTTTCACTTGACTGTGGTGGCTTTGGGGAAGAAGTCATTCTTTGCCTCTTCCAGCTTTTGGTGGCTATTTTGGTGGTTTCACTTGACTGTGGTTGCATCACTCCAATCTCTTCCTTTGTGGTCACATTGCCTCCTCCTCTTCTGTCTGTCTTCTCCTCTGTGGTCACTTGTCACTGAATTAAGACCCATCCAGATAATCCAGGATGATCTCCTCATCTTAAGATACTTAATTATACCTGCAAGATCCTTTTCCCAAATAAGGCAGCATTCACAGGTTCTGGAGATTAGGATATAAACATATATTTTGGGGACCATCATTCAACCCAGTACAGAGGGAATTCATTCATTTAGACATAGGTTCACTAACTCCTCCATGTGAACTGGTACATCAGGTCATTTCCACTCTTCGTTGGTGCTGCATGGGGAGTGACATTGTGACCCCACCGTACTGAGGAAGCTAAGGGAGGAGGAAGAGACACTGAAAGGAGCGGGGAGGATGCAAAGACAATGCACTTGCTTTACAGCGTAAATTCTAATATTAGGGAAATAGATGCTAACGTTCAAAGTAGGTCTCACGTTTTCTTATTCTTTTTTTTTTTAATTTAGTTTCAAGTATACAGTACATTGGTTAGACATCTATATAGTTCATAAAATGATACCTGCAATTGCACCCTTCCTCCCCTGACCCTCTACCTAGCCAAAGAATTAACACTAACTACATTCCTTATGCCGTGCTCCCCATCCCCGTGACCATCCATCGGCTACTAATTTGTGCTTCTTTAGCCCTTTACTTTATTCTCTCAGCCCCCTAAACCTCCCTCCCTTCTGTCTGACACCAAATTGTCCACTATATTTGTGAGTCTATTTTTCATTAGTTTGTTCTTTTTATTCCTTAGATTCCGCATATAAGTAAAATCATATAGTGTTTATTTTTCTCTGTCTGACTTAAATACCTTCTAGGTCCATCAAAGCAATATCTTTTTCCATTCCCTTCCTTTATTCTTTTGATTGGAGCACTTAATTCTTTTTCATTTCAGGTACTTATTGATAGGAATGTAGTTGTTACCATTCTTTATTCCTGTTTTTGATACAGGTTTTTTCTCCTTAAAGAAGTTCCTCCAACATTTCCTGTAATTCTGGCTTGGTGGTGATCAATTTCTTTAGCTTATTATTGCCTGGGAAGCTCTTTATCTGTCCTTCAACTCTAAATGATAGCTTTGCTGGATAAAGTATTCTTGGGTCTCCATCCTGTCGAATATATTTTTGCCAAGCCCTCTGTCTTGCATAGTTTCTTTTGAGAAATTAGCTGCCAGTCTTATGGGTGTTCCCTTATAAGTAACTATCTGTTTTTCTCTTGCTGCTTTTAATATTCTTTCTTTGTATTTAACCTTGGGCATTTTAATTATGATGTGTCTTGGTGTGGGCCTCTTTGGATCCCTGATTTTTGGAATTCTCTGAGCTTCCTGGGGTTTTATGTCCATTTCCTTTACCAGATTAGGGAAGTTTTTCCATCATTATTTCTTCAAACAGCTGTTCCACATCTTGATTTTCTTCAGTTACACTGATCAGATGGATATTTGGACCTTTAATAGTGTCCCATATCCTCCTTAAATTATTTTTGTACTCTTGGCATCTTATCTCTTGCCATTCTGATTGAGTGTTCTTGGCTTTCCCATCCTCTAGATAGGGCATTTGATCCTTTTTTAAAATTCACTTTGTTTATTCCTTTGTTTATTCCATTTAATACACTTCTCTTCTTAGATACTCTGTTCTTCATTTCAGACTGATTCCCTTTTATAATTTTCATTTCCATTTCTATACTTTTCATCTCTTTGTTGAAGTTCTCACTGAATTTACCTACACTTCCCAAAAGATGATTGAGCATCTCATAACCAGTGTTTTGAATTCTGCATCTGTTAGATTACTTGACTCCATTATATCTGGATCTCTGTTCTGTTCTCTCCTGTGGTTTCTGCTTCTTTGTCTTCCAATTTTGACTGCCTTTCTGCGTCTGTTTTTATGTATTAAGAAAAGCTCCTGAGTCTCTTGGTCTCATTAGTGTGGATTTATGAAGTAGATGTCCAGTGGCACAGACCTGAGAGGGGTTCAGCTGCAGGCCAAATTTAGCCCAAGGCTCTGCCCCTCTAGGGCCACCTGTTAAGATTCAGCAAGCAATTTACAGATGCTGTGCTTATAGTTGTCTCAAAAGGCCACACCAGAGACGGAGGCCAGCTGCCTCCCATGTGAGTTCAGGTGCTGCTCAGCAAAGAGCACCTGACTTGCTCAGGATACACCAGGATGTGTCTTGGGTGGGGCTACAAGTTGGAAGAGGCGGGGTTTCATGGAATCCTCTAAATGGAATGACTGTTATTCAGTTTGGTGACATCATGGCTATGGCAGCACTGTGTCCACACTCTGGGAGAGCAAAGAGCTCAATAGGGAACAATGGATACCACCGGCACTTCTGTACAGAGCAAGTCTCGCCTTAGCCCTCACTCCGACAATGTCTCCCTGTAAGTCCCTGATGCCTCCTGCACGCAGCTGAATTGGCACTGGTGCTCAGAGTGAGCAGGTCCATCACTGTGAAAATCCACTTACAGACTCGGCCCCTTTAAGAGGCTTCTGCCGCTGCCACAGCCTCTGTCTTACTCAGCTGCTCAGGACCAGGCAATCCCGTGTTTTTGCCCCATTCTACCTTCTGCTGTTGCAGGGTGATTTCCTGAACTTCTCCCTAGTTATATGGCTTGTTCATCTAGATCCTAGGTGATTTTTCCTTGCTGCTGCTCCTTATTACCATCACAACTTTGATTTGGTTGCCAGAGGGATGAACAGAGCCTCAATCATCTACACCATTGTTTTTCTCCGCCCCTTCTCATTCTTTCTTTATTGGTACAAGTGTGTTTACTATTAGTTTTTTTAATGTTCACCTCTCCATTTCATAGTTTCTCTTTTAGCACATATTATATGCTGTCATGTTTCTCAGTGAGTTTGCATGTTGACCGTCTCTTCCATATCATGAAATAAGGGTGAAAACAGCTTATTCTTTATATCCTCCCCTATAGCACGTAGAACAATCCTTTCCAGAGTATATTGTGGTGACGCTATGTTGATATGGTGGGAGTCAGAAATGAGTCTTTTAAGTTTTTTCATAAAAGAATTATCTTAATTTACCCTATTGAGTTGAAAACTTATATTCACACAAAAACCTACATACAGATGTTTATAGCAGTCTTATTTACAATTGGCAATACTTGGAAGCAACCAAAATGTCCTTCAATAAATGATGGATAAATAAACTATACTACAACCAGACAATGGAATATTATTCAGAGCTAAAAAGAAATGAGCTATCAAACCACAAGAACACAGAACAGAAACTTAAATACACTTTATTAAGTGAAAGAACCCAATATGAAGAAGCTACATACTATATAATTTCAAGTATATGACATTCTGGAAAAGGCAAAACTATGGAGACAGTAAAAAGACCAGTGGTTGCCAGGGACTGGGAAAGGGAGGGGTGAATAGGTAGAGTGCAGAGAATTTTTATGGCGGTAAAACTGCTCTGTATGATACTATAATAGTGGGTACATGTCATTATACATTTGTTTAAACCCATAGACTGTACAACATCAAGAGTGAACCATAATGTAAACTATGGACTTTGGATAATTATGATATGTCATGTTGGTTCATAGGTTGTAACAAATGTATCACTCTAGTGAGGGATGTTGTTGATGGGGGAATATGTGGGAAAAAGGGAGCTTATGGGAACTCTGTTTTCTGCTACACTTTGTATGAGCCTAAAATTTCTCTAAAAAATTAGGCCTGTATTTATTTTATCATCTTTTTTTTCTCTCCCAGAAATGTCAGTGATTCATGATTACAAGTCTCATCTTAATGACTATCTCTCAAGCAGATTTTTGCCATCTTTTCTTTTTCCATCTCGAGGATAAAAGCCAAGATTGATATCCAGACCACTAGATAAATAATATTTCTGGATTAAAATTTGAAACTAAGAAATAATTGAACCAGTATTTCTTCCGCAATGTTAGTTCTGGCCAGTTGAGAATGCTGCCCTTTTGGTAGTGTTCATTGGAAAGGAGAGGATAATTTGACAGCCCATTTCTTAGGGACATCCCACAGAGGGAATGAAAATGCCTGGACATGAGTGTTACAAAGGAGGCCGCGTTCCCCTACAGGGCATCATTTTCCTAGCTGGTGGGCAGAGTCCTATAGGTTTATTCTATGGTGACAAAGCTGAAGTGTTTGGCATCCAAAAATGATGTCATACCCACCTAACTTTTGGTAATCATGGGTTTGGTTAGATTGGTTGCATTTCAAGACTAAGAGGAAAATTCGAGGATAAAGCTGATTCCTTTTGATTATACCCTGATGCACACAGACAGGAATCAAATAGAAATAACAGCTGTCATCAAGTAGTGAAAATATTGGGATAAAAAAAAAATGGATGGTGAGGCATCAGAATGAAATTCTATAAGGCTGAGTTAGCTGCAGTCAACCACTAGGGTCTGTTAAATGCCTGCTGAGCTCTTCCTTATTCTGCTCTTTTCCGTGTATTTCTATCCTCAGTAAGGTTGATTCAGGGCTAAAGAATTTTTGAAACCACCTGAATGCTTGAGAACAGCCTGTCCTCGCATGTCTTGACTGGCCCCAAATGGCCCCTGCACACTCAGGGACTGACATGCTTGCTGACTCACTGCCATCCTAACCTGACCATTCTGACAACCACACACAAAAAAAATAGATTTCCACATCTTGTTCTTTAGAGTTTAAAAGCTTTAAACTTTTCAGATGTGTTTCAGAGGTAGAATCTTTATAATACAGGTAGAGTGAGGCAGTGATTTAATAATAAATCATTTAATAATTGATTAATAGTAAATAATAAATGAACAATATTATTTATTTAATAATAAGTCTTATCAGTGCCAGACACAGTACTAGGTGTTGAGGCAAATCAGAGATGACTCAGACACAGATCACACATGCAGAGACTCCAGGCTCAGGCACGTCATGGGACAAACTTCCAAGTACCAACATGTGAGGCAGACAGTGGCAAACATCATGAAAGAGGCTCGAATGGCAAGCACTCAGAGGAGTGGGGATTACTTGAAACTGAGAGGATGGAGGAAATAAAGTTAGTAATATTAGAAGTCAATTGGGAAGGCAGGATTGGGCCTGCAGACAGAAATGGAGGGCGGGGGGCATAGAACATCTTCAGGGTCATTTTCTCATTAGCTCCAGTGGAGGACACATGTCTGCATTTGTGAGTGTGAGGGGAAGAGAGGCCATGAGAGAGGGGTCTGAGAAATAGGAAAGTCAAGACTAGCCCACGACTTGAGTGGGTACTGTGGAAATAGAGGCAATAGGGGTCTTCCACACTTCCAAGAGGAAATTTGGTGAACAGAGGAAGGAGAAAAAAGAATAGAAAGCAGGCAGACTCTGGTTGGAAATAATTTGTTTTTGTTTTTTTTTTTTCTATTTTTTTTTAAGTTAGAAGAATTCTTGCCATGTGTGTAGGCTGAGGTAAAGGAACAAGGAGAATGGAAGGGATTGAAAACTAGAGTGGAGAATTGATAGGGGATGACATGAAGAATACTCAAACACCTGGACAAGAATGTTCATAGCAGCTTTATCCGTAATAGCCTCAAACTAGAAACTCAAATGTCCATCAACAGGAAAATGGTTAAATAAATTGTAGCATATTCATTCATACAATGGAATGTTAAGAAAAATGAAATACTGTTATTTTATGAACAAAATGGATAAATCTCACAGACACAATGCTGAGTGAAGGTAGAACAAAATCAAAATTGTATGGAAACAAAAGAGTTCCTATCGTATAATTGCATTTCTATGAAGTTCAAAATTAGGTGTAACTAATCTATGGTGATAGAGGTCAGAATCATGATGATCTTTGAGGATGGTGCTATCTGGGAAGGGCCACAAAAGAGCCTACTGGGGGGTTGGGAATGCTCTACATCATGTCTGAGTGGTGATAGTACAGGTGTATACTTATGTAAAAATGTATTTCAAATTATCACCTATTCTTCTCAAACTATTCCAAAAAATTCAAGGAGAGGGAAGGCTCCCTAACCCCTTTTATGAGTCCGCCATTACCTTGATTCCAAAACCAGGCAAAGACATTACAAAAAAAGAAAACTATAGGCCAATATCTCTTATGAACATTGAGGCAAAAATCCTCAACAAAACATTAGCAAACAAAATTCAGCAATACATTAAAAATATCACACACCACGATCAATTAGATTTATTCCTAGGATGCAAGATTGGTTCAATATCTGCAAATCAATTAATGTAATACACCACATTAATAAATTGAAAGATAAAAACCATATGATTATATCAATAGATGCAGAAAAAGTGTTAGACAAAACCCAGCATCTATTTATGATAAAAACTCTCAGTAAAGTGTGAATAGAGGGAACATACCTCAACATAATAAAGGCCATATATGAAAAACCTACAGTTAACATCATACTCAATGGGGAAAGGCTAAAAGCATTTTCCTTAAGATCAGGAACAAGACAAGGATGCCCACTTTCACCACTCTTCTTCAACATTGTATTGGAAGTCTTACCCACACCAATAAGACAAGAAAGAGAAAAGGTATCCAAATTGGAAAGGAAGAAGTAAAACTCTCATTATTTGCCGATGACATGATACTATGATGACATGATACTATATATAGGGAACCCTAAAGATTCCACCAAAAAACTGTTAGAACTGATCAATGAATTCAGTAAAGTAGCAGGTTACAAAAAAATATTCAGAAGTCAGTGGCATTTTTATACACCAATGATGAACTTTCAGGAAAAGAAATTAAGAAAACAATCTCATTTACAATTGCGTCAAAAACTATAAAATA
>NW_006442508.1:8826192-8836937 GCF_000325575.1 Pteropus alecto | reverse complement strand
GACAGAGGGGAGGGGGACTGGAAGGCTGGGAGAATGTGGTGAAGGGTTAAAGAAGTACAAATTAGTAGTTGATATTTGGGCATGGGGAGCATGGAAAAGGGAATGCAATTAGCATTAATATAATGGCTAAGTGGAAGGCCAGGGGAAGGAGAGAGCATTGGGGGATTGCTTTATGAACATTATAGATGTCTAACCAATGTACTGTATACTTGAAACTAATTTAAATAAATTTATTAAAAAATGTATTTCACTGTACATGTACGATTTGTGCACTTTATGTAATTTATTCTTCAACAGAGAAAGAGAAGAGAAATTGGGCAGAGCGAAGAGGTCTTGATATGAAGAGGAGGGGGAGAAGGCGTAAATATATAGAGATTTTAAGAAAGTGAAGACAGATTTCAGTATTGGCTCTGACTCCTTCAGCAACTGAGTGTGAGCACATAAGTGCCTCACCTGTAGTGGTGGTCATGATAGGGATGGGAGGACAGGCCTGGGTTCTGCAAAGGAATAGTCTATAAGACTTGGTAGCTGAGTATGGGGCTTGGGGGCATTCAAAAAAGAATAGGTGGTCTAAGATGCTTCCACAGTCTGAAACCTAGAGGTGTGCCTGAGATATCATTGTGTCCAATAGACAGTCATTGACACACCTTCTAGGGGCTTATCCCATTTATGGAAGATGAATACACATCTAGTTCATGGGCTCAATTCTATCCTGGTATAAACCTTTATTTAGCTGTTACTTCTAGCTAAACCACCAGGAGCCTTCAGAGAATAGAGAAATATCTCAGGGAACACTTGTTTAACATCATCTTATCCTTGGTAAGACTAATAAGGTGGGACTTGGAGTTTTTCCCAAATCTGTTAAATGCAGTCACTTACAATATAGTTGATGCCACTGTGAATTAAGGGGGCCTAGTCTATGGGTTCACAAGGTACTCAACAAAGAGCCTGTTTCTCCCAATACTGATTGATGAAGCCAGTTCAGAAGCCTAGGTCAGAAAGCAAAGTTAAGAAGATGTGGTAAGCCCATGGTGGGCATGAAGCCTCATCGTCCCTGGGCAGCATTAGAAGAGCCAGAGCAGGGGAGTATGCTTGGCCATGCTCTACCATTGGCCTTGTGTCCTTCCTAAGGCACCTGAGTTCCACTCAGATGGAGTCCTTTTGCTAGGTGATAATGAGATGCTGAAATGTTAGCCACCTGGTCAAGTTCAGGAAAATGGGCTCTTGGGGATGATGGGGAGCTGGAGGCAAAGATGTCCAGGATGTGCTGGGCACTGACCCTGCCTTCTCCCCGCAGATGAGGATGTGGTCTCACTAATGCTGAGTTCAGGTCAGATCCAGGAGAGCTTGTTGCTTGTAAACAGTCTGACAAATGAAAGAACACAGATTGTTAGTGTAAATTCTTCCTGGGGTGGGGTGAGCCAGAAGCTAAAAGGACAGTGGCCGAGCAAGTCCTGGGCTGTTTTCCCAACTCTGGCAAACTTCATCTGCACAGAGTGCTGCCAGCAGCTGTGCACTGTAAGGGAACCAGGAGCAAAGGAGAAACCTCATCAAGATAGGTTGCACCTGCTCCTGCTTGGCGTGACCACTTCCCTTACTCTTGTAACTTGGCTAAATAAACAGGATTGTAGCATGAATATGTGCTTGCAACACATGCATGTGTGAGAGAGCTCTTCAGTGAGTCCATAATTTACTGAACCATTGCTATAAGGCACTGTGACTGCATTATGGGAGAGGGGTAGCTTGAAGGCATGCGGTATTGGGGAACTTAGGGGATATGAGATAACAGAAATGCACCACTGATTTTCAAAACATGTATAACTCAAAATGTGTACAGCCTAATGAAGATCCAAAGAACAAAAATGTGAGACAAGTCAAGGCCAAACCAATGGTACAGAAAAGAGGTACTAAGAATTGACCAGGGTAGGGAGAGAGAGAGGCACAGGGGAGGGGAGGAGAGAAGAGGGAATGGGAAAGAACTGTCAGCAAGGGCAGTCTGAGAAGGAAGTCATCATGATGACAGGACGCTTGATCTGGGTCTTAGAGGAAGCAGCTTAAATTTAGGATCAGCAGAGAGAAGGGAGAGCATTTTACAAAAAATACACACACACACACACTCACACGTATTTTTTCTAGATTCCCTTGAAGCTAGGGGTTATCATGTTCTGGTCAATAAGATGTGAACACAGGGTGTACCCTCTACGAAACTGTTCAAATGAGCTGACTCAGAAAGCACACACCACTTTGCCCTTCCTACTTTTCTTCCTTCTTCCTTTTTGAAATATAGGTGTGATGGCTGGTTGAACCATGTGGTAATCTTAAAGGTGAAAGCCTTGAACTGGATGGAGAAACACATGAAGCAGAATAGGTAATACTGGGGTCCCAGATGACAATGGAGTAGCATAGTAGTCTTAAGTTGTCTATCTTTTAACTTCTCATTACATGATAAACATAAACACCTACACTGTCTAAGTCATTGTATCTATGATATTCACCACTAATCACAAATTGGAAGTGATACATTTCTACTTGACAAAAAAAATGTGATTAAGGGCTGGGTTTGGCTGGATTGATGCCAGAATCCTTGAGTAGGTGACTGGTTTCTTCTAGGCCCCAGCCTCTCTCTTTCTCTCTCTCTCTCATGGTAGTACACACCTGCAGTGGGATGAATGGTGAACCCAAAAAAGAAATGTTTATGTCCTATCTCCAGAACCTGTGAACATTACTTTATTTAGAAAAAGAGGTCTTTGCAGATGTAATTAAGTTAAAGATCTTAAGAAAAGATCATCTGGATTATCTGGGTCCTAAGTCCAGTGACAAGGGTCCTTATAACAGACACACAGAGGAGAAGACAGACACTGCGGAGGAGGCAATGTGACCACAAGGCAGAGATTGAAGCGATGCAACCATGAGTCAAGGAACGCTGACAGCCACCAGAAGCTGGAAGAGGCAACAAACACATTGTTCCCTAGAGCCTCTAGAGTGCAGACCTGCTGACACCTTGATTTTGGGCTTCTGTATTTCTCTACAGAACTGTGAAATAATATATTTCTGTTGTTTTAAGCCATCTAGTTTGTGGTAATTTATTAGAGAAGCCACAGCAAGCTAACACTACCCATTGGCACACTGCATCCCAGGCTTGCATTGTGCAGGGTTGGAGCTTTGAACCCTTTGCAAATCTTCAGTAAATTCTTGAACCAAATGGGCATGTTCTCACATTAGAAACTTGCAAGCCAGGCTGCTCTCTCTCCCGACGGGAGAGAGAAACAGGCCCACAACATTGACATTCCCTGCATATTCCCCTTCACAGATTCTGTAAACAGCTGTATTCCCATGGCAGCTGCGAATCTACCATACACAGAAGAGTAAAACCTTTTGTAACCATCTGGAGAACACAGCCAGATCCTCTTTGCTCTGAAATGCCTCTGAGTTTAGAAATCTAAACACATATTCCAGTTTGTCAAACTTCCTGAAGGACTGGGATATATTATATGGTTGCATAATACAGCTAAATGACTGCGCTGCCCAAGTCTCCCTCCACCTCCACACTGAGACCAATGTTGGGAGAAGAAGGAGGTTGGAGAAGACGGGGGCCCAAAGATGGGAAACAGAAGGGCAGAGAAACATAAATAAGCATGTTTGAGAGTCAAGGATCTTCCAACGGACTGTTGAAAGAACACATGTTGCACTGCTTTTGTCAGAACGAGAAAAAAACATAGGGTGGTGGTTGCATGTTGGCACCAGTCATGAATTTGAGTCTAGCTACACATCCTGGACCAATTCAATTTGCAAGATTTGTTTTACTTATCCACAAAATGAAGCCAGTAATTACATCTACCTCTTAGAATTGTTGTGGGGATAAAATGGGATGCATGCATGAAAAGTGCTTTGGGCAGTACCTGGTGCAAGGTAAGTATAAGTTATTAAAAAAACAGCTAATGTTTAATTTTCAACAGAATCCATAATAATAAAGGTACTAGGCTTTTCCCATTCACACAAGTCTATCAAGAATGCATTTATTTCCTGTGGACAAGTTGTTTAATCTCAAACTTTCAAGACTTTTTTTTTGCATCTTTTTTTTTTTTTTGGTTGTTTTTGTTTTTAAACAGAGCTAGGCCAAGTCTCACACCACAAAATTCCTTCATTCCTTCATTCATGCTTACAATTCCACTGCTAAGGGCTTTACTCCTCTGGAATCCAGAGGGGTCATCGAACTATCTGTAAAGGATGGAGAGTAAACATGTAGCTTTGTAGGCTACATGTGATCTCTGTTATGTGCTCTTTTTTTTTATTTTTAACTTGAGAAGGATCTGTAGGCCAGATTTGGCTGAAGGGCCATGGTTTGCTGACTGTTGTTAGATGGAGATTTAAAGAGACTCAGTTTTTCTGATTAAATTGCCCATCTGCATTAAGAAGGCTTTGGGAGATATCAAAGAAAGGGGTTTTCTGTCTCCTCTCTGTGCCTCTGTCTCTCTGTCTGTCTTTCTGCCTCATCTTTCTGTCTCTCTGTCTCTGTCTCTGTCTCTGTCTCTCTGTCTGTCTGTCTCTCTCTGTCAGGAGAGGAAAAGATAACAATGGTGGCCACAGAGAGAAAGGCCCCATTGAAGGGATTAACTGGCTGAAGGACACAATGCAGACCTGAAAGGTTGAGTCTGATTTCTACATGCCTGATTCTGCCTGAGGCCAGCCTGTTTCAGCGTATTTGGCCATTAGTGAAGAACAGGTGAGAGCCAGACTAACATATGTGCTTCAATATGGCTTTCATTCCATTACTCAGAAATACTGTCATTTTTCAGCAGTCTAATCCAGCAAGATGCTCAGAAGTTAAAAGGCCAAAATCTGATTTCATAAATAGTTTACTTCTGTTGATAGTTTCTCTTCATCCCATAACCTCTCATTCTAAGCAGCAGAACATAGGGCTATGGTTTTAACTCTGACAAAAGTAAAGAACCTCCTGGATGATATCATGAATGTGAACCCCAGAGCCAGGAGACTCACATCTGTATTTGGTAGAAAACTGGCTTGTGAAGATGCTGGCCACTGGGATAGGTTCTAACAGATATGACTTCACAGAGGAGAAAGAAAGAATGCTAAAGATAATTAAATTAAGCCTAAACAGAATGTAGGCTACTCTTTGATCAAAAGAGAAAATGGTGATAGATTGAGTTTCTCTTTATCCAAAATAGCAATATATACTTATTTTTCTTCCATATCAAGAAATCCAGCAATGTCATAAGAGATCCATATTCTTTCTACCCTTTGCTTCACTAGCTTAAGTGGGTTGGGTTTTCCCCACTCATGTTTACTGTCTTATAGTTTCATATTGGCTACTCTGGCTCCAGGTATCACATGAACATTGAAGGCACAGAAAAAAGCAGGGTGGGAAGAAAGAATGATATAGACTGTGGTTTTTTTCTTTTATCAGGAAAGCAAAGCTTTCCCAGAAATCTCCCCATCAGTCTTCCATCTATTTCATTAGATAGACCTGTCATATGGCCACTGTCAGCTCCAAGGGAGGCTGGGGCTGGCAGCATTGCTGCTTCAAACAGAGCTACAGTTCTGTTAGCAAGAAAAAGGAGATGTAGCTATTTACTTGGTAACTACAATGTCTGCCACAAGAACAGTTTATAATTATTTTTATCTGGATTTGAAAAGTGTTTCTTTAATTATGCATTTAGCCATTCATTCAATAAACACTCACATCGTTTACAATACCATGTTGAATATGATAGTGTACTTGTTCTTAAGAAAATTAAATCTGTAGTGGTTTCCAAGAATAAATCACTTATTATGAAAGAAATGTGGAGAAGAATTCACCCTTGAAGTGGAAGTGGGTGCAAAAACTGAGACAGCATCAAAGAGTAGGTGATGGTAGACCGAAGTCTTAAAGGATGACTAAGAACTGGCCTTGAGGATAAGGAAGCCGAGATAGAGCATAAGCAAAGGCTTATGGTGTAAGAGCACGTCATGAGAATCAGTCAGGTTCTGCAGGAAAACAGACACGTCTTCAAGTATTTACAACAGAGGGAATTTAAAGCAAGGGATTGGCTATATATGGTAGAGAGATTAAACATAGAATGATGAAGCAATGGAGAAATTGGGACCAACAGGGAGCCACTATCACCTCTGCTAGAAAAGATCAGGGAGCCACTATCACCTCTGCTAGAAGCTGAAAGCACAATAGGCCTGTTTGGCAAATATGAAATTATAGGAGACACATAGTTATTGCTGCAGAAGACACCCAGTGTGGCTTGGAGAGAAATACTCTTGCTTCTGGCTTCTTCCTTCTTCCTAGCCTCCATTATTTTACCAGTGCCTAACCCAACCATCTGGACAGCCTGCAGGGTCATCCATGGTGGATAAAAACAGCAGGGTAAGGGTGAGGTTGGATTCAGGACAAACAGGCTCAGAACCAATAATGCATCTTTGGGAAACTGTATCACTAATATCGATAATGATAGCTAAAATTTATAAGCATTTACTAAATGCCAGGAAGTGTTTTATACGCATTAACCTATTTACTTAGTGTAGATTAGGTAAATAAAGAAGAATGGCAGGAGATGATACTGAAATATGGAATTAAAGCAAGGCTCACATCACAAAGAGGTTATATACCACAACAGGGGTTTTGGACTTAGTCCTAAAGGCACTGAGGAATCAATGAAAGATTGGAAACAGATGAATTATATCATTCAATTTGTATTTCTGAAAGGCCATCCCGTGTCTGTGTCTGAAGTTCTGAGAATTGCTAATTCGTCACAGTAAATAATGGAGATATGACTAAGGAGACCTGGAATCAGCTTCTCTTCCTGCCTTCTCTCTTCCTCTACTTGGAGCAGACAGCATCACTTCTGAACACTTGTGTCATCTGTTGACATGACTAAGATCTCTGTTTACTTTAGTCCAGCAAAACTGGAGCGGCAAACCTTTTTAAAGCAAAATATTTATTATTAATCTATACAATAGGTACAAAAGTTACAGTATTAATATATTACTCACTTCATTAACACATTTCCGGAGGAATCTATATCCTAGCAACATTATAGAGATAGTCTTGCACTATCTGCTAGTCCTTTAAAGCGCATGTGGTCTTTCTGATTTGGTTTTCAACTTTTAAAATAAATCAGTCATTTGTCATTGGGTGTGGAGGTGGCAGTTGGAGACAGAACCTCAGATTAACTCAAAGTGTTGACACAATGTTATCATGGAGCCAAGACTTACAGCCCTAGAAGAGACATTTAGAGTTTCTTCCAACAGCCTCTTTTACAGGTGAGAAAAGTGAGCCCACACAGATACAACTAGTCCAAGGATTTGAAGTAGTTAGTGGAGGTAGGCTACAACCCAAACTCCCAGCTTCATTGCCAAGCTGTTAGGAGCTGAGCTAACTTGGCGAGCTCTGAGATAAGTGGCACTAAACTATTTTAAGCACTCAGTATTTTCCAAGAAGGGAGTTTGATTGTGGAGCAGAGAGTTCTGAGTTGTAAGAACTTCATTGTTTTGCAGGATAAGTAATTTGGCTGACCTTGGGTCTTGACTGCTGTTTTCTCATTGCAATGCTATAAGTAGTGTGTTCTAAATAAACTCGGGGCTGCAGTATTCACTGTGTGCCCTCCCGACTCTATCTCTTGTCTCTGTCTTTTCTTTAATCCTCACTCGCCCTCTCAGGTACTGTTCACCTCAGCCGGCTGGCTCCGGCACCAAGTTGTCTAGAGCTATTAAGAAGCTGCCATTTTAAGAAATACTGCTCAGGTGACAAAAATCTCATATCACATGGACTAAAGCAGAAAAGGGGGTTTATTGTCTCAAGAAATGCTTAGAGGGATCCCAATTTCAGGCATGTGTCAGTCTATGGACTCATTGTAATAGTCAGGACTCAGCCAATTTCTGTTTCTTGGATCTGCCTTCCTCTAAGCAGGTTTCATTCAGACAGTTTCCTCCCATGATAAGGTAAGGTGGTGACCAAAGTCCAGGCTCACAACCTGTCTGCCCAGTACCCCTACTTAAAAGAGCATCTCTTTTCCCCAATAATATCAACACAAGTCTAGGCATTGAAATTTCTTGGTTTAGCTTGGATCATGTGCCTGTCCTTGAACCAATCACTGCAGCAGAGGGGCACAGAAGGCTCTGACTGGCAATGTGCGGTTTCTATGTTTACATACTGCGGGGTCAGGAGACGGGCTCAGCACCTTCATTGTCAAATTATATATTTGGAGATGGAGGGCAGTAAGAATCCTCAAAGGAAAATCAAAGTTTCAACCCAAGAAGAAAGAATTGGTGCTGAGCAGGCACAAAACTGAGATGTACTATAGATGCTGAGATTTGTGTCAAATAGCAGAGTGGATTTCCAGATAATATTGGTGAGGTTTTCCTATATTACCCAGTTGTAGGAAATAATTTCCTTTGGGTAAAATGAATTTCTCATGTGCAAAGGACATGTCCCCACCAACAGAATTCAGAGAAGCCAATAGTTTCTGCAGCTTTGAGTTTGTGGAAAGATGGTGATCCTGGGTAGAGGGCTCCACCTCACAACCTTATCCCCATCCCCAAGGTAACAGGGTTCCAAATGAATCTCAGTATTCAGATGTGCAAGCGACATGCCTTTGGACATCATTTGTGTATTTGAGGACTTCACTAGGCTTTTTATGCTCTGTGATAAATGAGCAAGAGAAAGCCTACTCTAGTTAGCAAAAAACACATAGGATTTTATTCCGCTGTAATTTAAGTCTCACTGCTTCTATTCACTGCTTCTGTTCTTTTTTGATCAAAAATGGGTAAAGAACAGCCATAGAGGTTTGATGAAGCATTGCCTAAAAGCTACCATCTTCCCTGAGAGAGCAGAGTTAAATGGAGAACTTTGTAAGCACGACCCCAAGGCAGAGCCTTTTTTTAACCTAAAAATATAATTTGTTAAGTATATGGCAAAATAAAAAGTTAAAGGGCAAATGACAAATTTTGAAGAAATATGTAACTTGTACTAAAAGCTGATAATGAATATCTTTTACATATAAAGTTTTCTTATTAAAAAAAAAAAAAAGGCGAATACCACAATAAGAAAATGGGCTAAGGGCATGAATAGCAAGTTAATACAATTTTTAAAAATTCTATGAAAAATAATTTATTTTACTAATAATTAAAGAAATGAAAGTTAAAACAATGATGAGACACCACTTTTGTACTATCAGGTTAGTAGAAGAAAAGATTGAATTAACACTACCCAGAGTTAGCCACAGATATAATAGATAAGAGTGAAGATTAACAAAACTCAGAGTCGGGGGTAGGTGTTAGGAAGGTGGCAATTTGACAATGATGACTCAGAAGCCACAAAACATGCACAGATTTGACTCAATACCTCTAAGAACCTATCCTAAGGAAATAAATTAGGAATGTGCATGAAGATTTAGATACAGGTTATTTATAATGATAAAATGCTGGGGACAACTAAACTATCTAATGCAGACGGAATAGTTAAATCTATTATGACACATTCACTGAAGGTATTAGTGGGGAAAAAAGTAAATGATAAAAAAGAAGTTAGTATCATCTTCCATTTGGTTTTATACGTAAAGGTTGTGATGAATATTTTTTAAAATGTTAACAATTGTTTTCTTCTTTTTCAATCATTTGTACTTTCTAATTTATGTTAAATGAACACGAATAAAAATTATAATATTAAAAAAGAAAGAAAAGACTGAGGAATGTTAAACTGCCTAGTTTAACAGGGACCTTTCTCTATGCATCCTGCTCCCCTGGGGGAGGGACAAATACCTCTGCCTCCTTTGGGGGTCTCTACAAATCCCTCGGAAAGATTGAACTGAAATACCCATTTGCCCTGCTCAGAGAGGCTCCTGTTTCATTGTGGGTATTTGTGCCTGGCTTCCCCCTGGGCTCGAGAGAGCCCCTGAAACAGTAATAAACAAGCCTGGCCAACACAGGAGGTTTTTGATCTTTATGCCTAGAAAAGAGATTCCCAAGCTTAGCTAAGGCTTGCTCACTATGCTGATGTGAAGAAGGAAAAGGGCCTTGTCATGTACACGAGAGCAAGTTTTCTTTTAGAAAAATAATGTTTCTTGAATTCCCTCCTGTCTTAGCACACAGACACTTATCAGCTTTTATAAAGGAAGAAGAATGGAAGAAAAGACAAAAGGAATTCAGTCAGCTCAATTTGTCTCCAGATCCTATCTTATGTATGTTTTAAGTCTGCTACTTCATATCTCCTTCTGGATTCTAAAACCCTTTGATAAGATTTCATTTTAGTATCTCTATGCTTTTCAGGGAAAGACGCTCAGAGCTGGGCAGACTCTTTCATCCCTAATTGATAAAGCTATGTGTTTATTTAGATTCAGTCATATTGAATGCATTTCAACAATTACGTATTATCCCACCCACCACCTACCCGCCGCCCCACAAATCCCCTGAACAATTGATGCTCCCTTTCCACTTCCCTTTAGGTCCAACTCCTGGGCTTCCCAGGAATTTAAGAGGTGTGAATTAGAGCTCTAGGATGGAATAATAGAAAGAAAACATTTCTAAGGTCCAGGAGTATATGAAACTGACATATTTTCAGGTGCTCCTATGCTTCCCAATCCCTCACTCTATCTCATCTCATCTCATTTGATTCCATTTGCTTTTGTTTCATT
This sequence comes from Pteropus alecto, assembly GCF_000325575.1. Lineage (NCBI taxonomy): Eukaryota > Metazoa > Chordata > Mammalia > Chiroptera > Pteropodidae > Pteropus > Pteropus alecto. The sequence continues at coordinate 8,826,300 of NW_006442508.1, read as the reverse complement.
TTTCAGTGGAGACCCTTCATTGCTCTGATCATGAATCATCTGGATGGAATTGCAGTGCTATCCTCTCCCACCTGATGGATAATTTCCTGCATTGCACGTTGCAAGACA
>NW_006442508.1:8810576-8826157 GCF_000325575.1 Pteropus alecto | reverse complement strand
CTGCTGAGCCAAAACATTTTATAATTCTTTGGGCTTCACAAGGGGATCCAACTCAGAAGCTGCAGTGACTCAGAGAAAGATAAATGCTTCCTTTGGTCTCCCCCTCCCCCACCCCCCGCCTTTTAGTTTCTAAGTACGTGTCTTGAGCTTTATCTGGAATTGTTAGGTCTTGTGGATTGAATTCAGCTTCAGAAATCAGGGAGTATGTCTTTACGGCCATGTACTTCACTAGTGACTGTCTTGGTGACACCAAAAAGGTCATAGAATGTTGATGTGCTTTCTTCCCCATCCGTTTATAATAAGATCTCAGAGAGCACCATCAGGTTGGATGAATCTAGCTTATGGAATGCTTAGAAATCCCTGAAGGATGCTCGTCCTCCAAAAGTCTCTTCATAGTTAGCCAACCTGCAGCTAGGAAAGCTAATATTCCACATAATGAGGTAATTAGTTCCTCTTCAAGTTCTAAAAGTCATTTTTGTCATGGAATTGTCACCCGCTGCCAGTTTCTGTCTAGGTTCCTCATATATATTAAAATCTTTACTTCTAATGATAATCTTTTTCTTTATCTTAGAAAAAAATTAGATCCATTTTAAGAGTAGGAAAAAGAGATGCAAACTCTAAGGAATCTCTAGGGGTGATTTATATGTTCTTTTTCTTGATTGTGGGGATAATTTCACAGATGTATATGTACAACAAAACTTATCAAAGTTGACACTTTAAATGTGAATTATACCTTAATAAAGTTATTAAAACAAAACAAGACTAAACTTTATATCCAACATTTCCCACTTCTGATGCCAAGAGTTTGTTATAATGCCTTGCACTGTTACAAATAAATAGGTGTTTAAGTTAAAAAAAACAAAAAAAACAAAAAACTCCATAAGGAAATAGTGTTGGCTCAGACAGAACTTTCTAAAGTGTCCCCAAGGTGTCATTTTATCCAACTATTTTGCCTACTTTCAGAATCTAAGAGAACTTAAAGCAAGATTCTGTTTCTGGGAAAAGAGATTTAAGGGTAACTTACCATCAGCAAGATGGCAAAGTGATAAAGTTCTTCCAGAAATTATCTAAGACAAAGTTGCATATAGGAGACAGCTGGGAATCCACTCTTAAACAAGCTTTAACATTTTTAGCCTTGCTTGGGCACCATCTTAATTGTTATCATATGGTTAACTTCTCACCAGTTCTGACGGCTTATGATTTAAGCAGTATTTATTGGTCATTTTGGCGGCTAAAATTTCAAACCAGACTCTATGGATTGGAACAGGAAGCATGAAGCAGGGAAAGTGAAGGGTCAGCTATCACTTAAATGGTGGGAAATTGCCTTTTCTCTTTCACTCTCAAAAGTACAGTAAGTTTGCTAATTTATTCAGATCAAATGTTAAAACTGTTTGTAGATGGGGAACAGATCAATAGGGTACTTGTAGTGACTGAACATTCAAGAGTAGCACTGGGTTACACTTATTGGGAAAGGAGTCAGCAGCAGGGCTCTCCCCACCACCAGATCCTGGTTCTCTCTTAGCGGTAAGGGCCCTCGAATGGGGCCACGAGTTGTAAAGCGAGTTCAGGTATACCTGGGAGATACTGTGGGTTTTGTTCTAGACCACCGCAATAAAGTGAGTCTTGCAATAAAGCAAGCAGTAATCTTTTGCCAATGGAGAGTTTTTTGTTTGTAAAAAAACACAACACCTGTGAAGCACAATAAAGTGAACTGTAGTAAAATGAGATACACGTGTACATTTCCCACTTGATGATAGCCACACTTGTTTGTTTGCAGGCTTGGTGCTCTATATGTGTCATTTTTACCTGAACTTCACACTTTGAAATAGGTGTATCATTCCCATTTTATAGAGGGGTAACTCGAAGCAACCTACCCAGTGTTACATATACTAATACAACTAAAAACAACAAATGCCCATATAGTATTTACTATGAGCCAGGGACTATACCAATTGCTTTACATATATTGACACATTTATCCTCTCAGTAACCTAATAAGATATGGAACATCATTATTCCTGGTAAAGACAAGGAAACTGAAGTAAGAAAAGGAACAGTAACTTGTCCAACATCACACGTTTGATAAGTAGTAGAGTTTATGCTTTATTAAACACAACATTGTGTGTCTTATATATTGTTGGCAGTCAATTAGCATTTGTGTGCATGTGTATCTGAGTGTTTTGTATGTGTCATTGAGGGAGCTGGTTCTGGCAACATAACAATTTGTTCTATTTCTAACCCAAATCTCCAATTTAGTTCAAACAATTAAGGCTAGGTTGAAGCTAAACCGGACTGAGGTTTGTGCTCTGCCAGAGCCACAGAGCACCCCATGACCCCAGCCAGTTTCCACTTACAGCTTCCAACGTCCTTTGGAGAGCTATACCTACTCCCACTCCCAGTGGTTCTAGAAGGGCCATTAATCACAGTGACCCCTGACCACAGAAATGAGCATGTATTCTCTGCCTGGCCAATCTAAAACCTCTTTGATGGCCACAGGGGCTGTCCCAGCATTAAACATTTGACCAAACAAGAACCAATTAGGGTCCTTTCTTGAGATTGCATATTTATATGCTCAGGGAGAAAACCTCTGTTTCCTTTGGAAATTTCCATTAGGAGTGATTATGCCTGATCCTGTATGAGGCCATGTTCCTCTTCATCCTGCCTCTGCCCATGGCAGAGGCTCAACCATAATGGGAGAAAATGAGGCCCAACACCAAGAAAAGCAGAGACCGGCAAGGGGACTGAGAAGGAGGGAGGGAGAGAAAGAAAAAAAAAGACATTATTTGAGTCTTAGAAGTTTCTCAGGCCCTCTTGACCCCCGTATTTCCTAGTTATATAAACCAGTAGATGTCCTTCATTATTTAAGGTAGTTTTATTTGTGTTTCTTTCACTTGGTTACCTTAAAAGTACTGACATATTCAGGAAAGTCTTTTTTTCCTTAAAATATTAAAATATTATATTCGCTCCAAATTTATTTTTAATAATAATGAGCATATATCTATACTATTATGAGGGAACGTAACTGTGATTCTTTAAAGACTTATAGTAAGATTATTCTATTTGTTTTTAGGGAAGTCTTACCATGGAATGCCGTATCATTAGAGAGGAAAATAGGAACTAAAAGATCAATATTAAACAAATGTAAAATAATATTGAATGGGAATTCTAATTGAAAAATAAAAATTAAAAAAAGGTCAATATTATTCTCCCTGTTATAACCCAAAAAAATCAAAAGATCAGAGGCGTGACTAAGGTACAGTTAGTGAAATCTACTGGATCTGAGAATAAAAATAAATTCCTTTTTGAAGAGGACTCCCTTTGGTAACACAAAAGATTAACCAGGAACAATAAAAATTGGGGCAACATTCTAAAATTTCTCTTTAAACCAGAATGCATTTGAATGTTTTCCTACAAAATCTACTCCAATTAAATAGATTTCAAGGACTGGGGACTCTGTGGCAAAGAAATTTCTATAAAGTCCTATTCACCCCGATATACTTCCTTTGGTCCCAAAATACCTAAACGTATACCTTTATGGAGCCATTCTTTTTTAAAAAAATAATTTTTTTATTTTTCAATTATAGCTGACATATTATATTAGTTTTAGGTGTACAACATAGCGATTACACATTTATATAACTTATAAAGTGATCCCCCTGATAAACCTAGTACCCACCTGACACCATACACAGTTTTTACCATATTATTGTCTATATTTGTGATATACTTTACATCCCTATGACTATTTTGTGACTACCCATTTCTACCTATTAATTCCTTCACCCATCCCCAATTCCCCTTCCATCTGGCAACCATCAAAATGTTATCAATATCTATAAGTATGTTTCTGATTTGTTTGTTCGTTTGTTTATTTTGTTCTTTAGATTTTACATCATATAGCATTTGTCTTTCTCTGTCTGACTTACTCTGCTCAGCACAATACCCTTTAGATTCATCCATGTTCTTGCAGATGGCAAAATTTTATTCTTTTTTTATGGCTGAGTAATACTCCATTGTACATAACCCCTCTTCTTTATCCATTCATTTACTGTTGAACATCTAGGTTGCCTCCATATCTTGGCTATTGTAAATACTACTGCAATGAACATGTGGATTTATATGTCCCTTCAAAGTAGTGTTTTGGGTTTCTTTGGATAAATACCCAGAAGTGGGACTACTGGTTCCTTCTTTGTTATAGCCTTTGTTGTAAAATCTATTTTGTCAGATATAAGTATTGCTATCACAGCTTTTTTGTTGTTGTTGTTTATTTTCATTTTCTTAAAATGTCTCTTTCTACCTCTTTATTTTCAGTCTGTATATGTCTTTCAATTTGAAGTGAGTCTCTTGTAGGTAAAGGTCTTGTCCATTCAGCCATCCTATATTTAGATTGAAGCATTCAATCCATTTACATTTAAAATGATTATTGATAAATATGCAGTTATTGCCATTTTATTATTTCTATTTTTTATTTTTTTTCTTCTGTTTCTTCTTAAAAAAATCCCTCTGAGATTTCTTGTAATACTGGTTTGGTGTTGATGAACTCCTTTTGCTTTTTCTTGACTGGAAAGCGCTTTATCTATTCTTCAATCCTAAATGATAGCTTTGCTGGGTAGAGTAATCTTGGCTGTAGGTCCTTGCTTTTCATCACTTTGAATATTTCATGACAATCCTTTCTGGCTTGCAAAATTTCTGTTGAGAAATCGGCTGATAGTCTTATGAGAGTTCAGGGAGCCATCTTTTCGAATAAACATTCTCTTTCTCTTGTTTTCCTTAAAAAAAGAAAAAAGAAAAAAACTTCTTTGCAGGATATTATATCGCTTTCATCTTAAGACAGTAATTGTATAGCAGTTAAGGACATGGATTTGAGCCAGATAGCTTGGGGTCACATCCTGGCTGCACCATTTACTAGCCATGTGACTACCCCTCTCCTTACTTTCTCCCCTCTTTCTGTTCTTTGTTTCTCCTCTGCAAAATGGGAATAATAATAATAAATGCTTGGAGGGTTGTTGTGAGATTAAAGAAGATAACACTCATAAGTCTCTTAACATGGTGCCTGGCATATAGTACTTACTCAATAAATATCAGTTATTCTGCTGTGAGTAAGTCATCCTGGATGGGTGCAAAGAGCATCGAGAAACTAGCCAGAAGTCCTGATGCTAAATCTGCTCCTCCAAATGTTGTCTGAGTGACCTTGACCAAGTGCACCTCGGTTTTTCTCACCTGATAAATGGTGATACCAAAGCCCCTCATGCCATGTCCCAGTGGTAGCAAACCTGAGATGGATGTTTTGAGGATAAAATGAGGTAGTGGAAGTGAAAGAGGTTTAGAAAGAGTAAATGGACTTAAATAATCAGCACTATCAGGGGAAATAGTTTATTCATTCAACTAATATTTACCAAGTGTCTTCCAGGTACAAGGACCAAAATACAGTTTTATCTTCAAGCAGGTGGTCAATCTTGCTCTGTGATGGAAGAAATTCAGAAGAGAGTATGAAAACTGGATCAATTAGAGAAAATGTAAGACATGAGGAATGAGGGAGAGACCAGCATCACCTTCTTCACATTTTTGCAAGAGGCTAACTCCATAATATTTTCCTGAACGTTTCTCAATATGGCCAACCCAGAGCCTGCTGTGATGTGATCTGTTCTTCAAGCCAGTCCCACTCGAAGTTAAGTTGGGCACATATTCCTAAACAGCTTGGAGGAAAAGCCATTTCCACATAGCATGCCCATGGCTCTGAATTCATACAAGTCGTTCTCCAAGGAGCAGAAGTTTTATATATATAATGTTTTAATTGTGGTAAAGTACACATAACAAAATTTACCATCTTAATTATTTTAAATATGCAGTTCAGTAGCATTAAATGCATTCATAATGTTGTGCTTCTACCACCACCTTCCATCTCCAGAACTGTTTTCATTTTGTAAAACTGAGACTCTATACCCATTAACATCAACTCTTTCCTCTCCCCAGCCCCTGCAACCACCATTCTACTCTCTGTCTCTGAAAGTTCGACCCTCTAGGTACCTCGTATAAGTGGAATCACATTGTCTTTTTGTGGCTGGCTTTTTTCACACAGAGCTTTTTTTGAAAAGGTCTAAGATAATTATCCCTAGAAATTTGGAATTTTCTCATATTCTGTTTTATTCCAGCCACCAGTTTATGACAAGTTTTTTCTCTCGGTTTTTATGGCACCCAGGCTTCGGTAAAAGGGTAGAAGGTGCCACTCTGTTTCTTATGGCTGCCAATCAAATTGGCAGTATCTGGTTTCTCAAATTTCACCTTTTGTGGCTCTCTCAGTTTTCCTCCACTTTCCTTATAAACAAGGCCTTTGGTGGGTAGGGTGGATGGCTGCGAGCCACGGGCCCTTGGACACTTTTGTCCAAGGAGTTTAATGGAAGCTTCTGAAGTCTGTAAAGCAAAGTGAGAAACAACAGCAGCTCATCCACGCTGAGCCTCCATTAATAATGTGACGTGCATTTGTCTTAAAGGTAAACATACTCTGAGATGGGAACATTGCAAAGAGAGCCCGGAAAGAGGCTTATCAGCAGGGGAGAGGCCAAAGGCACAGATCGCTGGTCATCCCAGGGCCGACAGACAGAGGTGTCATGCTGGTGTTGCCTTAGGAACAGGCCTCAGAACCCAAAACCTGAAAAGAGTATAGTCTGACCTCATCTGCTACACCTGGGCTCTCTAGATAAGCTCCCAGCTAAGCAAAGCCCATCTTCTTTGTGCAGCTGACATTTTAAGAAGCACTCATTCCAGGAGTTACACTTCCAAATGGTGGTTGCCCTCCTCAGTCACCATGCCATGGGGACATCATCTTGTCCACAAGGGCCACCCTGGAATGCTGCTTTGAATAAGCCTACAAGCAAAGACAAAATCTGGTGAGCTTTCTCAGTGGAGGCAAGTTAAGCTTTGGATTCGATTTTGAGACAGATACTGAAATCTGATAATGAAGCATGTGGTTCACCCAGTTAAGTGGTTTGGGATGAAAAAAAAACAGGCTTAAATTTGTATAAAATAGTAGCTGGTGTTCATTGAGGCAGGCCAGGTACTATTCTAAGTGTTCTAGATAGCATATATATTTAATAATTTCAATAACACTTTGGGTTAGATAGTATCATCTCAGTTTTACAAAGCAGAAAACTGAGGTACAGAGAAGCTAAATAACGTGTCCAATGTTATGCAGCTACCAAGTGGTAGATTTGAAATCCAGCCCCGTGCAGTCTGATTCTGGAATTCTCTCTTTTAATTCACTATATTGGCTCCCTAATTTACTTGTGTGGCCTAGAAATTGCTCATTTAGAGGTTATCAAAGGGACTCCCTGACCCAATCTCTTACTTTTTTCCAGGTCCACAAGGCCTGGAGTCTCGTGACTAGAGTTACTCCATGGCATTTTGTTTTTGACAAATGCTCCTGTTAAAATGCATGTGGATTGCTTTGGAGAGCATTTATTTAGAGGTGTTTAATAAATTTAAAAGACTCAGAGAGCAGCAAGATGGAAATATGAAAAACAAAACTGTGCATTTCGATGGAGCAAGAAGAAATGAGAGATCCTAACCCTAGAATTCCATGAGATGACAGTAGTCTAGGCACTCTATCCATCCATCCATCCATCCATCACCCAGCCAACCATCCATCCGTCCATCCAACCATCCATCCACCCATCCATTTAGCAGGTATTTATTGGAGACCTATAATGTCCTAGGCATCATGCCAAATGATGGGAAATGATGTTGAGTAAAAACAGACTAAGTCCCTCTGAGAGCATAAAGTCTAGAAGAGGAGAAGTAAATCTGAACTGTGATAAAGTCTGGGAAAGAGGAGTACAAGGTGCTATGAGAAGAGATAACAGGGTGGAAGGGGGGCTGATGGAATGATCTTAGGGCACTGGGTGTTTGGGATAAGGGAGAAAGATGCTGAAAGAAAGGCAGGGAGAGGCTCAGCATAGTAGATGGTGCTGAACGCTCAACAAAAGTCAGCTGAATCCCCAAGTTAACTCTCCCTTGATGTTTGGTGAAGACCAAGTACACATGTGTGCCACCTGTTTTAGCCCTGTGAAGGAAGTTATGGTCCTACAGAGTGCTGTTAATAGAGGGGAAGAAATAATGACTTTGAATATACACTAAGTCTTGACTCTCTAACTTTACTGCAATGTCTCTTCAATAACCTTAACTTCAGTTGCCTTATGGATAAAATGATAAGGTCAGACAAACATTGCCTCTAATCTCTCTTGAGAGTCTGAGCGCGGCTATAGTAGATGGCAAGCAGGCTGCCACCACTGTCCATCTTCCTGATGTTTCTGCAGAACCTGAGATATGTGAGGGGCATCGTAAGGCAGCATAGCAGCAGAGGCATTTGGTATCAGGGAGTCCAAGTCAGGTGGGGAGAGCAGAGAAGACTTTCTTCTCTCTGTGCTAGCAGGGAGGAGAATCAAGCCAATGAAGTTTCAACACTTTGTTTACTATAATCTGTAAACTGGGCTCATTTAACGGGGCCAAATCAATTCATTTTGGAAATATCCCAGGAGATAGAGTTTGCCTGGCAAATTCATACTATAAAGAAAATTACAATCCAAACTACTGCTAAGAGTACATTTCAACCAGTCATTTATTTATTAATAATGTTAATAATAATAGTTAACATTCGTTGATCATTAACTTTGTGCTAATTGTTTCACATTCACATTCTCACTTCTCATGTTAACTCTAAGTTATAGATACTGTGCTGTTATTACCCCCATTTTACATATGAATAAACAGAAGTCTAGAGATGTCACATAACTTGCCCAAGGTCTCATTACTGTGAGTGGTACAACCAAAGTTGGAATTAAGCCCATGCTTTTCTGCGATTACAAAAGCAGTTTGCTTTAAATATATATTTTTTAATTTTTCAATTACAGTTGGCACACAATACTCTATTAGTTTCAGGTGTAAAACATAGTGATTAGACATTTATACAACTTACAAAGTGATTGCCCTGATAAGTCTAGTACTCATCCAACATCGTACATAGTTATTATAACATTATTGACTATATTCTCTATACTATACTTTATAACCTTGTGATTGTTTTTATAATTGACAATTTATACATTTAATGTCTTCTTTTTACCCATGTTTTCAATGCCCCTTCTATCTGGCAACCATCAAAATGTTCTCCGTATCTATGAGTTTGTTTTTGTTTTGTTTGTTCATTCATTTTGTTTTTTTAGATTCCACATATAAGTGAAATCATATGATATTTGTCTTTCTCTGTCTGACATTTCATTTAGCATAATAACATCTAGGTTCATCTATGTTGTTGCAAATGGCAAGATTTTATTCTTTTTTATGGCTGAGTAATATTCCACTCTCTATATATGTATTACGTCTTCTTTATTCATGCAGCTTAGGTTGCTTCCATATCTTAGTTATTGTAAATAATGTTGCAATGAACATAGGGGTGCATATATCTTTGCAAAGTTGTGTTTTGAATTTCTTTGGATAAATACCCAAAAATGGAATTGCTGGGTCATAAGGTAGTTCTACTTTTAATTTTTTGAGGAACCTCCATACTCTTTTCTCAGTGGCTGTACCAATTTATCATCCCTTTCCTTGACATCCTCGCCAACACTTGTTGTTTATTTATTGATGATAGTCATTCTGACAGGTATGAGGTAATATTTCATGGTGGTTTAATTTGCATTTCCCTGATAATGATGATGTTCAGCATCTTTTAATATGTCTGTTGGCCATCCGTATGTCCTCTTCACAGAAATGTTTATTAAGGTCCTCTGCCCATTTTTTTAATTGGATTGTTTTTTTGGTTTTTTTTTGGTTTTGGTATTAAGTTGTATGAGTTCTTATTTATTTGGGATATTAACCCTTTATTGGATGTATCATTGGTGGATATTTTCTCCTGTTCAATAGATTGTCTTTTCATTTTGTCCATGGTTTCCTTCACTGTGCAAAAACTTTTTAGTTTGATGTAGTCCCATTTGTTTATATTTTATTTTGTTTTCCTGGCCTGGAGAAACATATCCAAAAAAAATATTACTAAGAGCAATGTCAAAGAATTTTATCGCCTATGTTTATTCTAGGAGTTTTATGGTTTCAGGTCTTACATTTAATTCTTTAAACCATTTTGAGTTTATTCTTATATATGGTTTAAGAACAAAGCCCATGCTTTTAAACACTATATTACTTGTTCATTAAGAAATATAGGTCTCTTAGCCCAACATTGCTAGATTTTACAGATGGGTAAAAATTTTTAAACATTTTGGAGTCTGACAAAGAGGTGTCGAGTTTTGGCTTTGTTAAATGCTTCTTTTTCAAAAAGCCTATTTCTTTTCCTTTCCCCCTGAAATCTCAGTTCCTCCACCATGTGCCTCACAGAAAGCCCCCCTCCTATCTATCATTACCCTTCTATGGAGGTTCAGGAAAACACTGTTCTGTTTTCTCTAAAGTTAACCCCATATTCCTTCTGATGAAATTTCCCCTCATTCTCTAGTACCTTTAAATCTTTCTGAATACAGGAGTCTTCTTTTCTAGTTTCAAGCATGCCTAAGTTTTTCTGTTCCTAGAAAAGAAATTTTCTCTAGATCCGGCTATCCTCCTGCTCACCACAAACCACAATCTTCTATCTACTTCTTATATATTTGTGTGTGTGTGTGTGTGTGTGTGTGTTTTATTTTTTTATTTTCTCTAGTCCTCAGTTTCATCTGTAAAGCAAGGACTCTGGACTAGAAGATATCTAAAGATGGCTCAGGTATATTATGATTCTAGTGAGCTCTGACACTGTTGATTGTATCTGATATTTAAGGCTAAATGCTGATAGCATTTATATTAAATTGTGGGATTATATATAATAATGATCTGCTAGGAGCCATGTCATTAACTATCAGTGCCTGCTTAACAAAGCATTTGTCAGATTTAAAGTGTTTAATAGAACCAATCAGAATAAAGTAGGAAACTACTCAGTTAAAAAAAAAATTCAGAATGAAATAATCTCGGAATTTAAAAGCTGAATAAACTTAACTCCATAAACTAATCATTGCATGATTCTTGCTTTTCTCATTTTGCTTCGAACCAGTGAGAACCAGGCCCCAAACTGCTGACTGGCTCTAGTAGGAGACCTAATATTTGGGAGCATCTATCCACTGGCCTTTTATGAGCAACACTTTGATTTTGAATGCAGCTTGGAAAAAAAATAGGATGGCATGTTTTGTAATCTTTTATAACTCAAACTTCCACTAACTTCATCTGGTTTCTATCCTCCCCACCACACAATCAGTCTGAATATTTGAGGTTTCCCTATTGTCTCCAGTAAGGTTCTTGGACACAAGGTCAAATTAAGGGCAAGTCTCACAGGTCAGAGTATTCTATTTTGAGTCACATGAATGTGTTTCTAAATAATTTTAAAAAGTAAAATCACTGCATTACTGAAATTATTGACTCTTCAACCAAGTAAGTGAGTGAGTCTTGGGCCAAAACCAAAGACCATATTTTAAAGATAACCAATTTTTTAAAAATGATATTTCATCACAGTGCACATAGACAAAAGGAATTTGTTTCAGCCATGAGGAGGGCATTGCTCTGCTCAAGGTTTGGGGAGTCTGATTTGTTAGGGGCCAACAACCTTTCCCTGCTTTGGGATTTTTTAGAGTTTTTTTGACCATTTGACATTGCACAGTTCTTAGTTTCCAGTCACAGGTTCTCTTGAGGGCAACATCTTTTTTTACTGGGGATATATGTGAATATTCAACCACATAAGTTTTGTGCCATCGTGGTACTTCATTATTCATTTCTTTGACATTTTGGGGACAATCTGTCAAAAGTGTGTAAAATATCTTAACAGCTTCCTTTTAAAATAAAGCAAAGCACACTTTGAGGAAATATTACCTGAGTGACATTAACATTAAAACTAAAATGCTGCGCTTGATACACTTATAAGATCAGTGAGAGTGTCGTCAGTCTTAAACCGAAGGCTCCTTCCATATTGTCAAGTCACTCAGATAATTCAGACAATTCAGACAATCATTCCAAGTATTTCAGGATTTTGACCTCTCATTAACTCCTCTGTTTTCAATTGAAAAGACAAATAAAAATAAAGATAAGGTCTTTTTTTTCTTTTTAACTTAAATAGTGAATTTAAGACCAGAAAGAAATCTGGGTGTACTAGTTTCTTAGCACTAGTACCACAAATTGAGTGGTTTAATCAATATAAATTTATTTTCTTAGAGTTCTGGAGACTAAAAGTTCAAAATCAAGGTGTCAGCAGGGTTAGTTTCTTTGAGGCCCCTCTCCTTGGCTTGTAAATGGCCATCATCACATTGTGCTGACACATGGTCTTCCCTCTTCATCCGTCTGTGTACAAATTTCCTCTTCTTATAAGGATACCGGTCATATTAAATTGGGGCCCACCCTAATGACCCTATGTTAACTTAATTATGTCTATAAAAATTCTATCTCCCCATATTCTGAGGTGCTAGAGATTAGGACTTCGACCTATGAATTTTGGGGGAACACAGTCCAGCCTATCACACTGAGTAACTAGGGTTTTGATGAGAAATGAAACCCAAACGCTGGAGCTCCTAGGCTTTGGACCTGCATGAATCGGAGACAAGGATGGAGACAGTGCACAGACATGGTACAGCCCAACAGTGAGGTTCTTAGAACCAATTACAAGGCAGTAGTGGCTAACTGATCTGTACAGTTTTTAATTTAGCTTATTTGAATGATCTCGAGATTAATCATTGGCCATTGATTTCTCCATAGCCAATTCAAACAGTATAGCATTTAAAAAGTCATTTAAGAGAAATATGAGTGGGCTTTTCAATGATTCCCCGTTCCCAAGTTAGTAAACAATAGCAGAAAATATAAAATCAAAAGAATATTCATTGCCAGTTGCTCTAGCTTTCATGCTTTTGTTTAGTTAGGGTTTACCAGTCAGCTGGAACCAGAAAACTGCATCAGCCTATTTACTAATTTAGTTCGAGTGGCTGGTTAACATGCTTTACTCGGGAGAACACTTCCAGTCTTGCTGAAGAAAGACTGCGTCCAAATACATAAATCTTGGGCAACAATCTTTTCCAATTAGATGAAAATATTCTCTTTTAAATTGATTTTGCTGTACTTTTTGAACACATTAAAAAACCAATTTGAGGTTTCATATATGCTTTAGGGTCATTTCACTATTTCAAACCCATGCACAAATGTGAAAACATAAAAGGAAGTTAAACCAAGTCTCTGGAGGCAGGGAGATGTGATTAATTGCTGGTCTTTTTAAGGTGAGTCACTACACAAAGCCAAGTGATAAATTAATAATGCCTCAGATCAGGAGTTAATAAAGATGGCTTGCCTAAGAGGTAGATGATAATTCGTAAAGACCTGTTCAGGCAAAATGTCTCAGACAGCCCCGAGGAAGAAAAACAATTGGGAATTACATCCGCCGTGACAGCCCTCGCTTATTACTGCAAGAAATTTAACAAATCAATCTCAGAGCCCAGAGTTAATTCCAGTTTAGATTAGAAAAAAGACTGTTTCTTTTGATGCACACAGACTTTGGGCAGGATGGGGGACTGTTTCATGATGGTGTGGGGAGATGGTGTGGAGGGTCTCCAACAAAAGCCTTAATGGTTTGAGCCAACATACCAAGTATTTGTTGACGGCCCAGAGTTTTGCAAGTAAACACAATGGAAGGCAAAGTGGGTCAGAGTCTGTCAGGCCGGAGGGTCAGTTATGCTGGAGGAGTCTGCTGCCCAGCTTCCAGCAGCCAGTGGGGACCAGACTATGGTTCTGCGCTGCCTCTCAGGAGTCTGCAGGGCAGCGGGCTCATGGCAGGCTTAGCCCCAGGCTCCAACTGGGAGTATCTTCTCTGGTCCCAGACTCCTTCCCAGCAGCCTTGCCCTGGTCAATCAGGCTCTACTCCAAGGCTGGCAGCTGGGTCAGCAAGGCCGCCGAGAGCCTGCAACCAACCCAGATGAGACCTGAAAAGACTTGAGTTTCACTCATTGAATCTTCCTGTTTCCCCTGCATGCACCTGCATTTAGCAGCAAAGACAGAAAAACATCACCTTATGATCTGAGGCCCAGGAAGCTATCACTTTCTTATAGGTGCTCACTATCTGAGGTTGATTTGTGCTCATTATAGAATCTTAACCTTTCTGTGCCCTGGTCATTCATCGGGTTATTATGAGGTTTAAATAAGACAATATTTATCAAATACTTAGCACAGGATAAGGCTATGTAGGTTTGTCTTAAAGAAATGAGTCAGAGATGGATTAAATCTATCTCTAACAGTACCAACTTAGCTCACTTGCTGCCCTCATAATTCCTGAACTTGGCCATTCAAGATTTGTTCATCCCGCTCTTAACAGCATCAGCCCTAGGATGTGTCTCTCCTTTATTCTCATAGGCTGGGCCTTCTTTGGGGAGGGGACTGCAGAAAAGAAAGCTTGGGAAGTGGGGAGAGGGGAGGCTGTGCCAGAGATTCTAGACCTGCTTTGTTAGGCCTCGTTTGGAGGCCCCAGAGAGGGGTAGTCACAGGGGCTCTGAGGCCCCAAAGGGTGTTTTGCTGCTATCTGAGGCTGGGGACAAATGTGACATGCTTATCAGTGGCTGCTGAGTCTGAGGCTGGTCCAGCCTCCTGTGCAAGCCTGGAGCCGCTCAGAGCAACTTTCTCGACCTCCTCCCTTTCTTCTTCTCCATCCCCAGTCCTCCACCTGTGTCTTCATAATGGAGTGAAAAGGGCATTATAATCTGGTGAATTAGACAAGATAGGCCAGTGAAAGCAGAGCACAAGGGTGTGGACTGCCGGTTTTTAGACCCATTGTACCCTGGCTGCTTGACAGTATTACAGGTCATGTGTTATGAGCCCATCCTTCAGCTAAGGAGATTGGGGCTTTTGGTTTCATGACTTGGTGAATGTCCCCTACCAGTTTGTGGGGGGCAGTGTCCAGTATTGGTTAAGCATGTTAAGTACTGAAGTCAGACTCTCTCAATACCTGGGCTTACGTCCTGGCCTCTGGGAAGAAAAGTTCTGAGCTGTTGGTGCTCGGGGACCAGGTGCATATTATTGTAAGAAATGTAACAGATCAATCTCAGATCCCAGCTAACCTCAGTTTCTATTAGAAAGAAGACCGTTTCTTTTGATCCACACAGAGTTTGGACAGGAATAGGGGACTGCTTCGTGATTCCAACAGAGCCTTGGTGGTCTGGGTTAATGTTCTGGCGGATGGCCCAGCGTCCACAAGTGAGCACTGCAGAAAGCAAAGCAGGTCAGGGTTAGGCCAGGGGACTGGTTTTGTGGCAGGGGTCTGCTGCCTAGCTTCCAGCAGGGAAGTGAGGGCCAGGCTGTGGTCTGTCAGTGCTCAGGGACAGCAGCATTCGCCTAGTCCAGGCTCCTACTGTGTCACTAAAGAAAACGAGGCCAGACTACTTATGGGAAAAGCACTGCGCTCAGGGCGGGGAACACCAGACTTGAGGCCTGGCTGTCATAACTGCATCCCGTGCATGTTAGCAAACTGCAATCTCCAGGGGCTTCCATTTCTTCATTGGTAGAGTGCGAGTTAGAGACAAGTTTTCTAACGCTTTTAG
>NW_006442508.1:8810122-8810512 GCF_000325575.1 Pteropus alecto | reverse complement strand
CACTTCACTCACCCAAGGGACTTGCTCAGAGAGCACAGCTGAAAATTCACAGACTAAACAGTGCTTTTCAAATTTTAATATGTGTTATCATCACCAAAAGCTCTTAAAACAGATTCTGATTCAGGGTAGGAGTTGCAATTCTGTATTTCAGTCAAGCCCCTGGGGTAACCTGGTACTGCCCATCTGTGCGCTCTAAGGAATGAGATCATCTGTTTAGCTCCAAATGCCTCTAAATTCTTCTGACCCCTAACTCATTGCACATGACTACTGGGGTCTCCTCCAGTGATGCTTCTCAACGGAATGAGACAATCCCAAGCGCTAGCTCCTGTCTGTCTGTCTGTCTGTCTGTCTGTCTGTCTGTCTGTCTCTCTCTCTCTCTCTCTCTCTCTC
>NW_006442508.1:8806724-8810046 GCF_000325575.1 Pteropus alecto | reverse complement strand
AGCAATTCGTAGGGGCACTTTTGGACTCCATAGCAATAGGGTCAAGTTGGCAGTTAGTAGGTGGAGGCCCAGGAAATGCTAGGTGCTCTGTGAAGCATGGAGTTGTCACACATGGTAAAGAATTATCTGCATATTTTTTCCTTAAGCTCAGCAGCTAACAAATAGCTTCCCCCCCCACCTTATCAACTTTTTATTTTGGAAAATATTTACACCTGTAGAAAAGTTGAAAGAATAATTCAAGGAATACCCAAGTACTTCTCACCTATATTTTTCAATTGGTAATCTTTTGGCACATTTGCTTTGTTATTTTCTCTCTTCATGTATATGAAAAATCTCTCTCTCTCTTTCTCTCACTGAATCATGTAAGATTTAATTACAGTCATCCTAAAACTTTACCTCTAAATAATTCAGCTTATCTTTTCTAATTATAAGGGCATTCTCCTACATAACTACAGATATTACATCCAGGAAACAGCACTAATATGATTCTATTTTACATTGATAATTTACAGTCCATGTTTATAAATTTTTCAAATTGTGCCAATAATGTCCTTTCTAGATTTTCTTAAAATCCAGAATATAATCAAAAGTCTTGCCCACATGGCTTTTTAATGTCCACTGAATGTTCATATCAGTAAAACAGAAACAAATCTCTTTGTATTTGAGCCTAGAATCTAACTTTATAAGAAACAAAAAGCAATTTTTTCCAGTTTTAATTAAAATTAAATTTTGCACAAATGCAATTACTGGGTAATTCAAGGAATAATGTACTTTGTTTTGTCTGGGAATTTAGTTAAAGTCACTCACTCTCTTGGGAAATCACATAGCTGAAGGCAATGCTGCTTCTAGGGTTTGGGTTGCCAAACAGCAGACGAGTATTGACCCACATTTGTCATTGAAGCATTCACATGCAGGTGTAAATCTCTGACTATTTTGTATGGCTTCCAGTTTATACCCACTTATTTACAGACTCAAACACATATTATTTTATTAGAAATTTTTTTCTTTTTATTTCTTTCTGATTTTAGTTAGGGCATTGTGCTATCTTTTTTCTTTTTTTTTTTTTAATGATGCATTATTGGTAGGTATAAATAACAATAAATTTTATTTCAAGATACTAGAGGGGGTGTTACAAAGCATTTATTATAAAAAGTCATTGTTGACCCTTATTAGAATTTCTGAAATTTAGAAAAACTGACTATACCAAGTGTTGGTGAAGCTGTGGACAAATGGAATGCTCTAACACTGCTAGTGAGAATGTAGAATGGTACAAACACTTTAGAAAACAGTATGACAGTTTATTAAAAAGCTATGTATCTACCTTTATAAGTCAGCCATTCTCTTTCTAGAAATTTACGTAAGAGTAATAAAAGCATTGTGTATACAACGACCTCTGAATGAATGTTCACTGCAGCTTTTCTTGTAATTGCCCAACTGGAAACAACCCAATGTCCATCAACAGATGAATGAATAAACAAATTGTATATTCACAGAATAGACTACAACTAAGCAATAAAAAGGAATGAACTATTGATACATACAAAAGCATGGGTGAATTTCAAAATAACTTTGCTGAATGAAAGCAACCAGAGTTCATGCTTCACAATTATTCTATTGGAAATTCTAGAAAATACAAACTAATCTATAGAGAAAAAGAGTCAATTAGTCAATTAGAGAGCAAGGGGTGGGGTGGGAAGGGGCCTGAGGGAACAATTAAAAAAGGGCAGAAGAAAACTTTTGGAGAT
Organism: Pteropus alecto; assembly: GCF_000325575.1. NCBI lineage: Eukaryota > Metazoa > Chordata > Mammalia > Chiroptera > Pteropodidae > Pteropus > Pteropus alecto. The sequence continues at coordinate 8,808,301 of NW_006442508.1, read as the reverse complement.
GCTGCTTATGTTCATTATATTGATCGTGGTAATGTTTTACAAGTGTATACATATGTCAAAAGATATTGAATTTTACATTTTAAATATGTGAAATTTATAATAAGTCAATTTTTATACTCAAATAAAGATGTTAAAGAAAATATAATGGGTTGTTTTGAAACCCTATCCTATTAAATACAGTTCATGCACCATCCTCCACAGTCTGGGCCCTTATTGCCTTTGTCCAGGTAACCACTCTTCACCAGGGTAATGGATCCCAATGTTCTAAGTTAATTATGGTAGTTTTAATCCTTTTTATCTCCTTAGGGATTAGATTAGGTGTCGGCATAAATAGCCATTCTGGATGAGATATGAGGGAAAGTTAGTGAGAAGGCTTCTGTGAAGGACTTACTTCCTTCAAAGAAAGACAAAGAGAAAGACTTTTTTCTTCCTCTTGGCAACCAGATGTGATGTCTGGAGTTTCCACAGCCATCTTATAACTGTGAGGTATCATGCTCTGGGAACACAGCTAACATGTTGAGAAGGGCAAAACAGAGTTATGGAAAGAAAGTGGGTCCTTGATAACATCGTCCAATTGTTGAACTAACTAACCTGGACTGTCTCTAGACTCTGCTTTATGTTATATAATAAGTTCCCTTATCCTATAAGATAGGTGAGTTTAGATTTTTTGTTATATTCAGCCAAGGGCATCATACCTGATATATTCCTTATCTTTTAAGATTCATCTCAAACCGGGAAGTCTCCAGGAAGTCTTCCCTGATATGTATTCCCTTCTAGGCCTGGATTATATATCCCTACTCTGTGTTCTCAGGAAATCCTCTTAATGACCCTTTTTCACACTGCGTGAAATTCTGTTTACAATTCTCCTGCTGCATTAGACTGAGAACTTCTCCCGACAGGACCCAGGACTGTTTCATTGATCTCTACTTCACCAGAATCTAGAGAGTAATTGACACATAGCAGGCATGTAATAAATACCAGATCAACTGGACTGAAACTCTCCTGCTCACCTTTTCGTACACTAGAAAATGAGTCTCACTGCCTTCCAGCCATTCCCAGCCTACGCATCTTTTCACACCTAACAATTTCTTTCTTTCGTTCCTCAGTGGTTGTTTTTCCCTGACATCATTAGAAACTGGAGATATCTTTGAAGTCCCCCTGCACCTGCAGAAGGCCATCCTCCAGGTGTTTCCCTTCAGGGAAGAGGGCTTGCCCCTTCTCCACCTTCCTGGGGCTGCCTCTCCAATTTCTGCCTACTGTGGCCTTGGCTCTTTGAGGAGCATTGTCTTTTCCCTCCACGGATGACAGTGGACTAAAAAGGCCTTATGCTCTCACCTCCCCTTCCCCCCGTCTGCTTGGGATTATTTTCCTACAGGTTTCATGGCCTAAGTTTGTCAAGATTTTTAAGTTCTCTCTACTAGACTCTTCTGTATGCCCTTCTGGGGCCTTTTCCAATAGCACCAGCTCCAATGACAGTGACAGGTAATGTTTTTCTGTTTCCCAGATCGTTGCCAGTGAAAAAGACATAAACCCAGAACTGGCCAACCCCAGCTCCTGGAGGCTCCTGCTGCACATTT
>NW_006442508.1:8767422-8806684 GCF_000325575.1 Pteropus alecto | reverse complement strand
GAACATTTTTCTTCTCTTTCTTAAAATCTCAGGCTGGCGGCTACACTGTTCATCATTTCTTTGGCCGCAAATGGTGCAAGAAGATGGATTCCATTTTCAGAAAACGGAATGAATATAAGATGGCATCTTTCCTCTCCCCTCCTCTCTCCTTCTCTCCCTCTCTTGCCCTCTCTCTCCCTCCTTCCGTTTCTGAATTTCTTCTATATCTTCTCATATTATTGCTTAAGCACACAGACTCTGGAGCTAGATAATCTTGGGGGAGAAACTAAACCTTTCTGTACCTTAATTCCCTCATCTCAAAGTGGTGATAATTATGCTACATTTATCTCATAGAGTTGTTTAAGTATTAAAGTGTGATATGTAAAGGGCTTACAAACATGCTTAGTACAAGCTAAATACAATATCGGTGTTATTATATCTCTACTAGTAGTACTATTACTGCCACCACCACCACCACCACCACCACTACCATTATACTACTATGTGCTAGCATTAGTGAGCATATACTAATTATTATGTGCCTGGTTTACTACATTAGACTCTAAAAACGCCAGTTTCTTTAATCTTTATTACAGCCCTAGAAGATGGTTGCCCCCCAAAAAAAAAAAAAAAACTTCACACAGTTTGAGTATTCTGAGGAAGGCTTTTTTCTAAGCTCTGCAAACCAATTTTAATTATTTAATTTTCCCAACAAGCCTATAAAGTAGCTACCATTAAGGCCCAGCTGACTTAGATGAGGAAACTGAGGCTTACATTAATGACCTTCCAAAAGTCACACCAATTATAAGTGGAGAAGCCAAAACTTGAATGCAGGTCTGTATAAACCTTGATTCTCAAACAGTATGCAACAAATCTCCCACGAGGCTTGTTAAAACACAGACTGCTGGGCCCCACCCTGCGAGTTTCTGATTTAAGTCTGGAGTGCAATCTGAGAATTTGCATTTCTAATAAGTTCCCAGGTGTTGTTGACACTGCCGGTCTGGGGTCATATTTTGAGGTCCACTTTATTAGTAGTAAACACTGATTTATCTTTGAATATACATAATCCTTTAGTTGCTATCTTGAATTTTGATTAAAAAATCATCTTAACCAGGAGTCATATTTCTCATCAGAGGAATAGAGAGGAACATTTTAGGCTCATCATCCCACTCACAATGTCTCAGGGGACACTGTGACCTCAGTTCAATGTCTTCCATACAAGCTTGTGGTTTCAAGCTAGTGCTCAAGGAAACAGGTTCTCTCTTCCCATGCTCTGGTTAGGCTCATCCTCTTATTTAGATTTATGTTATTTTATTAGTTTCTGTCTTTTTTCACAAAGAGGTCATTTATTTCAGGAGATTTTTCTGCAAAAGAATCGTGAATCTGAGCACCAGAGATGCTGACATTGTAGACTTCAAAGAATGGTGTGTGGAGGGGCGTAGGAGGCAGTGGAGTACCATGCCGGTGACGGGGGTGTGATGGTTAATTTTGTATTAATTTGACTGGGCTACAAGTGTCCAGATTACACATTGTTTCTGTGAGTGTGTTTCTGAATGAGATTAGCATTTGAATTTGTGGACTTAGTAAAGTAGATTGTCCTTTCCACTGTGGTTGGATGTCATCCAATCCTCTGAGGACCTGACCAGAATGAGAGACAGAGGAAGGGAGAATTCTCTCCTTTTCTACCTGCTTCACTGCAAGGTAGTCCTAAAAGAATCTTTTATTTATCCTATCCGAAGGCTTATGTAGCTAAAAATCAAACAAAATTTAATTGGGAGGGTTGCAGAATTGCAATGTCAGTTGAATTCACAGCCTTACCAAGTTTCTCATGTAAAGGTTAGGAAATGGACTAGAAAAGAATGAGATGCTGAAACTTGAGGGAGGACATTAAGTTGGAACTGACATTCGAACATCATCAAGTCTCTTTGAGCTCTCCCTGCTAGATGGAGCTTGTCCTCCTGTGTCTGAGAAGACTAGCCTTCCTTTGATAGAAAACCATGTGGTAACCTCACCCGGGACAGAGTCTTTGGAAGGGGGTGCTCATTCTCCTCAAGACCCACCACGGCTACCTCTTTTGCCACTGGACTAAACTTGGCTCAAATTCAACATGCCTCATGGGTCAGGAACATATGATGACCTAGGAATAAATAGTGTATATATATTATAAGATTGTGCTAATATATATTTGCTGAAACCTGAAGATTAAGTATGGAAGTGGATTTTGTAAAATATAGTACTGTGTCTTTTCTTTGTGGCATAATCAAAGGTCCTTTAAAAAAAATTTAATTTTATGGAAGAGTTATGGGGAGATTAGCTTTCATAGAAATGAAAAATATATTATAGTTATAGCTACTGTACTTGAAACAGAATGATGCTAGTACATTAATGAACAGAATTATCAATGAAATAAAGTAGGATCCAGAGAAATACCAAGAATGAATGGTAATTTGATTTATGAAAACAGTGGCATTTCATGTAATTGGTCAAAGAACAACTCTATCAATCAATCAGTGGTGTCTGGACAAAGGATGGCGCTCTGGCGGGGGAAAAGAAAGACAGCAAGGAGAAAGAGAGAACGGGAGAAAGAGGAAGCTGAGCTCCTTTATCATTCCTTACCTAATACCAATTTCATTTTGGTTTATTATTTACACCATATAAAACAATTCGTTAAAGCATTAAAATTAAGGTAGAATTTATTCTCTTGGAATGATGAAGGTCTTTTGAGCATGACATAGACCCAGGAGGTATAAAGAATAGATTGATAAATTTTACCAAGCAAAAAATTTAAATAGCAAAACAAATATATGAAGCCAAGTAACAAACTGGGAACTATAACTGCCACTGATATAATAAAAAAAAAGATTCATTTATTCAATTTACAAAGAACTATTATAAGCCAAGCGGAAAAAAGATAACAACTAAGCAGAAAAACAGAAAAAAGATAAAAACAAGCAGCTCTCACACACACAAAAAACAGTCATTCACAATAGGAATGGATGCTCTATTCAAAATTCAAGAATATTCATGAAAACGACACAAGGAAGATAGTAGAAAGATTGATGATACCATGTTGATGAGGGTGTAAGAAAGGGAAACTGGCCTGCACTCTTGATGGAAATACAAATTGATTCAGTTTTTGAAAGTGTAGTTAGATCTACCAAATTTTAACATATGTATGCCCTTTGATCCAACTCTGAAATGTTTATGAGAGATATGCTCACCCAGGTGCACAAGGTATTTGAACAAAATGCTTATTGTTGGCTTGTCGGTATTAGTGAAAAAATGCTGGAAACAATCTAAGTGCATTTCATTAGAGAACTAGTTTAATAAATCATGTTATACCCACCTGATGACATTGTAGGCCATTTGAAACAATGAGGTATCTATAAGCATTAACATGGAAAGATGTACATAGTATATCATTAAGTAAAAAAAGAAAATTTCTGATATTTATTGCATAATCTCATCTTTGTCGAACAAAATGTGTGTGTGTGTGTGTGTGTGTGTTTGTGTGTGTGTGTGTGTGTGTGTGTTTATATTCATATAAATGTCTAAAAAAGTATGGAAGACATACAAAAAAATGTTAACAGTTTTTACTTCTGGGGAGGAGGATGAGGAGGCTGTGCTTGACAAGTGGCATGAGATTTTTACTTTTTATTTTATACAATTTTCATTTTTGCGATCATATATCAATTTTGTATTTAAAAAATGCATTTCTTTCTCTTCTTCTCCCTCTCCTGCCTTTTTAAAAACAGAATCTACCTTTCTCTTTCTTCTTTGGTGCTTCCCTGCTTCACAGAGGCTTTCTTCTCCTCCATTCTGAATGTCCCCCAGAATAATCACTCCAGCTCCAACCAGGTTGGTGACCCCAGGAAACGGTGGAGAGGCACTGACTGGGCTGAGTCAGGAGACCTGAGTTCTCCTTAGTTTTGCCTCCATCAGACGATATGATCTTGGGCAACTCAACCTCTCTGAGCCTCGGTTTCTTTGGAAATCGAGGCTGGAGGAAAGGTTTCTTCCAGGATCTTGGTCACGTTGATGGCCTGAGCAGTGACCTTCTCCAGGTCAGCAGCTCTCTAAGCCCCTCCCTTGTCTTCTGGAGACCCATCTCCTGCCTTATATGGCAAGCTTCCAGCTCTGGTTGGGCAGCACCCACCTTTCACACGTAGGTGCTGCTGACACTGATGGGCAACAGAGGGCTTTTATTCCACCACAGATCTGCTCTATTTTGGGGCTGCTATCAGCCATTTCACATCTCAGTCTTGCCTTTGTTATCTAAATGGCCTACTTGGGGCTGGGAAACAGATGCTTGAGCCATCAAGGAGAGTGGTCTTTGTCTAAGCTTGAAGTGGGTTTCTCTGAACAAACCTGTCACTCAAATGCCTGGGTGCCTCCTGAGTTGAATCTAGAGACATTGCAAGTTGGGTCACCTGTATGTGGAAGGAGTATAGCCTCGGGGCTAATTGCTGACTCTAAACATGACATTGTGTGTGTGTGTGTATGAGTGTGTGTGTGTGTGTGTGTGTGTGTGTGTGTGTGTGTGTGTGTGTGTGTGTGTGTGACTGTCTTTTACCCAGCACTCCATCTGTGCTGCCAGCATGCTTAGTGCCTTACATGGGACATATCGTCTAATCCCCTGACTACCCTAGGAGGTACATGTTACTAACCCTACTCCACAGATGAGAAGAACTAAGTCTCAGAGAGAGAAAGTTACACATTCTTATAAACACATTTATAAGAGATCGGTTTGGTTGGAAGAAGTTGGGGCAAAGGGTATACACAAAAACTTTCCTCACCTACATCAAGGCTGCCTTTTGTTTCACTTTTGGCAAGGATGCAACAGGTCAGCCTCGTGAATATGGGAAGACAATGAAATTCATTGCTGGTCTTTTCTCAGGTCTTCTCTGCACCTTCACCCCCAACCACCACCAAACTTTGATTATTTCCATTTTCTTCCTTGACCAGATATTTGTTTAAATAAATAAAAACCTTATGGTTAGCGGTGTTTGCCAAGTTCCGGTGGCTGGGTTGGGGAGTGGCAGGCTAGAGCTGAGGAAACGGGGTACAAGCAAATGTTTGCTCATCGCTTAAAATATGGTCTGTGCCTGTGTTAGACATTTGTACGAAGCTCTGAATCAGTTTTGTTGATTTGGGCACTTTTTGAAGGCTAACTGAAATATGGAACTAGGAAGCAACTTCACTGCAGCTCATTTTTCAGTGACAGACAGGTTCCACCTTATCTCAAGCGCTTTCATTCCCCAAATTATAAGCATATGTCCTGCTGTTGGAAATAAATTCGTCGAGACAACAAGCTGGCATGGTGGGAGACAGTGTGCCAAGCAGGAAACCGCTGCAAGTGCTTCCATGCTTCTCCAGGAGACAAATTGCTTTGCAATTTTCACTAGGAACAACCATAAAAGTTAGTACTTTTTAGTATTTTATTTCCTGGACCTCTAAAAGCCTAATTGGTGCCCATATGTCAGACTAATATTTCTTTCGGCCCTTTAAACTCAGCTGTAAGATTAGGAAGGGGGGTGGGGAGAAGATAATTGAATTCTCCTTGGAACGAGATGACTTCATCTGAAAATGCCCAGACTCCATCTATATGTGGTTTAGATATTACCTGTGATTTTCTTGGCTTCTCTCTTAGGGCCTCTCATCCTTTCAAGGACAACTCCATTCAGCCTTTGCACCCTCCCCCTTAATGTAAAAGCCTCAGATCACTTCTCTGTGGACTTAAAGGTTATTCTAAAGCCCCTAGAGAGTTTGATAATATTCCCAGAAGAAGATATGCATGAACTTTTTTGAGAAGACACAAGAAACTACTTCATCGTTATTGAATGTAAGCAACTTTCTGGGACGGCAGAAACTTTTGTTCCTTTTCTTTATTCTGCATTTCCATCACCTAAGACAAGGCTAGGCCCATTCTTGATGCTTCAATAAATATTTATTGAATCAAGGAATAAATAAATTAGAGTGGACATCTGCAGTTGTAGCCTGCCTGCTGTCATTTCTTTCTTTCTGATAAGAGCACCTACAGATTTCTTTGGGGAACCTCATCTTTCCCACTCTCAGTGTACCTGGCTCAGGTAGAGCTGAACTATCCCCAGTTCCAGCAGTGGGCACATGTTGCAGGCCTGAATCAGAGGCCCCAGTGATTGGTTTAGAGATGGGTACACGATCCAATGAGAGTCTAATGAGAGTAAATCTTGAGGGTTTTATGAGAACTCTGGGCATAAGGTTCTTTCCCACTATAATTGCTATCTCTAAGGATACTGTAAGCCACAAGTTGCAGCCTCGTAGAAAGGTCCTGCCTCAGAGTCAGTCCAATACAGGGAAAAGCAGAGCCAAGAGATGGAGAAATTGAGTTTTACAGACATTGTTTAACCCTTGGATCTAACTATTCTTGGGGCCCAAATCCCCTGGGTTTTTATCATATGACCCAACAAAATACTTTAAACCAATTGTCTCTAGAAATTAAAATAAATAAATAAATAAATTAAATGAATAAATAAATAAATAAATAAATAACAGAGTTAAGGAAATGTTAAAGATTTTACCATTCTGGTAACTATGATTTTTATTAGAATGTGCCTGTACTTGACTAATACTAGTCAAGAATCAAGCTGCCATTTCTAAGAGACTCTAAAATACAGTAGCTTAGAAAAGATAGACTTTTTTTTTCCCCATGCAGAAGTCTGGGAGACAGTATAGAACTTTAACAGTGGCTTAACTAGTATTCTATCTTGTTGTTTTATCACCCTCAAAAATGTAGCTTACCTTTCATATACTCAGGGTTCAAAATAACTTTTCAGGCTCCTGAGGTAATAATCAAATAAGATAATACATGTAAACTATTTAACATAGTAAACATGTTAGCTTTTTCTAAAATCATTTTTATTATATTTTCTGATCAGAGAATGTTCTCTGAATATAATTCTATTTGGGACACCTGGTAGAGAAAGTGTCTAGATTTTTTTTTTTCTTGCAATGAGTATATATTGCTTTTGTGTTTAATAATTTAATATTCAAGAATAACTTTTGAGTTTGTAAAAAATGAAATATGCTCATTATAAAGTATTTAAAGAATGGAGAAACATACATTTTTTACAACAACTCAAATGATTATCATTAGGTAAATGATATTTTACATCTTTCTAAGTAGATATATCAATTACAATGTTTTTAGCATACACACACACACACACACACACACACACACACACACACACAATCTGATTCCAATTGGTAACACATTTGGAAACGTGTTGATTCCCATAATTGACATCCAGAGACGAGGTGGTCTGACCCAGCTTCATTTTTCTGTGACTCTATCTACCCTCTGCGTGGAGGGCATAAGCCTCAGGATGGCTTCACTTGTGGTAAAAATGGCTGTAGCAGCTCCAAGTTTTGCACCTTCCCACCACCAGGTCCAGACAGAGAGAAGGAGCCTCCTGTTGTAAGCATCTCTTAAAAGCTAGGAAGCCAGTTTCCCTAGACTTCCCCATCAAGCCTTCCCTCAAGTTTTGTTGGCCTTAGCTGGGTCACAAGGCCATCCAGGTTCTGTGGCAGGAATATGCCACACTGTGGTTGGCTTTGCTTTGAGCTCCCTGGGATAAGCAGAAATGGAATTATCCTGGGACTGGTCATGCCACCAGAGCAGGGTTCAGAGTCTCCTGAAGTACATAGGCTGCCTGGTGGAGAGATGGATACCTGAATGAAAATCAAGGTACTATTTGGAAAGGAGAAGGGAGGAAAGGGGAATGTATGAGTTTATAGAGAAACAGATATAGGTAGGTAGAAATATTTTTGTGGAAATAAGAGCATATAATATACACTATTTTAAATAAAATAATAGATTTAATATTACTTGAATTTAATATTAAGAAAGTAAAACGAAAGCAAAACTGAAGAAATTGCTGCCTTTCAGTTAAATGTATCTTCACCACAAGAGACATTATTTCCTTAAAATTCCCTCTTGAGGAAATAAGGTTAAGAAAAGAAATTATGAAAAATGTTAAGAGTTTGGAGTCATTATTTTTTTAACAGCAGTTTTCAATTTCAGACAGTATCGAATGACTCATGAATATGAAAGATGAGTAAATCTTTAGACTCGTACTTCCTTCCATCTCCCTACCTCTCCCCTCCCAATGTTGGCTCTGTTACTCTTTTTACAACATCATAGTTTATAAAATTCACATTCTGTTGTGGAAATATTACTCCCATAATTGTTTAATATCATCAGTTCTATGGTCAAATGAATTATATGTTCATGATAAGTTCTTTTTCCCCCAGCCTATCTATTTCCAAGTATTTTATTTTGCTTTGCCTCTAAATTGACTATATTCCTTCCCTGAATAATTTTTCGAGAAATATTCTTGAATGCAAATTCTCTGAGTTCCTTCATGTGTCAGAATATTGTTCTGTCGCCTTTATGCTGGAAAGTTGTAGTCACACTTTCCCTTGGAAATTCTAGGTAGTGCTTCAATATATTCTGGCATTAAATATTATCGAAGTTAGAGGCTAACCTATGTCAGTGTGCCAAAAGACCTTTCTTCTTTAAGTCTCAGAATTTCAGTAAGTTAAAGAGGCTATATCTTAGTGTTGATCATCCAGTATTTGGTTTTCCTGCATTTTGATGTGTTCTTTAGATCTGCAGATTCTTTTAATTTGTCAGTTAAATTCTTGTTTTATATCTTTACATATTTAGTCTGTCCTATTTGTGGATTCTCTACTTTAGGAACAATAACTAGGCTCAAACTGCTTTATACTTTTCACATGCAGTCACTATGTTTATCTCGTGTTTTTTCTGTATCTGTAATTTTATTTTGAGCTGAGTCTATTTTGGTTTTTATTATGTTTATTTATTTATCAGTCGTGTAATAATTTTGTTTTGATCTTTAATTTGTTTCCGTAGAACTCAAATCTCCATTTTTTTCCAGATTATTGTCTTCTTTCATCATTTTTCCTTTGGGCCCCAATATGGTGAATTCATATTTTTATTAACCTGTTCTATAACCTAAATAGATGAGGGAAAAATATGTCCTTCTTATTTGCTTTTTTCCAGATTTGGAGCTTTTGATGAAAATTCTCAAGATTTTTGATAATTCAAAACTTCCAGAGTGAACACAGGCTAGAAGCTGCATGCGCTCTTGTAAAACTTCCCCTTCTTTATTGTCCTCCACTTTTTGAAGTATGACATTAGGTTGTACCAATTTCCTTGTTTGCCTGCTGCTGTTAATTTTCTTTTTTTTGTGCATTTTCATTATTTCTGTTCATATTTTAGATATTGAGGGAGGAGAATATCTTGCCTTCATTCAGCCATCTTCCTTCAGAAGTCTATAATGTTTATATTTATTTACACATATAAAGTCAGAAAAGGTACATAGGCTGTCTTTTTTTAAAAAATAAGATTATGTGAGGTTCATTAAAAACTTTGAAGTACTATGCAAAATTATTTTTAAAAAGTAAAATCTTAGAATCTTAAGATTGAAATAGACCTAGGATTTTACGTTTTAATGCCATACTCAACTCAGAAATCCTCCGACACATCCCTGATGATGGCTTCAGTTGCTCTCTGTGACAGAAACTCACTCCTTGGCAAAGCCTGTTAAATCAGTAGATAAACAGCTTTCAGAATTTGTAATTCTTTTTATACATGAAGGCAAAATGTGCTTTCCTGCATTTCAACCTATAGATTGTAGTTCTGCTCTGTTTAGTAGGTGGCATATGAGCAGTATTTGAAGTTGTCACAATGTAAAGACATTGGCATACTAACAAGAAAAAATACTAAGATTTATGTACTTATATAGGAACGACACTGATCACAATAATTTGTGTGTGTGAACTTTCTCTATTTGTGCCCAAAAACAGAGCAGAAAAAAATTTTTAACTGTAAAAATGCCAGATTAACTCTTTGCAAATTTTTATATGAATTTAACTAATCCTAAAACATTCTTGTTAAAGTCATAGATAATTGGTCCTACAAATGTTGGCAACTTTTAAAAAAATTAAAAGGAGTATTGCTGATATCTGGCTATTATCACCTCTCTCTGCCTCTCGGGCTGCTGCATAAGCACTTGTTGAGTGGGAAACACATTTCCCAGTGTTCAGACCACTTCTCAGGAGGAAACAGCCCAAGGACCACTTCCTAATTTACACACTCTTGCCTGGTGGTGCCAAACGACCCATTTGGAAATGTTGTTTGGACAAATAACTGTTCTTGTAGCCAGATGTTTTAAAAATACTTTTTAAAAAAATCCTTCAATAATGCTCATTCTAGTCTGTCACAGAAATGCATTTATATTTTACAGACGTTTTTGCTTAAGTTTCCCTAGAAAATACTTAAGAGCTTGTGATGGTTTTCTGCTCTCCTTCGGAGAATAAACGTTCCTAAGGAATTTGGGTGGCACTTCAATACCGACACTGAGGAGCTAGACAAAGGTAGATGGAGGCACAAGGGCGGTGTCAAGATGCAAAGCAGTGAAGGTTAAGAGCCCCCCACCCCCACCCCTCAGTCCCACCCCGCCTGCGCTGAAGGCCAACGTGCTTTATTCTTTCTTCCCATGGCCTCAGAAGGAAGGGTGGCATCTCCGAGTGAAGCCCCTGAGGCCCTTCTCTGGGGTTTCATTTTGGGATCAACGCACCCAAACTGGATAATCCTCATCCAATTCCACATTTTCAAAGAGGATTTCTTAGAATCTTTTTACCCCCACTGAGGACTGGGTCAAAGTCCTCTTCAGTTACAGAGGTGATCACCTCCAGCTTTTTCCTTATCCTCCTTTTCTTTTTTATTTCTGGGAAGAGGCAGATCTCCCCTGATGAACTTTTGTCCCTCCACCACGGACCTCATGTGTGAGAGCTTAGAGAAGACAGATCTTCTTCTCCAGCGCAGGGGCCTTGCCCTTAAACCAGCAGAGACTTGCCTTGATGAGAGCATACATTACCTCCTCTAATGCTTCCAGCATCTCCCTGATGTAGGTTCTATCTTATCCCTACTTCGCAGAGTGGAAAATAAAATTGCTGAGAGGTTAAATGACTTGCCTAAAGTTAGCCATCTAGAAAGTAGAAGAACTCGAATTTGAATCTTGTTAGTCACCATTGCGCTACCCTACGTATGACGGTATGGTGTACTTACACATAAAACACTTGACCATCAGGCTCTGCCGTGCTATCCTGATAATTCACTGCAGTGATCAACTTGTGAGCACCTCAAGAGGTGCTAGTCTAGGTGATAGAAGGGGCAGGGGAAGATAGCTGTAGGTGGTGCAGGTCTCACAGGCCAAATGGGGTTTCTGTTTCTGGCAATGTGACAGATTGCATTACACAAAACCTTCCTGTTATGAAACACCTGGAAATGCAGTATAAATAGAGCTGGCATACTTTTAAATGTCCAGCGGGGCTCAAAAGAAAGAAAAAGAAATCCCAGGGTTCAAAAATGAAATGGAATCTAAAAACCAGAGTACAATCTGCAACTAAAGTTGGGACTGCCTGGGGGTATTTGATGGTCTCAGAAACCAAGGAGCTTGTAATTTATTTAATGGTTACTCTGGGACAAAAGAGAAAAAAAAATCTATATTCTACATAAAGTTGCTACCCTTAGTGAGAGGGTACAGAGAGAAGACTCCCAAAAGAACAAGGAAAATGACAGGAGAGCTTGCATTCCTTGGAGTGACCTCTGAGTGGGGAAAAACCCTGAACCCCAGACCTGCCCTCACTAGCTTTGAGGTTCAAAGGTGCATTTGCTATATGATGCTGGGTATTAATTAGCAAAGAGATGGTTCTTAGATATTCCCAAAGTTCCTGGTGAAAGCAGAGGTGAAGCCTCACTGAAGGGATACCCCCAGACCCGGATTCACAAAGGTCAACTTCCATTTAAGCTGAATTCACAAGTCAAGATTTAAAAAAAACCAAACATATGAGCCAATGGCAGCAGGCATATTCATAAAATATATAAATCTTCCCCAAACTCAGATATCCGATAAAGACTATAAAATAAGGACGTTTAAAGTGATTAAAGGTAAGAAATAATTAAAGAGAAAAAGAAAGCATCAAAAAGACAAAGATTGTGCTCAAAGATTATGAGCTCAAGATGCAGCTGGAGAGAGAATCGGTGAAGCCCTCAATCCAGCTCTCTCTGACATCTGAAACAGAAATGAGAAAATTTTCCGAAAGGCAGTCAGGGAAGCAAGATGGTCCCAGGAAGGCAATCTTGGGTCTTTTCACGAGAAACGGGTAGACAAGAATAGCTCTTTTTGAACTGGAACTGCTGCTATGTTGGCAAATGCTTTCTGTAAAGGGTCAGATAACAATTATTTTTGGCTTTGCTAGCCATATGTCTCTGTCTCTGTCTCCGTCAGGCAGCCTTCTTTGCATTTTTTACAACCTTTTAAAATGTAAAAATTTTCCTCAGTTCACATGCTGTACAAAACCAGGCCTTGGAAGAGATTGGGCCTGAGGGCTATTCTTTGGGGACCCCTGTGCTAAGCCATAAGTCTGTAGCTCTCATGGGCATTTTTCACTTCATGGGGAGAGCTTGCCTAAGAATTAAACCACTAAAGGAAAGCTTCGCCAGGAGGAAGAAAAGAGAATACAGATTCGCAATGACATGCTCTGAGTATCTGGACCTACCATGAACAGAGATCCAACTCAGGAATTTTTAATTATGTGAACCAATAAATATTTTTTAAAAGTCACTTTGCCTTGGTTTTAGGTCATTTATAAACAAAAGAGCAAATACACATTTAGCAGTGCACTTGAAGTTCACTTTAAAAGAACCTCTAAATCCTTTGTGTGTGGTAATCTGCCTGCCTTAATGTTATCTAAATTGCAATCACTTTGTTCAGGAATTACTTAAAACCAAATAAGCACAATATTATTTTACAATCAGTTGTTATGTGGAGGGAAAAATTAGAGAGAAGAGAATACTATTTTTGCCTTAGTCCAGTACCAGATTGGGTATTTTACGTGTTGTCTCACTGAATAATCGCAATGGCTTGGTGAAATGCTTATTAACCCCATTTTATGGGTGAGAAAGCTAGACTCAGAGGTGAAGTAACTAGTCCAAGGCCACACTTAAAAAGGGATAGGTTCACCACTTGGATCCAGGACCATTTGGCTCAAAAATCTGTTTTCTCTACAACCCCACAATGCCAATGCCCTAGATCAGTCTTTGCATGGGGAGAAATCTTGTTACATGTTGGGACTGGGGAATCTTCCAGACGGAAGTATCTGAAGAAGTCCAAGCAGAAAGGGAAAGATGCACCTTTTATATGAGAAAATAAGAGAAATGTTGGATTTTGGCTTCTGGGAGCAGGGGGCAGGGGGCAGGAAAAAAGAGGGAAAGCAGAGTGGGTGGCAGAAAAAAAACTGGAAAGAGAGGAGCAGGCAAGATTTTGAGAGGTAGAAATGTAATGTTGGGTGGCAGCAGGGTTGCAAAAAGATCGAATTTGTGATTTTCAGTTGTTTGCTCTCTGTGATTGCCTGGTCTTCAGTAAAATCCTTGTTTTCATGGTTGCTTTTGGGGTGGGGAGGGAGTCACAGAGAAGAATCTGTCTGTCATATGCTGGCTGATGCCAGAGCAGAATTGAAGAAATAGTTACAAGACATGGAGCAGAACAAATTTTCACAAAGTCAGGATATTAGAACAGAATGAACTGTAAGACTGGAAGTACTTTCCCCAGAATTTGGAGAGCCCTTTGGAAGTGCTTTAGGTTTTACTAACCTACAGAATTATGTCTGAAATTAGACTGGATTCATCAATAGATTAGGGAACTATGGAATTAAGACTTGAATCATTTTTGTCTGGAGTAGAAGTCTCTTCTCCAGGAGACCCTCACTGAAGGCTGCGTTAGACACTTACTCAACAAGTATTGAAAAAGCCATTCTCTTTGCCTCTGGGAGCTTGCACTCTGTGGGAAACGAGCTTAGGAATAAGTTGTAATAAGTGTTCTGACAGAAAGATACTGTGAAATGATGTTTAAACCAGGTCTTGAAAAATGAGAAGGCATTAATCACTCAAAGAGGGAAAAGGAGAATCTTCCAGCCAGAGGGAATTGGAGGTGCACGAATGTGAGTCGGGAAAGGGCGTCTCAGGAAATAGAAAGTTTTATATGAGAGAAAAAAGAGGAGGACAGAGTGTGTGCAGAGGTGAGTCAGGGCCAGGTAATTTTGGATACTTCTTTTTTTCCACCATAATGCTTACTATATGAGGAAAGTACTCAATTAAATTTGCTCTCAGATTGGTTAACACATCTGTTATTTAATAAGAACTGGAATTTGGTGGAGTGTTCCTTTTCCTTTCTTATTGCTTGCTAGAGTGTTTAATATTTGTGGCCTTATAGATGTTCTTACTATGAACATGTGTCTTGAATGAACATCATGATCTATATTAAAGACGTGGGAAGTTTAAGTGATTATTTATATTGCAAAGGAAGCAACATTGTGTGTTAAAAAAAAGCACAGGCTTGAGTATAAAACCAGGTTCTGCCATTTTTTGATGAAACACAATTTATCTAGCTTTGATTGCCCCCTCCATAAAAAGGGCATAATAATATCTATGTCACCAAATTATGCTGAGGAGTAAATGACATGACACATTTAAAATAGTCAGCCCAGTGGCCATCACATAATAGATACTCAATAAATATGAGTTTCCTATTTTCCAGTTAAATGAGGTTAGCATTGTACATGATTCTCTGTGTTCAGTAGGGTAGCCACTGCGGCTATTAATAAACACATGCGGCTATTAAGCACTTGAAATGAGGCCAATCCAAATTAGGGTGTGTGGTAAGTGTCAATATATAGTAAATCAAAGACAAAAAGAATGAAAAGTATCCCACTAACAAATTTTATATTGATTACATATTTAAATGACAATGTTTTGGATATATTAGGTTAGATAAAATATATTTTAAAAATAATCTCATCTGCTTCTTTTTAATTTTTTAACACAACTACTAGAAAATTTTAAATTACATGTGCATCTCATTCTATATTTCTACTGGACAAAGTCATTGGTCCAGAGGAATGCTGAAATTAAATTTCAAAGCCTCTTTAAAGCCCAATTAAATATTTAAATTTAAAAACTCTTTTGCTATAAAAATCTAATTGCCTAAAATTCGATGAAGTTTTGAAGTAGAGTTAGGTACTTAGTCATTAGGAATTAGGTTAAATGACTTTAATGGACAAAAAATTCAGTTGTTTAGGTTTTTGTTTGTTTGTTTGTTTTTGTTTCATTTTGTTTTTACCACCATCTATTTAAGCTGAGTATCCTATCCTCTAATGTTACAGTAAGTCTGAAGGCTCAAGAACGGTCTCTCTGACTCACATCTTACGGACAGAATCTTGGAGCCTGGCAGCAAGCGATACTCTGTCCCCCTGGGTGGCTTGCACAGTGAACTTGTTCTCCCTTCATGTTTGACAGCACTTTCACTTCTTGAACTCCTCACCCTTCTTAGAAACCACATGAGGATGTCCCTGGACTACAGAGGAAATTCTTTTGAACTCTTTAAATCAGCAGTAGACCTTAGGTTTAACATTAAAATCATTTAAAGATACACACAAATGAGGACACCCAATACAGGAGGTACGGTCTCCTAAATGCAATGCACTGGTTGTCTTTGGGATGCGGAAAAAGGCTGCAGCATTTCTCACCTTCCTTGCTCCCATCTGTCGGTCTCTTCTCAGGGTGAGGCAGAGGGGTGAATGAAACTCCTATGTAGCACTAACACAGGCGGAGGCAGAGAGACAAAGGAGAGTGAAGTCAGTTTTCATTGTGAGACCACATCATTTTTACTCTGTTTCTTTCTCTTTCAGTCTTCAACATCTCTAACTCATCTTCCAACCATAATACTCGCCCACATCGACTGTCTCTACCTGAGGACACCCATGATCTCCATATTGCTAATCCAATAGACATTTTTAGTCACATCACAGGGATATCTTTAATGTCCACATTATTTAATCCAACATCAAGGGTGTCATAGCTGTGCTCACTGTCTTCCTCTTCTCACCTCCCAACCAACACCTCCAGTAGGCTTCCTCCTACCAGGCTAGCAGTCTTCCGAATGACTCCTTCAGAGGTCCCCCATGACATTCACAGTGCTACATCAACGGGTGTTTTTCAGTTCTCATCTTTCTTGACATCTCGTCAACAAATCTCTCCTCCCATCCTGAGCCACTCTCTTCCTTGGCTTTCATGTACAATCCTTATCAGATTGGCTTCTATGTCTTTGGACACATTCTCTCTACTTCTTTGCAGGCTCAACTTCTTCCTGGCTGTTAAGTGTCAGCTACCCAGGGCTTGGCCATGCACCCATTTTCTTCTCTTCTGTACCATCTCCGTTGGCATTCAACAACCACAACCATATCCAGAGTTTCAACAACTGATGATTCTGACCATTTTAAAATTTATATTTTCAGCCTGGATGCTCTTCTGAGCTCCAACTCCATATACCTAACCTCTTACTTAACATCTCAAGTTGAATGTTTCAAGAATCTTTAAAATCAACAAGACCAAACTAAATCCCAAAGCCTGGTTCTCTTTATTTTATCTTTCAGATAATGATAGTACTATTTATTTATTGCATGAGGCAGCAATTGCATAGTCACTTTTAAAACCCTCCTTTCCCCTTGCTTTTACTCTTGCTTCCACTATATTATCAAGTTCTGACACTGTTAAGTGCTAATAATCTCTCAGCTCCATTCAGTTCTTTTGATACTCCCTGACAACCCGGAGCCAAAGTGACTATCATTTCTTTCTTGGACTCCTTCAGTAGGTCCCTATCTTCCTTTTCTTTCACTCCCCTTGAAGCTCATCTACCAGCCTCAAGCCTGTTGAGTTTTCCCCAATCTGGTGGTTCCTTTCCAGCGAGTGAAAGCCCTGGCACTTTGGGATATAGCCTGGGAGTTCTATGATTCCTAAGAGCACGAGGAATTTATAGAAGTTCAAAGAAGGAGAAAGTTACTTCCACAAGTGGGTAAGGGAAGGCTTCACAAAGGAGGGCTATCATGTGGATATGGGAAAGGCATTTTAAGGAGTGGAAAGATGAACATAAATAGGGAGGTGGCAAAATATAAGTACCGATTCATTGATTCATTTTACAATTAATTACTGAGCATTCATTATGAGCTAGGCACTGTTATAGATGCTGGAAATGGATTGATGAACAAAACAGACAAGGCCTCTGGCCTCCAGGATTTTATAGGCAAGAGGTGTGGTGTGGGGAATGTTGGGAGCACAGAGCACAGAAAGGGAATAGTGCCAAGTTGGGCTGAAAGAGTGATCTATGGCCAGATCATGGAAGGGCCTTGAACAGAAGACAAGGAGTTTTAGATTTTAGTCTTTCAATCAGTACTCATAAATTGAATTTCTACCCAGGAATAGTCAGAAAAGTAAGGAAGTGGTCTGGATGTGAGGTAAGAGGTAGAGTGAAGATTGGGGCAAACTGGAATTCCCAAACTCCTTAACCACAGCTAGTTACTGCAATTTAGGAATGTAGATCCAGAGCCTCTGCTCTCAAGAAGGAAATGCAGAATTTTAGAGAGATTTTTGGCGTGTTAAATTTAGTTAATTCATTTTTTTCCCAAAATACTATGGAGGTCAATCAAAATATGACTGTAAACTAGATTCAGCTTGTGAGACACAAGTTTATGGGTTCTGCTTAATGCAAATGGGAGCCACTGAAGACTGCTCATGTGTAAAATGGATTGAAGATGAAAATCATATGCCAGCCCCTCTTCCAGCTAGGTGTGGCCATGTAAATAATTCCGCCCAATGTGATGATGGCAGGTTTTGGATAGAGCTTCTGGAAATATTTTTAAAAGGAGTATACATTTTTATTTTTTCTTTCTTCCATCTTTCATCTTTCAGGGATATGGACATGATGGATGAAACTCCATCTAGCAACTATCTAAAGCCAGAGTAAAAGATGGTGGAAAAGAAAGATGGAAGGACCAAGGCCTCTAACATCCACAGAGCCACCATCTCAGCCCAGATTTGCCTACTTCAGGATTTCTATTGAAAAGAAAAATAAATTTCCTACACTCAACCCGCTATATTTTGAGTTTTCTGTTATATGCGGTCAGACCTATTCCAAACTGAGAAGGCAACTAACTGAATGTAGAGAGCAAGGTGTTTGTAGGAGCCTAGATTTGGGTATAATATATATTGAAAAGATGGGAGTGGCAAGAAGCTAGACACACATTAGAAGGAGCAGGTATGTCAGTATAAAAGACCTATTGAGTGTTTGCAGTGTTTCAGGCACTGTTCTAAGTGCCTTAAACACGTTAACTCATTGAAATGTAACAATCACTCTATAAAGATACTGTTCTATAACCATTCTACAGATGGGAAAACTAAGGCACAGAGAAACTAAGTAATTTACTCAAGTTTTCCCAGTTAGTAAATGGTAGCACCATGGGTTATTCAAATGGCCTGTTCCAGAGCCCATGCTTGTAACCTTGGCATTTTGCCAACTTCACCTGGCATGTAGTCTGTCCTGTTATCGCTCACATAGCAGGTCCTCCCACTCTCCCTCTAGCTTGCTGCTCTCCAGCCACACTTCTTCCTTTTGTCCTTGCAAATGCCAAGTCCCTTCCTGCCTTGACTCAAGGCCTTCATCGTAGCTGAACTCTCTGCCTATGGGCGGTGAACACACAAAGCAGTAATATATATATAACTGCTAAATTGTACACCTGAAACTTACTGGATTTCGTCAACCAATGTCACCATAATAAAAAAGTTAATTAAAAAATTGAACTCTCTGCCTAGAAGGTTCTTTTCTCTGTCACATGACTAGCTCTTTCTCCTAGCTCTGGTCTCAGCTCAACTATCACCACTAATGTCACCATAATAAAAAAATTAATTAATTAAAAAAATGAACTCTCTGCCTAGAAGGCTCGTTTCTCTGTCACATGACTAGCTCCTTCTCCTAGTTCTGGTCTCAGCTCAACTATCACCACCTCAAAGAGGTCTCTATATCAGCAGTTAGGATGCTCTTGCAGTGCATGTTTCTTGTGCAAAATGATAACATTATAACCTGTGTCCATATACTCAGACATCTATGGCTGTATCTATATTTAAACTAAATAGAATAATATATTTAAAGAAAAAAAAACCCAAACCTGGAACTCGAGTGCCAGATAGTTGTTCATGCCCTCAAGGAATTCTCTGACTAATGGAGCAGTATCCCCCAAAATGCCCATGCATGGTGTATTATATGTGCTCTCAGGGAGATGCAGAGACAAGAGGCACACCAAGAGCAGGAGAAACAGCTTCTGCAGAGGCTGCTGCAAATAGTTAAAAGTGAAAGGATCAGAGTCTACCAGTTGTCCACAGTTCCTTTTATTCCCATTTCCTTGGTAATAAAACCTCAAATTTTTGGCTGGACGTGTGGCCATCAAAAACTATGACTACATTTCCCTATCTTTTCGCTGAAAGTGTGACTATGTGACAAAGTTATGTGACACCTACATAGAATTTCTTAAGTGGAACTTATTAGAAGGAACCATCAAGGGACAGGAAAGATTTTCTTGGGTGCTTCTTCTTTCCTGTTGGCTAAAATGTAGACATGAGAGCCGGATCTCAGAGCAGCCATCTTGGCCAATGAGCTACATGGTGAAGAAAGTGGAACAGTGATATAGAAAGAACTTAAGTTTTGGATAACTGGAAAAACATATCTGCCATATGGGAAGAGAAAATAAATCAGCTTTTTGTAGTTATACCACTGTTATTTTTAGTTTTCTGTCACTCGCGACCAAATGTAATCCTGATCCATGGAGTATTATGTAGTAAAGGAAGCTGGAAAGATAAAGCCAAAACAGTAAAGACATTATAAGGAATATTAAAAAAAAAAAAATGAACTTATTTCTGAAGCAATGAAAAAGAGAGTGGATTTTTTTAGTAGTAATAAAAAAAGAATGATTTCATATTTTTAAAAACATCCTTGGGAAGCATGGCTTGGAGGGGGCAGGACTAGAGTCAGGGAGGGCAGTGATGCAAGGCGATGAACTTCTGAACTACAGCAGCAAATATGGAGCTAGAGAAAATAAACTGAAAGGAAACGGAAGGGATAGAACCTCTAGAACTCAATCTATTGATGTGCTGGCTGAGGAGAAATCACTCTTACTAACCTCCAGTGTTCCCACTTAGGCATCTGCATCAGTCGTGAGTGAAAGACGATGCAAGCTGCAAAAGGGATACCACATCTAAAGATATGAAAATTAAGCAGTAGAAGATTCTGGAAAACAGGGTATTAACCCAATTTCAAGACTGCAAGTCCACATGTCAGATTTTTTGGCATAATCAAAAGCATGAACTCAACAAATTTGGTTCAAATTTTGGACAAACCATGTCCATGTCACTTGACTTTGGACCCAGTTATATAACCTCCCAGGCTTTCAGTTCTCTTCTCTATAAAGTGGACACTACCACAGAGATGTCTCTGGTTTTTGTGAAGAATAAATGAAATTCCCAGTACAGTAATACTATTGGACATAATAAATGGTCAATTTATTATGGTACTTGTTATTTGCCGCTTTTTAAATAGTCAGGTCATCCATGTGGGAGCATTTTTACTCCTCCTGTGCTATGGATTGAATGTTTGTGTACCCCCAGAATTCATATTTGGAAGAAATAATCCCCAATGTGATGGTATTAGGACATGGGGCCTTTGGTAGGTAATTAAGTTTTGATGAGGTATAAGGGTGGAGCTCCCATGATGAAACTAGTGCCCTTAGAAGAGGAGGAGACAAGCTCTCGCTCTGTCATGTGACGATACCATGGGACGATGGCTGTCTGCAAACCAGGAAGAGGGCTCTAACCAGGAAGCTACTTGGCTGGCACCTTGAACTTGAACTTTCAGCCTCCAGAACTGTGAGAAATAACTTTCTGTTGTTTAAGCTGCCCCATCTATGGTATTTTGTTACAGCGGCCCAAGCTGACTAAGACCCCCTGCTTAGTCTCTTAAAGGTTGTTAGTACATAGCACAACATGTAGGACCTTCAGTCTCAACTAAATCTTCCTAGACTGTACATTTTCAATAAAAACAAAGATTTAATAAAAGATGCTAGTGAATCTATGCTTGTCCAAGAAGAACCTATTCAAGTTTACCTTCATTTCTATTCTCTTCCTGCCCTGAGATCTCTCTCAGTTTCCCCCAATGAATGTATATTCCATCAGAAAGTTCCAGCAAAAAGTTTTTAAAATTAAATGTTCCTGATAAAGATTTTGGTAAAATTGTTAAAGTCTTAATGTGTGTACAAATGATTCTTTCTCTTTTATAAACATTTTTTTTCTTTGAAAGAATCTCAGTTGTCATTATTGAACCAAAAAAAAAAAAAATCAGCATGAAATATATAATATTAACCAGCTATAAATCTGGAAGAAATTTAGAAACTAGACAGAAGTCTTTGATTTTTAAAGCATATTTAATCATGTTTAAAGCAAAATGAAAGGCCACAAATCTATTCAGACATTCCAAACACTGAAGAAATAATTTTTATCAAAATCTTGTAACCTTACTCACATTAAGAGAAATTGTCCCTAAGCAATGCTGACAACCCTGTCTGAGACATGAATCTGAAAACACTGCGTGTTTTTTAAATTATAATTTGGAAGCAAATATGCTCAATGAAATTCCACATTTACTCCACTTCAGTTTTGTAATAGTTACTGACTCACCCAAAACTCTTCCCCTCTTTCTTTCTGAGAGACCCCCCCCCACACACACACACTCAGACACACACACACACACACACACACACATGCACGCACACACACACACACGCACATGAATTTTCGGTTAGAACCAGTGGCTATGATACGTCGAAATATTTACAGTTAACTCTGCCTCTGTTTCTCCATTTGGATGGAGGGAAAACATTTTATTTACCTCCTGGAATATCTCCCAAATGAACTGAGATGCCGAGAACCTTCCAATTTGGTAGGTAGGCTCTCTGTGCCCATAAATTCAGACTGCTCAACAGTCTCCCGCAGAATGCCAAGAGAACTGTGTGTTAGTGATGCCCACAAATGCCAAAAGTACAATGGGTTGATATTTATTGTACAGTGACCATAAAACAAAAATCTACCTAGAAAGAGACACAGTCTTCCATTGAGATGACAGTTAATTTTACTTCCAGTGCTGAACAGCTAGAGAGAGTCCATGAAACAAATTAGCTTCAAAGTCCATGGTTTTAGCTCATAATGGGTTTTTTAATTTAACTATTTTTGAGATATAATTTACATACATAAAAGTCAATTTTTAAAGTACACAATTCAACAGGTTTTATTTACTATACTCGCAAATTCATGCAACCGTCACTATTATCTATTTCCAAAGCATTTTTATTACCCCAGAAAGAAACACCAGACCCGCTAGCAGTCAATCTTCATTTCTCTAACCCTCCAGCCCTAGGCAATCACTAATCTACTTTCTGTCTCTATAAATTTGCCTATTCTTGACATTTTATTTAAATGGCATCATGCAACATGTGGTCTTTTGTGTCTGGTTTCTTTCATTTGACAATGTTTTTAAGATTCTAGATGAGAGTTTTTGATGTTATGCTGAATTGTCCCACTAACAGTTACCACATATCGAGTTTCTCTATGTTGAAATGCTTTACATGGATAATCTCACTTCATCCTCACAACAGTGAAATGAGGCATATACAATTATATCTCTTTTACAGATGAAGAATTGGGACTTATAGGGAAGTCGAATAACTTGTCCAAGGTCAGACAGCTAATAAGTAATAGAGCAGGATTTCAATTTAGATCCATTTGACTCCAAAGCAATCCAGGCTCCAGGCTTCACTGCCAGAATTCTTGGAGATGAGCTCAGATTTTGCTGCCCTTTCCAGTGTCTTCTTTTAAACATAAAAATATATATCACAAAGATGCTTGAGAGTTAAGGCACTTCCCTAGGCTGGACTTGGGTAGAAAGGGTCCATGAAAGGCACCACAGCCAATCAGCAAGCTGAGTATCAGTGAGTGGTCACTGGAAATGTCAGGGCCCAGGAATCCCAAAATCTTTAAGAAAAAGTGACCCCAGAGCTTCAAATATACCAGACAGGCAAATGGAAAGCTGCAGGTATCTGATCGAAATGCCACTAACATCCCCGTTGGGTCTCTAATTGACAGACTAATAAATCAGATTATTCATCAATGGAAACTGGTCTTCTGATAAATCTTGGAGAAATATAAAAGAGTCATGTTACTCATCACTATGCCTGCATAAAAGATTTGACCCTAGGAATCTGGGGGTGAAATTCAACTTACTTCTGAAGACTCTCCAAAGAATGACAAAATGTTCAAGCAGAAATGTCAAAGGCTGTCTATTTCATGTTTCTCCCAGGAGAAATGATACAAATTATAACTGAAATCCACAGTTAAGTCTTTAAGCTCATTTCAACTATTCGTTTTCACCTCCTACCCTGAGATTTCAAGAATGGTCAGGAGTTAACCAGCCTCATTTCTCCCTGTTTCCATCTTGCCAATCCCTAGAGGCCTTGAGATCCACAAACTGTGCCACAATTCAGAAGCAGGCTGCATGGGTTGAGCAGGAGAGAAATAGAGGGTCTAAGTAATTTTTCCTTAAAACACTGGGTCCTGGATGCATTTTGGATGCAGGTGCAGAGGAAATGGTCTTTAAAGATGATGAATTACTAGGCAAATGGTTAACACGAAGCCAAGCAAACTCAAATGCTCAGATCTTCAGCTGATTTAATTTTAGGCTTGAGTTGAATCTTTTAAAGAGTAGAAGAGCACACCATTCTCCCCTCACTCCCAAGAGAGGGCAGTCTGTCTCTCTGCTGTTTTTGGCAGCAGGAGCCTCTGCCTTCTCTGCCATTACACCTGAGAGAGCGCACTTTAGTTGTATAGTCAGACAGAATGGCGTCTGAAACCCTGCTCTGCTGATTCCTAGGTGGAGGCAAATTACTCAGTCTCTCTAAGCCTGTGTTTCCTCACTTGTTAAATGGGAATATTAAAACCAGCCTCTTATGGTTGTTAGGAGGATTAAATGAAATAAAATATATAAAGCACTCGGTAGAATGTTTGAAATGTAGTCAAATCCCAGTAAACACTAGCTGTTGTTTTGTAAATTTCCCTCAGATATTTAGAAGTAAATCCCAGTGAGATGTGACGCTGTCTTGCCTTTAGCCTGCGGAACACATATGATTTAGAGAGGTTGGGGCTGGAGAATGACAACGTGAGCCGGCTCTAAAAGGTGCTTGCTGGCATGAACAGCGCGTCTTTTTGTCTTCAGGTCATTGGATCTCTCCCTCTTGGTGGAGGAAAGGATTCAAGATTAGTCCAGAGAGCAGAATGTGAGGAGGGGAATCCAGGCCTCCTGGGGATGGAAGCCAGGAGTCCTGGCCATTGTTAGCCACACTTCTCCTGGGGATCAGTTTGGAATGGGCACCCCTTCTCCTAAACAACTCATTTCCTCACCAGGATCCATGGTTTGGTGAGCGGAGTGAAAGCTGAATTTCAGTCCCCCACCCTTCCCCGCTCATCTCCTCAAATGGGGCCTTGAGCAGGACCCGGACTTGCACAGCCCTAAGTGGCCTAGGGCTGAGGGTCGGGGTCTGAGTCTGCATGTAGACCGAGGGTTCAGAACCAGGAAGATGAGAGCAAGTAGGCTGATGTCTGTTCAGGGCAGGAGAGGAAGGAGGGAGGATCTTATCAACATGTTTCTCTAATATTTTGCCATATTTGTGAACCACCACAGCAAGCTGGGTTCTTCAGAAACTGAAGCTGAAATGTAGGCTGGGATATAAGACATTTATTAGGAATCAGCACCTGTAAAAGCAAGGGGGAGGAAGCAGAATTGGGCAGAGGGAGAAGCCAAAGTGCAATGCCAGCTGGACAATGCCTCAGCCAACAACAGCGGGGTGGGAGTCTGGAGCAGACACTGCCCTTCAGAGGGTCTGAGAAGGTGAAGGCCTCTGTACCCACATTAAATGCAGGCTGACTGAGGAAGGACATGACCTCGAGCAGCTATCTGCAGCTGGGGCAGATCCTGAAAGAGCTGCCAGCTGCAGGCCATCTTTTAACAACACTCCCCACAGCTGGAAGGCAAGGCCTTCCTTAAAGTCAGTCTGGGTAGCGCATCAAGGTGTCTACCTCAACCACCTCTGCAATCATTCACAGTCAATTAGCACTTAACTAGCAAATACTGAAACCGTTGCTCCTTGGGGAAATTTAGGGTAAGGTTCCTGTGAGCCTCTGATCACATTTTCATCAACAGATCAATACATAAACTTATTCTAGGTCTGTTTCTTTTTAAAGACACCTTTTAAAATATATATAGTTGATTCGTTGACATCGAACTCATGGCCAATAGCACTACAATTCATACCTCAAGGAAGCTTATCTAACGCACCTGTTTTGTGTTTTCTCCATCAAGCTCATTGCAGCTTTTTAGTGCATAGGAGCCAGAGACCAGACTGCATTTCAGAGCTATGCTCTGGGGCCATTTCAGGCAGCAAAATCACCAAAAAAATCACAAAAATTCAAAAAATGTGACACTAAATGGATTACAAAAAGGACTCTTGTTTACAGTATGAGCTCTGAAACAAGAAGGCAGGGCGTCACCTTGTTTAACCTCAGCTGGGAACGTGTGGTGGGGCCACCTAAATTTTTGCTACTCTGCATGTCTGCAAATGACCACAAAGCACTGTATTGACTTTGAGATTATAAATACATTTTAGCTAGTAGGCTAGAATCTATGAATAATGAGGATCAATTAAACTTTTTAAAATTGCCCCTCTTATAATTTAAATATTTACTCTACTCTCATTTGGTAATACTATTGATAAAATTATGATTTAATTGTGTAGGATATATTTTTTCTAATATACATTAATTAATTACTTCACTGTTAAAATTAAATTATTCGTATTTATGCCACCTAAAATCATCCCATATATCCCTTCTCCCACCCCACCCCCCACCGCCCAGTAGTGCACAGACCTCAGGAGTCAGTGATCCTTTCAGGCTAGATTTTGTGGGCATCACAAATTTGATATGTGGATGGTTTGGTCTGACCCAATCTCAGAAAATGCTTCTCTCCTCGGGTTTTTGTTAGAATCATTCATTCGTTCCAGGATCATTGGGCTGAGAGGGGCTTCTCTTCTGTATTCCACTCAGCATAAGTTATGTTTATCCTTCACTTGCTAATAAAACAACAACTTGTGTTTAATGTGGATTGATTCAAACACGAGAATTCAGCAACTTTCCAAATCCACCAACTTCTTCCTGTGTGGTTAAGTGTTCCCATATTTGATGAAAATGGAGAAAGGAAATGACAAAGAATTGGGATAGTATCCTGAAAGTTATTTGTTTGCTTTAAAAGTTTTTAATCAAAGGTATTGCCAGTCTATTTTTCATAACTTCATGGAAAGCAAGAATAATTCCTGTGAAAAAAGCTGGTTCTCAGGCAAAACACCATTTAATCTCTTGGTTCACTGTAAATCAGTTTTAAGTGATAACTGGCATTTGTAATTTAAGATGTCCAGGGTTGGTCACAATGCAAAGATTCTCTGATGGTACGATAATCACAGGGATGCGAATTGGTTTCCTTCAGTGGAGTGTCCGTTAAAGCATATGAGCCTCCAGACTCTCTGGCATGTTGTAACTTAAGTAGGCTTTCCCATGATTTGTAAGCATTAGCTGAGTTTTTTTTTTTTTTTAATTGACGAAGGTAAATATTTGTTAGTTGAAAGTGGAGATGATTTAAACTAAACCAAATACAGCATGTATATATTTTTTTCTAACCCTGAGCCTATGCTCAATATTCAAGAACCTACATTCCGTTTTCTTCTCTTTTGTTATATCTTCTGATGGGTATTAATTTTCACGTCTGGATTTCTTTGGTAATTCTCTCCCAGTTAATTACTTCAGGAGAGAGAAAAAAGAGTTGCTACAAATATAACAGCATAACTGCCCTGCTCAGGAGGGACCTCCCACTCGGAATATGGACTCCAGATGAAGGAAAAGTCTGTGATCTCAGCACTTTGTCATCTTGTAGAGTCCTTCAGGACAATTCTGCTTCCCCTGGCTTTTACGGCATCTGTTTTCCTCTCAGGTTTTATCCCATGATGGTGGTCATAGGTTTTGTCTTCACAGAATACACATCGAACTACATGTCACCTGCTTTGTTCTCTGGACCACAACTCTCCCCTCCTCCCTAACCCCTTAAGGCATAGCACAGAACTCTTTTGCAAACAGGTTGCTGGTATATGATCCTCAGGCTTTATGGTGTCCAGGTGGCCTCATAGAGTGGTTGGAGCCTCCCTGTCACCTCTGGCCTTGAATAGCCTCATCCATAGTTTAATACACAGAACAAAAATTATCATTTTCTGTGTGTACCATGACATGAAAAGGGTTGGAGAGCACCACTGAATACCAAGTTCGTCACAGCTTTGGGAACCTCAAAGGATCCTTAATGCCTTTATCCTCAGGCACGTATGCTTGATTCTCTAGTACCGGCTCATCAGTCCTCAGGACGACTAGTCTCTTTAGATTTGATACTGGCCTAACTTGCTTCCTTACTTTGGCAGAAACTAATAGATGTTCACCCAACCCCCTCCTCTCCTGGCCTTAGATGCAAATTACATTTCCCAGGCCCCTTTCATCCAGGCAGAAGTGTAAGACTAGTTCTTACCGATGGAATGTAAATGGCAGTGGTGTGTCACTTCTGGGTCAAAGCCGCTAAGAGTTGTGTCCCTTCTCCGCGCTTTCCTCCTAACTTCTCACTCCAAAGTGTCCTTGGACACAGCATGTGTTGAAGATGACAGCTAGGTCTCTAAGTGACTGCATTTTGTCCAGCTATCGCACAGCCTTCGACTGAAATGGACTTTGATGTAAGAAATAAATATTTTATTGTGTTAAGGCCTAATACTTCAGATTTATCTGTAATAATAATTAGTACTATTTACGGTACTCAGTACAATTTATTTGTCATATTCATGATGTTATGATACATTATGTCTCTCCCAAAATCCATGTGTTGAAAGTCACAACCCCTAGTCCCTTAGAATGTAACCGTATTTTGGAGAGAAGGTCTTCACAGAGGTGAATAACAAAGTTAAAATGAGGATCTTAGGGTAGGTACTAATCCAGCATGACTGGTGTCACTATAAGAAGAGAAGTGGACACTAGTACACAAAGGGATAATCATGTGAAGCAGCAGCAGGAGCTTGGCCATCTGCAAGCCAAACAGAGATCTGCAAGGAAACCAACAATACCAGCAACTTGATCTTAGATTCCAGGCCCCAGAGCTGTGAGACAATACATTTTGTTGTTTAAACCACCCAATCTGTGGTATTTTTTGTTTTGGCAGCAGCCCTAGCCATGGTAAGGTCTCCTCATGTACCATCTTGTTTCCTTCAGATTTCCAACAGATTTGCTTATACTTTTAACCTGTGAGCGACTGTGAGCCCTCAAAGATGTTCATTTTTGCCAGCTTTCCTGTCTCTGCCATAGGTATTTTTCATGACCTGCAATCAATGTTCATATTCCTGTTCTCATGAGAATTAGAATACACACATATTACTTTTGCTCGATATTTTCCACGGTTCATAATTGTCTTGGTCACAGGTTTATTCACTAAAAGTCTTTACTGAGGGCAGTCCAGGATTTGAATTTAGCCCAGTCTGAGGCCCCACAGGGAGTTAGGTGGGTTTGGTGAACACAAGCTCCAAACATTTTTGCAAGATTCTCCTATTATTGCATCTCCTCTCAGCCACTGGTCTCAAAGCCTGTTGCTAATAACCCCCCAACTTTATAGTTTTCTCTGACACAGGAGCTATCTCTGGGTACCGTGAGCATGAGTGGCCCTGCCTGGTGTGTGAGTGCAAGGTCAGCAAAATTGCCCATATCCCTCCCCATGCTGGAGCCAGGACCTGCCTATGGAAACTACAAGCCTATCTAATTGTGGCAACTGTCGCACTGAGCCAAAACCAAGCTCTGCTGTTGGAAGCAAGATGCACAATCCTGGGCAGCCCACAAAATCCAACATATCACCTTGCAAAAGCTTTGCTCTGGTTCAGAGCTTTTGATTGGGCAACCACCCCATTGAAAGATGGAGCTTTCAAAGTGTACCCAGGGCCACCTGCTTGGCTAATTGAAAGTATTTTACTGTTCAGCTTGGGGAATGTGTTTAATACAGCTCCCTCTACTGGGCTATTAGTCATTCTGAAGCTTTGGTATTACAAAACTCTAGAAGAAAAGAACCAACCAACTCAGTTACCCATTGAGGAATCACCTGATAGAATCCATGAAGAATCAGCATTGTCCGATGTTGAGAATATCAAGAGGTGTATAAGTGGGAACTTCTGAGTTTTTGCCAATTCTTTTTGGGTGGTTTGCCACCTTAGGTCCTTCTTTGCATCTCAGTAACTTGTCATCTGAGAAAAAGGGGGGAGTAATCCTGACCAGCCTACTAAGAGGTACAGGACAATATGGTTACAGTGTTTTTTCTAGGGACAAATATGATTCCAACTTCAGCTCCACAGGAAGTCAACAAGCACGAGAAACTGCAGGGCAAAGTGTTCCAGAAAGGCAAGCCAAAACACATTTACAAGACAAGCCCTCCCCAAATAAAGACAGACTGAAAGGAAAGCAGGCAGCCATCTCGAGAGTCTTATCTGGGATATCAGTGGGAACTCCAGGCTTGGACCAAAGGCTGTTCGTGACCTTTGTCGAACTGCTACAGACGATTAAAAAGGGACAATCCAGACTTGCTTCTTTTATCCTGTATTCTCTTTTTCCTCTCTTGCTGCAGAGCTAGGTCAACAGGAAGCTCTAAAGAAGGGAAAGTTTCTGAAAATGAGCCTCTTTTCTCTACAGATCTCAGG
Organism: Pteropus alecto; assembly: GCF_000325575.1. Classification (NCBI taxonomy): domain Eukaryota; kingdom Metazoa; phylum Chordata; class Mammalia; order Chiroptera; family Pteropodidae; genus Pteropus; species Pteropus alecto. Next base: position 8,776,840 of record NW_006442508.1, on the reverse strand, counting down.
ATCCTCCCAGTCTCAGTTCTGCACACGGAGTAAAGACTACTCTTAGCAGAGCCAGAGTGGTGAGTCCACCCCTGTTGCACATTATACTTGCCCACCCAGACTTAACGTAAACATCTGTGTTGGGGTTTGGGGAAGCGCAATGAACACCTTTCTTCCCTGTCACAAGATTCAGACAAGTGGAGATCAAAATGACAATATAGGCATAGTTCATTTTATTGAGCTTCGCTTTATTGCATTTTGCAGACATTGTGTTGTTCACAAATTGAAGGTTTTGTGGCAACGCTAGGTAGAGCAAGTCTTAAGGTGCCATTTTTCCTACAGGTTCAGACACTGGTTAGCATTTTTTAGTAATAAAGTATTTTTCAGTTAAGGTATGTACATTTTTTTTAGACATAATTCTATTGTACACTTAATAGACTATAGTATAGTGTAAACATAACTTTTACATGCCCTAGGAAATCAAAATATTTGTGTGACTCACTTTATTGCAATATTAGCTTTATTGTGGTGGTCGGGAACTGAACCTGCAATATCTCTGAGGTATGCCCGTAGTGATAACACCTGGGTTGAAGAATGTGATTTTAAATATGTTTGCCAAGTGGGCTTTCCAACCTCTCCTCCTGTGCTGAACTTACTCGTCCAGTCACAAGAAGCACGTTCCCAGCAAAAACCTACCTCTGTGAAGTCGACAGTATGGAGGAGCAGAACGGAATGGTCCCACCAGAGAACGACTGAGTCCCACTGTTCCACTTTCCTCTCTTGAACTCTCAGATCAGATAAGTCACCCTTCATTCCCCAGGTTGATAAATAGAGGAGTGGCAAAAGTCCAGGAGCAGTGCTCTAGTGGCAGCCTCCATATGGAAGGAAATAAGTGTTCCCAGCACTCTCCTCTGGAAGCCTTCATATATCCGCACCCTCTTCCCCTCTGTGCGAGCACAGGCGGGACTCACACACACCACCAGCACCTCCCACAAAGACTGAGTCAGAGCTCCACTCTGGGCTTTCGTAGCCTGCGATGGCATCTATCGCTGACTTTATCATTCTGCACTAGAACTGATTTTCTTTTCTACATCCTGCATTTGAACTTGAACTTCTGGAAGGCAAGACTGTATTGTATTACCTTTTAAATGCATCTCTATATCCCTAGTGCCTAGTACTAGACACTCAAGAAATATTTCTGAGATGGATGGATGAATGCATGGATGGATAGGTGGATAAAATAAATGCATAAGGATCAAAACTGTGAGAATCTAGAGAGGTAGGGCTTTTTTCTAGAGATAAATAAAGAATTTGACTCAGTCAAAGGGCCAAAGCTGCCTCAGCCTGAGGGTTATCCTAGAGCAACTCTGGAACCAGTCTGCCTCATAGAGGCCAACAGAGTAAAGAGAATTGCATCTGAACTAAATTCTTCAGAAGACCAGGGTTTTCCAGTTTTCATCAGCCTGCTAGATTCCCGTAGCCTGGCTGGGGCCCCTCAGCCTGAGTGAGGACCTTCCTGTGGGTCCCATGAGGTCTCCCCCGGTTCTCCGTCTGTTCCTGCTGCCTCCCGCTCTCCTTCCTCTAGGCTGCAGACCTCCTATGTCCTGGCTGGAGACTTAGTTTTGGGGTATCCAACCTGGGGAAACAAACACAAGACCCTCTCACAACTGAAGTACAACTGTTAATAAAACAAGAGCTAAATATTCACCTATGGCCCGTCATACTTTTTTTTTCTTTCTTTTTTTTCTTTTTTTTTGCCTAATATAGACTTGAATAGTATCTTGCCCTGAGAACATACTAAATAAATACTGGTCGGATAGTTGATCAGCATAATATATTTAATTACGTTGATAACAGGTACAGTAGTTGGGACTTTGAGGAAAGACTGTGGAAAAGAGGTGCTATAAGACCCACTGACATTTTTGTGGGGGATATGTGACACAGCAGTTAAGACATGAACACTAGACTGACAGACCTGTGTCTATGTTTCACCTCTGTGGTTTCTTTGACAAGTCCTGTAATTTTTCTACCTGCAATTTACTCTTCTGTAATCTGGAGATAATAGTTGTACCTATCTCATAGGACTGGTCAATAGAAATAAAATGAAATGCATAACATGCTTAGCATGGTATCAGGCATGTAATAAGTATTTAACATAAGTATTTTTTTATTGTAGATGTTGTTTTTGTTCTTTTTATGAGTTAAGATTCTGAGTGCAGGCAGCGGGACAGGGGAGGAGGGTTATAAGAGTTTTTCGGGGGCCCACGTTCAAGTTGTAAAGCCCAGGTTGACCCCATGCTGTGTCACAACTCTGTGAATCTCCAGATGTTCCCAAGTGGAATGGTTTTCTGCAAAATGAAGTGTAAATGGGGTCAGGGAAACTTATCAGATCTCTGAGAAAAAGTTAGGAGCAGTCTTCAAACACTAAATCAAGCTGAAAAAAAAAAAAGTCCTGATGAGGAAACATTGTGCTCTTACCTGAAGAGTTTGCTCTTGGGATCTCACTCAAACTCTATTCTACAGAGAGTAGGGGGCAGAAAGAAAGAGAGCGTAAGTGCGAGAGAGCACGTGTGCAAGTGAGGGAGAGCGAGCGAGCACATGTACACAAGCGAGCCCCCTCGTGTCTGCTTCTGGTCAGCCCAGCTAGCTGTCCCTGGGACCCTGCTTCCTGCCTCCCTCATGAGGGGAGATGTGTCCCTTGACCCAGTAGCCATCAAAGGCCTTAGAAGGACACCTTATGTCAGACCTGCAGGGAAGGCAAACAAGCCCTGCCTTTCACTGCCCGGGGAAACCTCTTGGGGACGCTGTAGAGTGATTTCTGCGTGTGTGGTCACAGCTCATCCACACTGGGGACCTTGAGGCATGGAAGAGCAACTGATGAATCGGGGGAAGCCTGTGGGCTATTTTAGGTCAGGCCCACAACTGGAGTCAATGGAGGTTTTGTTTATGTAACATCTGCAGAAGGCCCTGTGGAGAAAATAACCCTGGGTCTCCAGGCCAGAGCTGCAGCAAGCAGGGGTGCGGCTGGGAGCTTCCTGTTGTTCTTGGCCTGGCTGCCCAGCTGTTTGTGCGGCTCCTCTGTTGGAGCAGTTGGCTTCCAAGCTGTCTGCTCCTTCCAGGCGCCTTCTCTTCAATTCCCTTCCTACAGGACAGCACAGACAGAATTGTCTGACAGAGGTGGTGACTGAGGCTCTGTGGTGACTGAGGCTCTGTGTCCCCAAGAGTTGCCCTCCTGACCCTTGGACACTATGCAGCCTCAGAACATTTCAGGGTGTCCTTTCTGCACATTCCCTTAGCTGAGGGGTTCATTATCGGATCCAGTGAGTTTAGGGACAGCAGCATGGCCTGAGGTCAGCCAGCACAGGTCTGAATCCAGATCTGTCATTTGGTAGTTATTTGATCCAGGGCAACTTGCATAATCCTCCGAGATATTTATTACATGCAAAAATGCATATAAGCACATCAGAGGTAAATAATATATGTGGATTTCCCTCCTACCAGGCCTGCTCAAAGGCATTATGACTATATTGTTATCTTTTTGAACACAAGTTCCCTTGGTGCTGTGGTCTGAATGTTTGCATCCTTCCAAAATCCATACGTTGAAATTCTAACCCGTAAATGTGATGGTATTAGGAGGTGGGGGTCATTGGGAGGTGATTAGGTCATGAGAGTCAAGCCATTATAAATGGGATTGGTGTCCTTCTAAAAAAATGTTCCAGCTCCCTGATCCCTTCTGCATGAGGATACCACAGAAAGCCTGCAACCCAGAAGAGAGCCCTAATGTGCATGGTGGTACTCGGACGTCAGACTTCCAGCCTTAAGAAGAGCGAGAAGTAAATTTCTGTTGCTTATAATCCACCCAGTCTATGGCATTTTATTATAGCAGCCTGAACAGTAAGATAATTGAGAAGGGTGGAGATAAGAAGGCCTTTTTAAGTTTAAGTAAAATTTACATACACAAAAATGTACAAATCTGAAATAGAGTTGGGTAAATCTGTTTACCTGTGTATCCATTCATGAACCACTACTCAGATCAAGATACAGAATATTTCCTTCACCCCTATGTGAAAAGTTCCTTTGTGTCCCTTTCCAGTCAATAATCTGCTCAAATCTAATCTTCCTGTCTCAGTCGGCTAGAGTCGCCATAACAAAATACCACAGATTGGGCGCTTTAAACAACAGAAATTGATTTCTCACAGTTCTGGAGCATGAAAGTCTAAGATCAGGGTGCCAGCTTGGTCAGGTTCCAGTGAGAGCTCTGTTCCTGGCTTGCCAACGGCCTCTTTCTCACAGTGTGTTCACATGACCTCTTCTTTGTGCACCTGGAGAGAGAGAGGAACTCTCTTTTGTCTCCTCTAAGAACACTGATCCTGTTAGATCAGGGCCCCATCCTTATGACCTCATTTAACCTTAATTACTTCTATAAAGGCCCTGTCTCCAAAGACAGTCCCATTGGAGGTTAGGGTATTCACATATGAATTTTCGGGGAACACAATTCAGTCCACAGCACTACCACCACTCCCTCCTTCCCCAGCCCCTTATTACACCACTTATAGCACCTCAGAACTGGAAGCAACCCCAACGTCCGTCAACACAAAAATGGATAAGTGAACATCATATAAGTAATCTCATGCAATGGAATGCTCTGTTGCAATAAAAAAGAATGGGCTGCCGGTACATGGAATCCATTCTGGGTATTCCCCTGAGCAAGTTATGAATGCAGCAAAACAAGAGAGGCCTTTGAGACTTATAAATTCTGGTTTCTGCCTAGACCGCCCCAAAGTTGGTTCTTTCAGACCAAATTTAATTGTCCCCTCGCACTCGACAGCAAAATTTTAAGTCTTTTGGGAACTTTCCTAACCTCTGACGGTCCTGCCACTCTGGGGTGGTGATGGAGACCCCAGCTCAGAGCATGACTAGAGCCTTGTTAATATGAAACATAGCTTTCTTGGGGGAGAAATTGGCTTTGAATTTGGACTTTCTATTTTTTTTTTATTAAAGAACAATAGCATAACCAGTTAGCTAAGGAAAAAGCAGCTGTTTCAAATTAGGTATAATTTTGAATTAAGCCAGTATTGGCTTGACAGGTTTTACCGAAGATGTGTTTTCTCTCCATAGGGTGTCTTAATAAGTCCTAGAAAGACTGTGGTAGATTTCCACGTCCATTGTGATTTGGTCTTACGCTTTGTAAAATATCAAAGTAAGTTTATTTTTAACAGTTGTGCTGCCAGTTTGGGTTAAACTGTTTAACAGGAGGAGGGTTTATAAAACTCATATCTTTTGAGGCAGGGAGTTTTAATTCCCTCAAATAATAGACTTTAAAGTGAAGGCAGCTAGATCTTGAGATCTGAGGTAACAAGCCAAACTGCTCACACTTCTTCAAAATATAGCTTTTCCCAGGCAGTAGGTTGGGTTTTCTATTCGCAGAGGTTTCATTCTGGTTTCTGTGAGTCCAGTTTTTATCCAGAGGCCTTACTTGACTCATGTCCCAATTTGCTTTTGGTTTTTGCACTAGAAGGATATTAAAATGGCCAGAAGCAGAGAAGCTAGTGAGATGAAGAGAAGGGTCTGCATGTTAACATCAGAGAGACCCCAGATTTGAGTCCTAGATCCTGCCTGGCCATGTGCCCTTAAGCAAGTTATCTAAACTTTCTAAGTCTCAGTTTCATCATTTGTAAAGTGGAAATAATGCCTACCTCTGAGCATTTGATAAGAATTTGGAAATAATATCTGTGAAGTGCCTGGTGTATAATAGCTTATTCATTCAAAAAATATTTATTGAGTACCTACCATGTGTCAGACACTTTATCAGTGGGTATAGGGCAGTGAACAAAATGATCTCTGCCCTCGTGAAACTCATAGTTGTTCAATAAATAGTTGCTATTCCAACTGGTACATTAAAAGATGCTCAACACCACTAATCGTCAGAAATGCAAACGAAAACCATAATGAGATACCACCTTACACCTATTAGTATGGCTGTTATTTTAAAAACCAAAAGATAACAAGTTTTGGTGAGAATGCGGAGAAATTAGAATTCTTGTACACTGTTGATGAAAATGTAAAATGATGCAGCCACTATGAAGGACAGTATGGAGGTTTCTTAAAAAATTAAAAATAGAGTTGCCATGCAGTATAGCAATTCCACGTCTGAGTATTTACCCAAAAGAATTAAAATCAGGATCTCAAAGAGATCTTTGCACTCTCATGTTCATTGAACAATTATTGACGATAACCAAAATGTGGAAACAACCTAAATGACTATTGATAGATAAGTGGATAAAGAAAATGTGCCATAGCCATACAATGGAATATTATTCAGCCTGAAAACTGAAGGCACTCCTGCAATATGCAACATGGATGAACCTTGAGGACATTATACTAAGTGAAATAAGCCAGTCACAGAAGGACAAATACTGCATGATACCACTTATATAAAGTATTGAAGTAGCCAAACTCATAGAATCAGAAAGTAGATGGTATCTGCCAGGAGCTGAGGAGAGGCAGAAATGGGGAGCTGCTATTCAATCAATATAAAGTTTCAGTTATACAAGATTAAGTTCTAGAGATCTGCTGTACAGAACAGCACCAATAGTTCATAATGATATACAGTACATTTTTAAAATGTTGAGGGTAAACCCCATGTTAAGAGTTCCTACCACAATAAAGAAAAAAAGAAAAAGAAATATTCTAAATCCAGATTTTGATAATGTTTGCATAACTCTGTAAGTTTAAATTTACTAAAATTCATCGAATTTTATGGTATGTAAACTATACCTGAAAAAAGCTGTTTAAAAGTAGTAAATGAAATATTATTCAGCGCTAAAAAGAAATGAGCTGTCAAGATGTGAAAAGACAAGAAAGAAACTTAAATAAATGCATATTACTAAGTAAAAGAAGTCAATCGGAAAAAGCCGCATATTGTATGATTCCAACTATATGACACGAGGAAAGGCAAAACTTGAGAGACAATACAAAGGCAGTGGTTGCTTGGGTGGGATGGGAGGGAGGGAGGAATCAGTAAGTACAGAGGATTTTTAGGGCAGTAAAACTATTCTGTATAATGCTGTAATGATGGGTACATGTCATTATACATTTGTCCAAACTCATCGAATGTATAACACTAAGAGTGAATCCTAAGGTAAAAAAACTTTGGGTGATTATAATGTTTCAATGTAGGTTTATCTTTGCAACAAATGTACCATTATGGTGAATGATATAAATAATTGGAAAGGCTATGCATATTTTGGGGCATATGGGTATATGGGTAATCTCTGTATCTTCATTTTAATTTTATTGTAAACCTAAAAGTACTATTACAAAACAATCTTAAAAAAACATGACAGCTCTGTCTCCTTCAAGTCTGTTCAATGTCACGACTCCCCTTCTCAAACTTTCTTTGCCTTCTCTACTCCTTTTTCACATAGTCACATTCTAATATACTATATGTTTGCCGTATGTCATCAATTCTAAGTTGCATGTTTATTTTCACACTTTAATATGCATAAATTACATGTTTTATAATTGACGGCAATGAGTAGTGTTCTATCTTTTTTTGATGCACCTTATATCATTGTCATCTTAAAGATGACAAACTATGGTGTTATGCTATTGTTTCCTGTCTATTTTCCCTTGAAAATATCAGCTCCACAAGAGTTCACCGCTGTATTCCAAGTGCCTAGTATGTAGTAGATCCTCAATAAAAATTTGTTGAATGACAAATGAATAAATAGGTGTCATGTTGGCTGTTAATAAACTGATAATAAAAAAAAGTAACTAAAATTAAAAGATTAGATGAGTTATTAATAGAACGATCAATTTTTTATTATTTCCTCACTGTTCTATAGCCTGAATAGTAGAAAATGAGCCCAGGTAAGAAGAAGTGTAGTGAGTCATCAGGGCTCATCCCCTAAGGTAAAAAGTAACTTCCAGAGATCTTTGGGGAGATTGGAAAAAAAGGTTACCGAACTTAGCTCAGTCCCAGAAGCGTCTGTCAAACTGTCTCTCAACTAAAACATTAGCTCACGACGTTCCCTAGAGATGCTGAGGGCAGCCCAGTCCTGTAGGAAAAGTGGGTAGAGGGTCCCCGGACTCCATTGGTCAATTAATCTCTCTTCAAGACTCTTCACTTGTCCAGGAACAACTTGTCCCCCAAAGCAAGCTCAGTCTTTCTGTTTTGTTTGCCATCGTTGCACCAGCCCTTGTTAGCAGTGACCTAGAGGCCCCTGAGGTTGGGCAGGGAGCGCATGGTTTCCTGGACGGTCTGAAGGGGCTGCGCAGCCTTCACTACTAACGGCCAGGGGCAGTGCGTACACCACGCCCCCTTGCGTGACTGGAAATGGTTAGTTTCCTTGTTAGAGGGGCCTTGGCTCTGGGTCACATTAGCTAACGTTTACCAACCCTGTCACAGAACACCCCCTTGTTTTCTTTTAGTTTCAAGGGACAAATCTTGTATTGCTTCTCCCCTCGCCAGCCCTGTAGAAAGGATCGAAGGGTGAAGAAGCTGGAAAACACATTTGGGGAACAAATACAAGTTCCCATAGAACCGAGACCCCCTTTCTCAAGCTGTTTTAAGTTGCTTCACCTTTTCGCTTTCCCTTTCCGCCACAGCGCCTGGGGCACACGATGCTTTTAAAGGCCCATGAGAATGTTTTCCTTGCTTTTAAAATTAGGGAAAAAAAAAAAAAAAAGCTTGTATGATAAAAAATATTTTATTCTTGTTTGACCGCAGAGAATTTTCAGGTCTATGAAAATCTATTATATTTTGCTTAAAATAAAAAATAAAATATTGACATATTTAAAGTTATATCAAAAATAATTTTAAATTTTTATATCATGAAGGGGAAGGGGTCCACAAAAACCCACTGAGGTCTTCTTTGTTACCAGATTAGGAGGGTGATTTTGTCATTCATGAGAAGCCTGATAGATCCGGAATATTTGGCACAGTGGCAAACAGCCAGGGGAATTTTTAAGGCAAAAGGCAAGGTGGGATTAACATTTCTTGAGTACTACTCTGTGGTAAACCAGGTGCTGGGCTTTTTAGGTATATTGTCTCAGTGAAGCCTTACAACTCTGGGAGCCCATATCATCACTAAATTTTATGATAAGTTTAAGGAATTGCTTACTACTCCCCGGCCCCTCAATATCTCCCTGTGCATTTCCTTTTCTTAAAAAAATTAATTCACATGCTCATGAATCTTTCTCAATTAGCTTATCCAAATGTTGTTTTGGAATCTTTTTTTAACTGCCTTTTCCTTTTTTGTCTTTAAATTAGAACCAGAAGATGGGTTTTGATAATCAGAGGTCTGACTTTGGTTCCGAACAAATCTTGGCTATATGCTAAGATACACCTATGGTCTTGGGGTCCTGATTACCTGCCTTTGAGAAATGTATAGTTTTAACTTATGTTTAAAAAAAAAAAAAAAAAAAACAAAAATAT
>NW_006442508.1:8758984-8767192 GCF_000325575.1 Pteropus alecto | reverse complement strand
CATTTTAAATGTCTAAATGTAATTTAAAAAACAATTTCACAATCAGATTTTGGTTGTGTTGGCCCCCATGCAAACACCCACGCTGTCTTCAAAATGTGGCCTGTGGGCCATTCAATTAGGAAAAACAAAAAATAAAGCTTGCCCACTGGAAACAAAATCCTACAAAATCTGGCCCTAGAAAAATAAACAGTGCTGACTTCAGGAGCTCTAGTTTTTTGATTGAACAAGTTGGTTTATGTGTTTATTTAATGTCCTTGAGTGCTGGCCATGTTATATGTTGGACATTGTACTGGCAGCTGGGGATTAAAACATAAATGGGAGCTAGTCTCAGCTCTCAAGTTACCCCCAGTCTAACGGGAACGACTATCCTGGCGTAAACCGCCATAGCCTTTTGCCTGGACTGTTGCAAAGGCCTCCTAACTTTTCCCTGCATCTACTTTTGTTCTGCACACATGACACAGAGGTGTCCTGTTCAAACATGTCAGATCACACCCCTCCTCTGTTTTCCAAGCTCGCTCCCCTGTTCATGGCTTTCCACTTGCCATTTTATAGGCCGGGGATACTTGTTCATTAGCCATTCACATGGCTCGCTCCATACCTCCTTCAGGCCTTTACTCAGATTTCATTTCAGCGAGGCTTTCCCTAGCTGTCCTATTCAATATTCCCACTCTTAGCCTCTATATGCCTCTTCCTAGAATTATTTTCTTCCATTGCACTTACCATCATCTAACCACACTGTATATTTTATTTACTTACTTTCATTGTCTGTCTCCCCTTTGCTTCTTGAGAGCAAATAGTTTGTCTGTTTTATACCTGAGAAAGTAGGTGAATGTTGGTGCTCTTTATTGAGGTTGAGAAGTTTTGAGGTGGAATAGGTTTTAAGGCGATGGAAGAGAGAATCAGGGGTTTTGTTTCAGACATATTTACTTGGAAAGCCTATTTAATATCCAAGAAGGAATATGAAAAGACAGCTAGATACAGGTCTGGAGCTCACAGGCAGGTTAAGGTTCAGATAAAAATTTGAAAGTGTTTGATATCATGAAATTGAATGAGATCACCAGGGCTCCAAATATAGACAGAAAAGAGAAGCTGGTCCAGGACCGATTCTTGTTTATCAAAATACTAGTAGTTGAGTAGAGAAGGAGAAGCAGCCCGTGAAGGAGAAGGAGATGCCGGTGACAGAAATTTGAGCAGGTGGCATCCCAAATACCAAGTGAAGAAATTGTTTCAAGAAGGAGATAGTCATTGCCTATGCCAAATGCTCTTGAGAGGTCTAGGTAAATGAGACTGACCACTGCACATGGCAAGATGGAGATCAATGGCAAACTTGCCAAGAGCTGTTTTGGTAAAGTCTTGGTCATAAGCACAAGGAGACTGGGAGGTAAGAAAGTGAAAATAGGGACAACAGATGACCCTTTGCAAAACTTTGCTTTAAATGAATACAAAGAGATGAAGTGACAGCTGGATGGGGACAAGAGGTCAAGGGGATTTTTAAACAATTTTTGTTTTTATAGCATTTTTATATGCAGATGGGAACTATTCAGTAGAATAAGGGGAAACTAAACAATACAGGATAAAGGAATGAATTGTAGGAATCAAACCCTTGACTCAGCAGAATGGGATAGAGCACACATGAGGAGGGGCTGGTCTTAGGAACAGGTACATTCCCACTTACTTCAAGAGGGGGAATGGCAGAACACAGGAGCACAGGTGTTTGGTCCAGGAGGAGTCCTCTCCAGTTGTTTTTACTTTTTCAGGAAAATATTCAGCTGAGAATGAAAAAGTAGAAGGGATGCTGTGGGGGAGAAGGTATGAAGAGTAGCCACAAAATCAGGTGTGCAAGTTAGATAGCAAATGTATTAGGATTGTTAGGCATTGGTGAGTGATCACCTAAGACATACAGTCCTTAATTTTTCTCCCACCCCTGTTGAGACATGACTGACATATAACATTGTATAAGTTTAGGGTAAACAATGTGTTGATTTGATTCACATATATTGTGAAATGATTACCACAGTAACATTCATTAGTATCTCTATCATGTCATAGAGTCACTACTTCCTTTTTTTGGTGAGAGTATTTAAGAGCTAATCTTTTAGCAACCTTCAAGTATGTAATACAGAATTATTAACTACAATCATCATGCTTTACATTAGAACTCCAGAACTTACTCATCTTATAAATGGAAGATTGTAACTTTTGAATGACATGTCCCTATGTCCCCCACACCCCTGCCACTGGCAACCACCATTCCACTCTCTATTTTTCTTTCTCCTTTTAATGAACGATTTTTATTATATAACTTGCAAACTGGCAGCTTCAAATTATTTCCAAAAACATTTATTGTCAGCGTCAACAATAAATAAAGTGGATAATACAAGGACAAGACAACTATGGAGAAGGGCAGCTTAAAATAAATACATTTGAGTTTTCTTGATTTAAAAATATGGTTATTCCATATTCACATAGTTCTGTGCAGCTTCCTATTCTTTTTCCATTTCTGATCACTTTCTGCAAATTACTGAGCATGCAAAATTCAGAGCCAGAAGATACTCACAAGTGTCAGTATTCTTGCCACCTCTGGCTCTGCAGAGCTCCACTCTCCGTTTTTATGAATTTGGCTTTTTTAGTTTCTGTGTATAAGTGAGGTCACGCAGTATTTGTCTTTCTCTGTCTGACTTTGCACAGTGCCCTCAAGATTCATCCCTATTCTTGCAAATGGCAGGATTTCCTTCTTTCTCATGGATGAGTAACATGGTCCTTATTTAAAGTGAGATCATCCAGTCTGGTTGTGTTTAACTCCAGCCAGTTTAGCCACATAAGAGCAGGTGTAAAGTGAGCAGAGAAACAAATGATGACACTGGTGGAAGGAGATGTTGTGGGGTAGAAAGAGAGGTCAGCGTGGCATGTGTTGGGTTTGAAGTTTCTAAGGAGATCCAGGTGAAGCTCTCTGGTAGACAGTTGGGAAGGGAGAGTCTGTGCTATAAATAAAAGTTTGGGAATCACTCACTGATTCAACAGACGTTTACTGAGTGTGTTCTGTGTGCCAGACACTGTTCTAAACACTGGTATACAGCAGTGAGCAAAAGACAGAATCTCTGTCCTCATACGGAGCTTGCATGTTTGTGAGGAAAATCATGGTGTGCAGTTTGGGGGTTTCCAAAGAGAGACATGCACAGTCCAGAGATGTGCAAGGTGGCCCTTTGGTATGTGGGTAGAAAATATTTCAACTTACAGATTTTTTATCTTCTTTAATATCTATCTTTACATGTGTCTTAATTTTATGATATGTTAACATAGTAATACATACATTGTTACATAATAAATATGTATATGTTGGGATATCCATGCTCAAAAATTGTTTACTGATGGAGGTGCTTTATCAAAAACATTTGGAAACCACTAGCCACATGTGAGATAGTAGAAGAGGCTTATCATTAAGTTTCTCCAAAGCTGACACTCTCGAGGGTATATATAAGGAAATAGATTAGCTTTCAGCAGGGTACTGCCCCTGGATTATCCCATCCCATGTTAGGAATTAAAATTCCTAAATGATCAGCTTTCCAGAAATTGGACAGGATAGAAATATCAAAAAGAACTTTATCCTGAGTGTGCTGTTGAAAAAGAGAACAAGCTGCCATGTGACCAGGTGGAGACCATTCGGTGGAGGCAAGATGACTATTGGTGAGGCTGGCTGTGGAGGAGTGTGATCCTTCCACAACTCCACTGATTTGATAGAGAAGATTGAACCACATGACCCTCAAGTGTCTTATAACTCTAAGCATCAATGGGTGTCTGTAGAATGAGCTATGAACCTGGAATTATAATAATTTCTATCTACAGAGAGAAGAAGCGTGAATCATAGCTTTGCATCTACAAACAGAAGGGTGATGGTCTGCCTAGATTGTAGCAAAGAGAGCTGGAGAATGTGTCAGCATTCCCAGCTTACTTCGTGGGAGAGGGTGCCTGAGAAGCAGATGTGAACATTTTGGTTTCTGTGGTTAGTATTTTCCTATAGTGGAGAAGAATGACTCACTAGATCCCCATGGCCTGATGAAAATCATCCTAGAGAGGCAGTTCAGAATAGTGGAAGATTACTCCATGCGTCATTGTCCTTAATGTTTACGGGTAAGAAAAATGAAGGTCAGAGAAGCTAAGTAAGTAGCCCAGAGTCACCCAGCTGATAAGTGGTGGGGATGGAATTCAAAGCCAGGACTATCTAATTTAAAACCTTATGTTTTCTCTAAATTGAAGAAATGCCTTAGAAAAAACACAAAGGGCTAAAGATGCTCAAAGAAGGAAGAATGCATTCATAAAGATGCAGTGGGCTAATTTAAAAAAGAGAACCAAGAATTATCAAAGCCAAACAGTGGTTTAAACAAGGTGGAAATATTTCTCTCTCACGTAATGGTCTGAGCATAGGCAATCCAGGACTAATGTAACAGCTCCATTGTGTTGGGCACCAGATTCCTTCTAACTCTTGGCTCTGCCATTCCTTACGGTGTTGGCATTACCTGCATGGGGGTAAACCACATCGCTCCCCACCACATCCGCTGAGTCTGCACTTCATGCGTCAGGAAGGAAGAAAAGGAGAAGGGAGTCTCTGAGTCCCTTTAAGTGTGACCTGTCATCGCACACTTTGCTTCTCCACACAGACTCTTGGCCAGAATTAATCACATGGCCACATTGAGTCATGAAGGAAGCTGGGGATTGCTCCCTGCCAGGAAGCTATGTGCCCAGCTAAAACTCAGAGATTCTGTTTCTAAGAGGAGAAAGGGAGAATGGGTATTGACGGGTAACCAATAGCCTCTGGCACAGAAAATTACATGTTAGAAGAACAAGAAAAAGTACATGGAAGAAGGACTTAGACTATGCTTAAGGGAAGGAGGGCATTCCACTTATGGGAAAGTCTGGGCAAGGGCAGAAGGGACAAGACTTTTGTCTGGTAGCCAAGTTTGGCTGAAGAGTGTAGTAGTGCATACGAGGGAACTCTAAGAAATGAGGCCAAAAGTTTTTGCCATAGGCCTTCAATATATCAGGTAAAGGATTTGTATTGCCTCTTGGTAGGCAAGAGATTGCAGGTGCGTAAACAGGAAAAGTGTTATGATTACGGTTGTAATTTTCAGAGATTGTTCTAACAGTTGTGTACACAGTGTGGATGGAGGAGGGCAAGATAGAAAGCGGGCAGAATAGTGGGAAAGCATTGGACCATGACCAGGAGGCCTGGCGGCAAAATTCAGCTCTGCCACTAACTAACTCTTGATTAAAAGTGGTTAAAAGTTAGGCTCTAGGGTCACAGTGCCTGAATTCACATCTCAGCTCTACCACTTACTAGCTATATGGAAAATGCAGATAACCTATGGAAAGCACTTAGCACATGCTGGGCACATGGCAAGTGTTAGCTTGGCTGTTACTGCAAATAAATCTCTTCTTAGTTAAATTAAAAGTTTCTGAACTTACAGTGTAAATATATATATATATATATGCCTTACTGTTAAAGTGTACAGCTGAAACTTATGGATTTCGTTAACCAATGTCTCCATAAAAATAAATGAATGAATGAATGAATGAATAAATAAATAAATTAATTAATTAAATACAAGTTTTCCTTGGTTAAATGTAAAGTTCAATGAGTTGATTTCTAAAGACATTTTCAGCTCTAAAATTTTCTAAATCTAGAGTATAATACGAATTTTTAACACTAGCTGACAAAATCTGAAAATAATATTTTAGAATAGTTTTCTTTCCATTAGGATGATGTTAAAGTCACCTTTGTTCTCTCAGACCAAATTATACAAATTATAATTTTTTGATTAGAGAAAAAAAGAATTATATTCCAATCATATTTTACTTAATGCAAAAAAAAAAAATGATGACAGCATAGGGCATTGAAGCAATACTGTCACTCAACCGTCTGCTTCTATCTCCTTCTTAGAGCGGGACTTCATGTAACCTATTAGTTTTCTGAATCAAATTGGTCTTTTCAGGAAGCTACAAAGGGATCCCTAGGTCCGAATGTGCCCCTTACGTAGATTTTCTATTTCCTGGAGACTTACTGGGGACTCCTGGATCTCAAGTTTGGGAGAGCAGCGCTGTATAAGGAGCTCTATAGCTAAAAGGGCAGATAAAAGGAACATAAGCAGCTAGTCTGATATCGTTTAGTCCATGTTATGTGTTAAATTGTGTCCTAACCCCTAGTACCTCAGAATGAGACCTTAGCTGGAGATCTGGTCTTTACACAGGTCATCAAGTTAAAATGAGGCCAGCAGAGTGGACTCTAAACCAATACTGGTATCCTTATAAAAAGGGGACATTCAGAGGCAGACGTTCATGCGAAGTGAATGTCATGTGAAGATGAAGGCGGAAATTAGCATAATGTCGATCAGCCAAGAACACGAAAGATCACCAGAAAACCACCAGAAACTAGGTAAGAGGCATGAAGCAGATTCTCTCTCACAGCCCTCAGAAGCCAACCCCACCAACACTTTGATCTTGGACTTTTAGCCTCCAGAACTGTGAGACAATACATTTCTGTTTTTTAAGACACCCAGTCTGTGGCACTTTGTTACCGTTGTCCTAGCAAACTGATATAGTCCACAACACAGAGAAAATGAAGTGACCAGCACTTAGAAAGTGTCTGGCACATATCAAGTGCTTAATAAAAATTTGTTGGATAAATAAAAGAATGCATGAACAAACAGTTATGAATGAATGAATGAATGAATGACCTCTCACCTCCTCTCTCTCCCAGAATTTTCCCCTGTCAGAAACTGCACCTATTGCACCCTTACTGGAGAACAAGGGAGAGGGGAGGACATCAAGAGAACAGGGAGAAGAAGTTGTCAGCAACAACTTACAATTTCTAGAAATTATCCCTGGACTGTGGGTGCCAGGTCTTGCCTAGGCCTGCTAAGTCCAGAGAGATTCACCAAGGAGGGTTGAAACATACCATTTATTATTATTTATCATTAGAGCTAAGAACATTCACGTGTTTATAAATTTACTTAGTTTCTAAAATCAGCAACACGAGTTAAAATACGTTTGGAAGATTTGAGGATCTAGGGTAACCTCTGGTGTGTATTTTAAGAGCAGTTTTCCACTTCATTGTGAAAGACACATCTAAGTTTCTGGGAAAATATAATCCATATGTTTCTGGCCCATTTATCCTGAAAATCTGCGGAAGACTTGCTTTGTAAGCAACACGTGAGGGAGAGGAAATCCTGGAGACTTTTCAACCTGTTCTCTTCCAATGAGTTGCATTTCCTTTTGCCAGTTTCACTTACAAAAGTCCTTCAATTCAGTTCTAACTTATTTCCCAACCCTGTATAAGGGCTCGCCAGCTGCCTTTGGGGTTGTTTCTTTTTCAGAGCACAGACTCATCTCCCAGCCCTCAGACATGCCTCGAATGAAGCTCACATACAGGTTATATAGCCCCAACCCTAGACCCCACTGTCATTTTCTAAACATCAGAGATTCACCTCACTTCTTTAACCACCACTCCCCAGTATATCTCTTAATGAAAGGTGGTAGATGATTTCTTTGGGCTATTTTAAAAACTATCAAACACATCAACATCCAAAGAGTTGAACAAGGTAAGGACTTGCTCGGTGTTATTAGAAACAAAATATTTATCCCATGCAGGTCAGCCTAGGAGAGTTTCATAATAAATTCTTATGTGTCTCTTTGTTCAGAGAAATGTGAAGCTCTATTCCAGGAAAGTCCAGAATATATGAATCACCTGGAGCTGGAGCCCTTCTGTTCAGTGTCTTTTTACTTTAGGATTCGTTTTATTCAGTCGTTCATTGTTTTATGTCAGTAGGTAGCTTCATAAACTCTCAAAAAGTCCATCATTGTTCCTAAGCATCAAAAAGAAATTTAAATGAGACTTTTGTCCTTGGATTGAAAATATTTTATTGATAGAAGACTTAAGAGAGAGAGAAACAGTTAATGCTAGGGACAGAAAACTTATCTGTCCTGGGGAAAACTTGAAGATATAAATTGCAGAGCTGGCTGACACAGCTGCATGGCTATGCTATCAGTTATATACGGACAAGGGACATCACACCACTAAAGAGGCACGGAGCGTTGCAGTTTTAGGTCCTTGCAGTCTTAACTCCTGTATTTATTTATACAATCTGAACTGCAGGTTCCCCACCTGAGGAATGAAATCGCAGTAAACCCTCTATGTTCTGATACATGGAGGGAAAG
>NW_006442508.1:8748916-8758969 GCF_000325575.1 Pteropus alecto | reverse complement strand
GAGCAATTTGAGTTGGTAAAAGCTCTGAAATGCAATTTTTTAACCTCGTTTGCCTGATGTTGAATTAATTCGCATCCTCATTTCATGGTACATTATTAAAATTTGTCCTTGGGAAGTCCCTTCCATTCTTTTCCTATCTTCCATTTTTCTTTCTTCCTCACTTCTTTCCCTTTATCTCCCTTCTACACCTCCATCTGTTCTAATGTGTCTAATATGCATTTTTGTGTGTATGTGTGCTTTGATATGAATGTGTGCTCTGGTGCATATGCATTTTAATTTTTGCATACAGGATTGTGTTATAGAACGTACAATATTCAACCTCAACATTTACTCATCCACTGTCCCTGTGATGGATATACAGATCACTTTCAACAGCTCAATCCACAAATAATGCTAACATGAATTCATTTATTCAACCAAGATTTATATGAGCACCTACTATGTTCCAGGCATGGTTCTAGGCACTTAGGATATATCAGAAAACAGATAAAAAATCTTCTACTTTTAGAGTTTACAATCCAGCAGAAGGAGATAGAAAATAAACATAGAGACTCAATAAATAAGTAAATTACATAGTATGTTAGAAGGCGATGTGTGATTTGGAAAAAGACAAAGATCAGACTAAGAATTAGCATTGTGGGGAAGGAGTGGGCAACAATTTAAATGGTTTGTCAGGGTAGCCGTTTGAGCATAGACTTGAAGGTGATGAGGGGATGATCATGAAGACACCTGAGGGAAGAGATATCCAAAGAGAGGAAACAGCCATTGCAAAGCCTTAAGGCTAGAACAGGCCCAACGTGTTCAACGTACAGCACGTACAGCCAGCCGACCAAAGCGACAGGCAGAGTGAGCAAGGGAGAGGTCAGTAGGGAATGAAGACAGATTGTGTAAAGCATTCAAGAGTATTTAAGGGACCTTGGTTTTTATTTTACAGGGGAACTTTTGGAGGGTTTTGAGCAAAAAAGTGTCATGATCTGATTTATATTCTAAAAGGATCAGTCTAGCTGACCTGTTCAGAAAAGACTACATGAAAAGCAAGAGTAAAGCAGAGATCCTGGTCAGAAGGCTTTTGTAATAATATGAAATAAAGATGATGATAAATGAGACCAGAGTGAGAGCGATAAAGATGGTGGGAGGTGGTGAAAGTTGGGACAAATTTTAAATTTAAAACTCATAAGATTTCTCCAAGTTCCATTTCTCATTAGGATATAGAAAACCACAAGAATACATTGCTCCCATACTAACAATGAGAAATATCTGGATAATCTAGAAAATCATAACTTTTCTTGAGTCCAATCAGAGATCTGAGGTCTCAAGGCAAATGAAAGAAATGTAATTCAAAAAAATGACAAGATTCCCCTGGGAGAAACAAGATACACAGACTGTTCCACTTTTGGCGAGACACAGGGAGAAGAGGTGGCTGCCAAAAAGTGAGTAAGAAGAACAAGCTAAAATTTTAGCAAATTCCTAAAGACCTAATGTGGGCTAGCAAACCAGTGCAATATAACTAGGAGCTATAGACACAGGGGGAGTTGTCACTCTCAACCTCTTCTCCATAGACCTCTAAAAGGTGTTCCCAAAGATTTCTATGACTGCTAGAGAAGGGACAGGAAATCGCTCCTGACCAACAGTACACACTAACATGAGACTGAGTGTTACTCCCATAGGGGGTGAGGGGAACGGAAGAGCAGAACTGCTAAGAGGCCCTACCTCCAAGGCCAAGTGCACAGTCCCTGCCTAAGACTAAGGCTGGAGAATTCCCTCGTGCACCCCAATCAACAAGTAACAAGCCCCAGTAGTCTACTGCAGAAGGAGGAGCAAGAACAGGGGATGAAAACCCTCCCCAGTGCCAGCATGCAGGGGCTGCTGAAATCGGAGGGTGGAGCAGAAACACAGAAGACATTCCTCCAGTACCCATGGCCTCCCACTTTTAAGCAAAAGTAAAGACGGTGTTACCACTGGAGGAATTTGAAGTCTGTGGTGCACTGAAGGTAATGATAGCAAAAATGAAACCCAAACCTAGTTTATTTACTGAATATATTGACTAAGTTCCCCCAAACTAGTGGCCTGACTGAAGAGGCATGCTCATTTCTAAGAGTGAATATCATTTACCTCAGTCTCTACTGTTCTTCAAACACAATGCCTTGCATTAATAAAAAACGATAAGACACAAAAAAGCAAAGGAATAAAAGACTCATTGTTCAGAGATAAATCAATTAATAGAACCAGTTCAGAGATGTTGAAATTGTAACAAAGGGTCCTTAAAATAACTTTGATTACTATATTAAAGGAACTAGTGGAAAGTTCATGACCATTCATAGGCAAGGGGAAAGTACGATCTTTTAAACAGTGACAAGTCATTCCTTGTAGCTGGTGGCAGGGGTGGGGGGTGTGTGTTTAAAGTGGGGGTAGGTTCATTCTATAAGCACAAACAGCCCTACCTGTAAACTAAACAATATCAAGGTTCTGTTCTCAAGGATGAATGAGGGGATGTATATGATGTAGGCAACCAGTGGCAACACTGTGAGGGCACTTTCGGGGCATGGAGGTCACTACTCTTTATAGGATGCTTTTCAAAGACCTAAGGCAAACTCTATGTTCTTATTTTCCCACAACCTTTTATGTGTTTCTGTGAATGTCTGCATGTGTGTGTGTGTGTGTGTGTGTGTGTGTGTGTGTGTGTGTGTGTGTCAAGGTTAGGGTACTGTAAGAAGGGATGGACATAATGACACCAAAGCCATGTCACTGTTTTCCCTCATCTGAGTCATATCTCATCACACAATGAGTGAACAGATCTAAATAGACTGCAGAAAAAAAGAAAGGTGAAGGGGAGGGGAAAAAAACTCAAAAAAGGAAATGAAATCAAGCAAAAATACTGAATAGGAAAGGGATCAGGATAAACAGAGCTGCGAGGGAAAAATACAGTAAAGATATAGAAAAGAAGAGAAAAAGACTATACAAAATTAACACCAACTTCAGTATCATTGTGAGTTGCTATTAGTTAGGATTACATTACTGTAAATAACTGAAAACTTGACTGTAGGACCTTAAACAAGGTTTGGTTTTGTTTCGTTTTTTTTTTTTCACATAAGTTTGAAGGCCAAGAGTGGCTGACATAGGCTCCACAACTCAATATCAATGCTGACATCTTCACTATTGTAAGATGGTTGCCACAGCTCCTACTATCACATCTGGGTTTCAGGCAGGAAAAAAAGAAGGAAGAAGGTGGGGTTATGCCGGTTATCTCTGTCCCCTTTATCAGTAAAACAAATGCAGTTCCAGAACTACCTTTTCCCATCAGTATACTTCTACTTATGTTCATTGGCCAGCTGGTCACTCCTAGCAGCAAGGGTAGGTGGAAAAGCAAGTATTTATCTGGGTTTATTTTTTCTGCAATCGAAATCCAGATTTCGTTAGTAAGGAAGAGGGAATATGTGATAGTAGATAGATAAAATCAATAGAGTCTCCTCCATAAATATTCATTGAGCCAGTGTATGGAAAAGAAGTTATTATGACATCTGGCCCATAATAGATGCTCAATAACTGTAGGTATTAAAAAAGCCGAAGAAAAGGAACTTCTTTGGGATGGAAGGATAAGTAATTGCCTGTGTATCAGAGGTCAGGTTCCCATCCTACAAGACTGACAAATTGGAAGTTTAAATTTGATTTTGTAAATCCTCAAATTACTTATCAAAGACATTGCCATCCATTTTAAGAGCAGTATTAGCAGTAGAGAGGGTGGTTGTCCACATATCCTTAGCGGGTATGATGGTTATTATAAATTGAGAGAAAAGAAACTGGGCCAGATGCAGAGAAAGAACAAATGTCACAGGAAATAAACAAATGCAGAGGTAGTTTCACTTCTGAAGAGGACTTTTGAGAGGTGGAAGACAAATAGCATATGGAGTCTGTAAGTGTATTGTATATACACACATGTGCACTGTATAAATATTTCACAGGCTGCCAAGCCATTCTTCAGAATTATGGTATAGGAGAAGTTTCCATACACCAGAATGAATTATCTCAACATATCCCTTCTATCTACTTTGCAAAGTCACTTCAAGAACATTAACTTTATTGCTTTTAAGAAATTTTAAGGGATAACTTTTAGAGTCTGTGTCTATATAGTCTAAGTGAAGAGATGAACTGATTTAAACTCTGAAATTCTTTAACAATGATAACCAACCAATAGAATAAATTTAAGCTCACCACAAAATCTTTTCCATAATAATAAATTCTTTTTCTGACATTTCTGATAACAGTTGTAAATCATAATTTTCATCTCTCTACTTAATTTCTTGGGGGCACACAAGCTTACAAATCAGAAGTATCATAGGTATAATGGTCACCTACCCCTTTTCCAGGTAGACATTCTAATCCCCACTGACATCTTCTATCTAATGAAAAAATGGTGGAGCAAGGTAGCTACAAAGGAATATGTCCAGCATGTCCATGTAGGAACAGCATTTTGGAGAAGATATATTTAGTGGAAATTATCTTGGCTCAAATAATTGTATTCAATCATATCCAGTTAGGGATCTTAATCATATTGCAAGACAAAAGAAAATGATACATTTGAAAATGTTTTTCTTCACTATGGATAAATGATTAACTATATTATCATACAGTTAAGTTAAAAATTATAACTAATTACAAACGTAAAACATGTTTCACTTTTGACCACTAATCCTGCTTTACCTAGGAGTGTTGCTATATTAGTTTGTATACAAGCTTTGATGCTTTAATAAAGAACCAAAATAAAGTGATTTCATGGAAGTTTGTGCTCTCTCATGTTGAAGGTCAGGAAGGTGATCCAAGATTGGTATGGCAACTTCATAACCACCATGAACCGAGGTTCTTTCTAATCTTATTGTCCTGTCGTCCTCAACATATGACTTTTATCTCATGGCTTGTATTACTCTGCTTGGGCTGCCGTAATAAAATACCACAGACCAAATGGCTTAAACAAGAAAAATTAATTTTCTCACAGATCTAGAGGCTGGAAGTCCAAGATCAAGGTGCTAGCAGGGTTGGTTTTTGTTGCAGCCTTTCTTCCTGTCTTGCAGGACAAAACTTTCTTCTGTGTGTCCATGCCCCTAGGGTCTTTTCCACTTCTTATCAGGGCGCCACCCCTGTTGGTTTAGGGCCCACTCTTATGACCTCATTTAACATTAATTACCTCTTCAAAGGCCCTCTCTCCAAATACAATCTTATTGGAAGCTAGGGCCTCAACATATGAATTTTGGGAGGATACAATTTAGTCTATAACATGGCCCAACATAGCTGTTCTAACTCCTACCTCAATACTCATATTCGAGCCAGAAAGTGGGAAAAAAACAAAGGGGAGAGTACAGTTCCTCCCTTTAAGAGCATAGCAAGAAATTAAGAGCACATCACTTCCGCTCAGATTCCTTTGGCCAAATCATATGGCCACACCTAACTGCAAAGCAGGCTGGGAAACAGATTCTTTAGTGGAACTTCCACATCCCTGGTTTAAATTTCTATTCAGAAGGGGAGGATAGATGATAGGAGACAACCCGCACCATCAGCCACAGTTAGAAATATTCTAGTGTCTGGTATAATTGTATCGATATCTCCATTTTTGTCCCTTCTCTCTCCACTTCCATTTTGTCCCCCTTTGTTTCCTCTCCAGAGAATTGGTTCCACTCAGTGCAACCTGGGAGGAGCATGGTGCATCCTTACAGCTGAAGGCTCCTTTATGGCATCCATAGGAGACTTGCATCCAAAAGATCTCTTTTTCTTTGGGGATGAGGAGATAATACGTGGGGCGATGATGTAACTAGCCATGCAAGAGTAATTAGGGGACATTGTAGAGCCAAGGAAGAGAACAAAGATAAAAAAAAAAAATTAGAGCACTTCTCTGCTGGTAGGAGTGCTAACCCTTTGTCCTATTTTTAAATGTCTCCAAGAACCGACCTTTTGTAGGGGAGAGGACGTTTAGAGCCAATTGACTTCCTGTACTGTTTCACTCTGAGCAACAACTTGCTCTTGCCTCCTGCTTCATGTCTCTTGAAGGTAGAATGTCTCCTTCCATTAGCATTTTTAATCTGGTTCTTAAAAAATTGTGCAATTTCCTGCTATTTCTCCTATGGTAATCTAGCCAAGTTCTGCTTTGAGGGACTCTCCCCTGTTGCTTTAAGGTCTCCCAAGCCTTGTATTAGTCTTTACTCTTCCCAGCCGTCGTGGGAACACTTTGTTCTACACTCACACAACAGCTTTTGAAAAGTGCATCTTGTTACCTTGGCCTCATTTCAATCACCGAGTATTTATTGAGTAAGGTCTTTGTTCCAGTGCCGTTCTAGATCCTATAGAATATAGACACAAAAGACTCTGAGGTCTGGAAAGCACCTTAGAGTTAACCATTGATTTTCCAAATGAGGAAAGTGAGGTCCAAAGAATAAACAACTTGCCTCAGGGTCAAGAGGCTGTTTAGAAGAACAACCTGCTGAATTTTTCCATTTCCTATTCTCATTAGAATTTACACTTTGATTGGGAAGATGAAAGAAAGTGTATATGGCGCCTTCTCTGAGCCAAGCATTGTGTGTTCAGTATGTTGTGTAAATTGTATTATCTCACAAAGTGGGATAGTAAGAGTATTATTATAGTAAGAACTTAGTAAGAGTATTCTGTGAGAATTCAATTTAAAAAGATCACATTAATTAATTAAATTATGCACAATGCCCCCTCCCACCCCAAGTCTGAACCAATAATCTAAATTCTGGATATACAAAGCTGAGGACCAGATGCTGAATATCAGGGTGCTAATACTTTGTAGGAACTCTTGGAAAAGAGTCAGTCAGACATCTAGGGGTCTATCTTACTCTTAGCCTTATTTAAACTGCTACATTTATCTCATTTTATCTTTTTAACAATCCACTGAAGTAAATATCGCTAACCCCATTTTATAGATGAAAACATCCAGGCTTAAAGGGGACATCCTGGACAGAAGTGTGGCCTGATCGCTAAAAGATTGTGATGGAACTCAAGTGTTATTGAGGCCTCTTTCTATCTTCAAAGTGCTAGAATAAGTCACACTCCCCTCCATGTACAGCTTCCCATGCTGTACAGAATGATGCAAGTGTGTAGGGCAGGGGCACTTTAGTGGACAGGGATTGGCCATCAGGATGACCTTGATGGTGAGTTTTAGCCCTCGCAGCTGCTCTCTGTGCGGCACTAAGGCCCGTCCTCCTTCCTTTGCAGGAAGAAGAGCTTTTTGGGGTGAGGCAGGATAAGGCTCTGAACCTCCAGAATGGAGGTGGGCCCTTGGGAAGTGAACAGGAACTAGAAAAGACTGCGGTGGGGGGCATGTTCTATGGAGAGGAGGGGAAGAGAAAGGTTGACCAGAGCAGATGCTTGAGGCCAGGTGCACACCTGAGATGACTCTGTTTGGCCTGAAATAAGATTCCAAAGGAAAGGCAACATTTGTACCACCTTCTGTACCCATATGATTGCTTTCTTTATGGAAACAGGTTTTGCCTTCATAACCTTCCACATGGTGCAGGCCTAAGAATGAAGTTATGTACTTGTGTATACATGCAGAAAAAAATGTCTGAAATAAGTCACAAAAAATGTTATTAGCTATGATCTTCAAATGGAAAGGTTTGGTGATTTTTACTTTCTTTTTTCTACTTTCTGTATTTTTAAATATAAAGAGTTAGAATTTTTTAAAATATTTTTTTCAATTCCAGTTGATATACAATATTACATTAGTTTCAGGTGTTCAACATAGTGATTAGAGATTTATCTAACTTACAAAGATCACAGCAATAGATATAGTACCCATCTGAAACCAGACATAGTTATTACGATATTATCGACAATATTCCTTGTGCTATAACTTACATCCCTATGACTGTTTTGTAACTACCAGTTTGTACTTCTTAATCCCTTCCCCTCTTTCACCAATCTCTCCAAACCCCCTCTCCCCTCTGATCTGGCAAACATCTAAATGTTCTCTGTATCTATGAGTTTGTTTCTGTTTTGTTTATTTTGTTCTTTAGATTCCACATGTAAGTGAAATCATATGCCATTTGCCTTTCTCTGTCTGACTTACTCTACTAAGCACAAAACCCTCTAGGTCTATGTTGTTGCAGTTGGCAAGATTGTATATATATATAATCTAAGTGATATTCCATTGCATGTATGTACCACCTCTTTTTCTATTCATCCATTAATAGACACTCATATTGCCTCCATATCCTGGCTATGGTAAATAATGTTGCAATGAACATATGGATTCATATGTCTTTTCGAAGTAGTGTTTTGGGTTACTTTGGATAAATTCCCAGAAGTGGGATTACTGGGTCCTTCTTTGTCTTCTGTTACAGCCTTTGTAACAGTATTGCTACCTCAGCTTTTTTCTTTTTTCATTCCTATTTTCATGAATATTTTTTTCCATTCCTTTACTTTAGTCTGCGTGTCACTGGATCTGAAGAGAGTCTCTTATAGGCAGTATATGTAAGGATCTCATTTTCTTATTCATTCAGCCACTCTGTCTTTTGATTGGAGCATTTATTCTACTTACATTTATTGATAGAGATGTAGTTATTGCCATTTTATTATTCATATTTTTTATCTTTTCTTTTTTCTTCTTCTTCTTAAGGAAGTCCCCCTAACATTTCTTGTAATACTGTTTAGTGTTAAAAAAAAACTCCTTTAGATTTTCTTGAATGGGAAGCTCTTAATCTGTCCTTCGATTCTAAATGTTAACTTTGCTGGATAGAGTAATCTTGTTTTTATAGATACTTGCTTTTCATCATTTTAAATATTTCATGACAATCCCTTCTGGCCTGCAAAGTTTCTGTTGAAAAATCACACTTGTTTTTCTCTTGCTGCTTTTAAGATTCTCCCTTCGTCATTAACCTTTTGGCACTTTAATTATGATGAGTCTTGGTTTGGGCCTCTTTGGGTTCATCTTGTTTGGGACTCTATGCTTCCTGGGCTTGTGTGTCTATTTTATTTGCCAGGTTGGGAAAGTTTTCCATCATTATTTCTTCAAATAAGTTTTCAATATTTTGCTCTCTCTCTTCTCCTTCTATGATACAAATGTTGGTAGGCTTGATTTTGTTGTCTCAGAGGCCCCTTAAACTATCCTCATTTTTTGGATTCTTTTCTCTTGTTGCTGTTTGGATTGGGTGTTTTCTGCTACCTTATCTTATAAATTAGGGGTCCTCAACCCCCAGGCCATGGACCAGTACCGGTCTATAGTCTGTTAGAAACTAGGCTGCGCGGCAGGAGGTGAGCGGCGGGCGAGTGAGCAAAGCTTCATCTGTATTTGCAGTCGCTCCCCAGCGCTAGCATCACTGCCTCAGCTCCATCTCAGATCATCAGGCATTAGATTCTCATAGGAGCACTGGTTCCTGGTGCCAAAAATGTTAGGGACCACTGTTCTAAATCGCTAATCTGATTCTCTGCTTCATCTAATCAGGTGCCAAAAATGTTAGGGACCACTGTTCTAAATCGCTGATCTGATTCTCTGCTTCATCTAATCAACTGTTGATTCCTTCTAATGTATTCTTCATTTCAGTTATTGTATTCTTCATTTCTGACTGGTTCATTTTTATGATTTCTACCTCCATTTTTATGTTTTCTATATCTTTGTTCAAGTTCTCACTGAGTTAATCTACTCTTCCCCTAAGTTTATTGAGCACTCTTATAACCAGTGTTTTGAACTCTGCATCTGGTAGATTGTTTGTCTCCATTTTGTTTAGTTCTATTTTTGGAGCTTTGTTCTGTTCTTTCATTGGGGACATATTTCCTTGTGCCTCCATTTTGACTGCCTCCCTGTGCTTGTTTCTATGTATTAGGTAAGGCTGCTCTGTTTCCTGGTCTTCATAGAGTGACCTTATATAGTAGGATTCCTGTGTGGCCCAGTGGCGAAGTCTCCCTGATTACCTGAGCTGGGTGCTTCGGTTGTATCCTTTGTATGGTTTGAGTGTGCCCTCCTGTTGTAGTTGAGCCTTGGTTGCTGTTTACACATCAATGGGAGGGATTGACCTTCGGGCGGATTGGTTTTAAGAACTGGCTATTAAT
>NW_006442508.1:8710987-8748094 GCF_000325575.1 Pteropus alecto | reverse complement strand
ACCTCTACAGCTCAGATGTCCCTCCTAATTCTTAATCACTGCACATGGTGGTGGGACCCACCCATTCCATGTCTCTGCCCCTCCTACCAGTCTCGATGTGGCTTCATCAATATGTTTTTAGTTGGAGTTCTGTTCAGTTGAACTTCAAGCGATTCTTAATGATGTTTCTTCTGTAGTTTAGTTGTAATTTTGATGTGCTCATGAGAGGAGGCAAGCATGGCATTTACCTAAATGTAGACTTTTTTAAATATAAAAAAAATGAGATTTTAAAAATTTTTCATTGTCATTTGGGAAAGAAACATATCCACCAGCTTCAAATATGATTGCTGCTTCAAGGATGCTTAGAAATTTCAAAGTAACTCTTTGTGCAAAATAATATCCTCTGGTGATACAAACAATCTAAGAAGAGATAGAAGAAAATAATACATATACCCAGTTTTGAATCTCAGAGTGTGACTGTCTTATACCTGCCACAGATCATACCCTATTCCAAGAATAGGCTGTCTGATATCCCACGTCTTCAGGCAGCATCACTTTTAGCCTTCTGGCTATTTGCTCACTGCCCCTTTGGGCAAAGGGAGTTGTTTACAGATAATTATGATTACCCAAGATCTGGTATGAGAAGCTCACAAAACAAATAGTGAAACTGAGTGAGGTTTTTCTAAATCAAAACCCAAGAAAAAAGCTGATGACCACTCCACAGTGAGTACCAGGAAGTAGACAAGAAACAAAGTAGACAAGAATGAAAATGCCCTCTGAGTAATTTAGAGTGAGACTGACTAAATTTTGGCTTGGGGTACTGAGGCAGGCTGGAAGTTTCCTCCTTTGGAGGTCTCTTACCCATAAATATGTGAACATTTAACAGAATTTGTGTGATTGACTTCATAAAGGCAAAGAAATAGACTCCATCAATTTCCCAATCTATAATTATAGGGAGTTCATATTTACCTTGTTTCAAGAAGGAAACAGCATTGATGACCCATTTCTTCCTTTCTAAAAATGTGTGTGGCATTTTTAAAATTTGACACTTACATCTAAAGGTTATAGTTTTCAGAATCCAAGGTTTACACTGGATCAGGGCTGGATTACTGAAAGGAGACCCAGGTGGAAGGAGCAGGGGGGTATGGGTCAGATTCCTGCCATTTTGGAGAATTAGGTCTTCTTAGAGAAAGATTACTTTCCTTAGACTTGTGCTGTCCCATACAGTAGCCACCAGCCATATTTGGCTATATCAACTGGAGTTAAATTGGGTGTGGAGCCTCAGGAGAACATGTGGACAGAAACAGTTCTTAGCATAGGACCATCTCCTTTTTTTGTCTTTCTGAGATGTTTGAAAGTGGTAACACAGGTTTTGATCACCTTAAGAACATGTGGCAATAAATTTTTCTTTTAAAATAGCTTATTTTATTTATATCGGCAAATAATTTTCGACAAAAAAGCCAAAAACATACAGTGGAGAAAGGAAAGCCTCTTCAATAAATGGTGCTGGGAAAACTGGAAAGCCACCTGCAAAAGAATGAAAATAGACTGTTGTCTATCACCACACACCAAAATTAACTCAAAATGGATTAAGGACCTGAATATAGGACCTGAAACAATAAAATGCATAGAAGAAAACATAGGAACTAAACTCAAGGACCTTGGACTTAAAGAGAATTTTATAAATTTGACCTCAAAAGCAAGGGAAGTAAAAGCTAAAATCAATGAATGGGGCTACATCAAACTAAAAAACTTCTGCTCAGCAAAAGAAACCGTCAACAAGGTAAAGAGACAACCATCCGAATGAGAAAATATATTTGCAAGCAACGCCCCAATAAGGGCCTAATATCCAAAATATACAAAGAACTCATATGACTCAATAACAAAAAGAAAAAAGAAAAAATGATCCAATCAAAAAATAGGCAGAGGACCTGAACAGACACTTCTCCCCAGAGGACATACAGATGGCCAACAAATATTTGAAAAGATGCTCAACATTGCTAGCTATGAGGGAAATGTAAATCAAAACCACAATGAGATACTATCTCACACCTGTTAGAATGGCTGTAATCAACAGGACAAGCAATAACAAATGTTGGAAAGGATGTGGAGAAATAGGAACCCTCATATACTACCGGTGGGACTGCAAATTGGTACAGCCACTATGGAAAACAGTATGGAGGTTCCTCAAAAAACTAGTAATTGATCTACCATATGATCCAGCAATCTCTCTACTAGGTATTTATCTCAACGACTTGAAAATTCATATCCAAAAAGATATTTGCACACCAATGTTCATAGCAGCATTATTCACAGTGGCCAGGACATGGAAGCAACCGAAGTGTCCTATGATAGATGATTGGCTAAAGTAGGTGTAGTACATATATACAATGGAATATCACTCAGCCATAAGAAGAGATAAAATACTGCCATTTGTGACAACATGAATGAACCTCAAGATAATCATGCTAAGCGAAATAAGCCAGACTGAAAAAGTTGAAAATCACATGATATCACTTATATGTGGGATAGAAACCTAAAAACAACAAATGAACAGGACAAACAAACAGAGACTCATGGACATGGACTATAGACTAGTGGTTACTAAAGAGTAGGCAGTGGGGGAGGAAGCGGGAGGTGGACAGGGTAAAGGGAGGTTGGGGAAAGATGAAATAGGTAAAAGGGATCAAATATATGGTAGCTGAAGGAACTGGACTTTGGGTGGTAAACGCACAATAGAATATACAGATGCCAAATTATAATGTACACCTGAAAATTATATAATTATATTAACCAATGTTACTCCAATAAACTTAATTTAAAAAAATAGTCTATTTTTCTTTCGCATGCACAGAAAAAAGTTTAGAAGAATACACACCAAATGACTAACAGTGGGACTAAGAGTGGGACTATCCCTGTACAAAACACAGAAACCATAACTAGCTTTAAATGTGATCTAAAGTGGGACAGGAGGGCCACAGGGCAGAAGGAGAATGAAGAGAGGGTGGAGAGAGACCGAAGGACTTTCACTTGTTCCTTTATCCACTTCTGGGTTGTGTTCTTCTTTGATGAGGATGCTTTAATTTTTAATGTGAGAAAATTAAGAAAGAGAGCTAAAAATAAGTAAGCAAGCAAATAAACATGTTTCCAAAATTCTAGCCAATCTCATTTTTTCTTCTCTAAGAACAAAGATTGTAAAGAATGAAAAACAAATGTTTTGGAAGAAATCTTGACTGCTTTCACCTGCCATATGTTTGGCTGGGTCCAAAGCAGCTGGCATGGCATTGTTTACCCACAGTGTTTGCATGACTTTTGTTGGCTTTGTGTCCTGGGCTCTGCAATTCTAAAATTAGCATGGGGCCAGCTGGGAATGTTCTCTTCTTTTACCCTCAATATCAGACAGAGATTTGAGTTCTTTGCTTTGCCTGGTGAACTTCCATGCATTCAAGGACTAACTCTTTGTCTTATTTAGGTGTCAAAGTCACTGAGATGCTGTTTCCTCTTTATCAATATGGTCAAATAGAGATTGAAATGTTTTACTCTGTTAAGTTTAGCTGGTCTATTCTGCTGTCTACAAGCACTTAACACTAATATCAAGCAACATACGCCAAAACATTTTATTATTCTTTTGGTCACATTGTCAATTTTTTTAATATTTAAAGGAAATCCATGGTGTTACTAAGCTCAGAAAATTATATTATGAAATGTTTTCTCAACTTTCATTTGCATTTGGTTTTTGATGAATTATAATAATACATACGCATGAGCTGGGAAACTTTTAAGCTCACTTACTAGTAAAAAGACTTTGATAGTAGAAAAAGACAGACAGATAGACAGATGACAGGTAGGTAAAGAGATAGATAATATATCTATGAATATCTATCTATGTTCTTCATAGGTAATGTAGATAGATAGATATAGATAGATATTACATAACTATATTATTTATTATTTATCTCTCTCTATTGCCTATGAAGAATAAATGGGGAGGTTGCTGGAAAAGGTGGAAAGAGGCTTAGGTAGTACAATTAAAGTGTAAAACTTGTGAATGAGAGGAAGATTAGATGGGAAGAGCTTCCGCCTATAACACAGCTCTGAGAAAGTCTTTGCCAGGCTGGTGGAGGAGTCTTGAGCAAAGGCAGCCCATTAGACAAGTCTCCACTGGGCATGAATGGTTCAGCTCTAGTCACTTCCCCTCCCACCACTGCACTCAGTAATCATCGGGCAGCAGCCTGCGGAAGCCTGGCATTGGCATGAATGCTGTAGTAGATCTGATGTGAAGGCAGCAGGAAGCTGTTAGTCAATGACACTCCTCACAGCAGGTTCTCTTAAGGGAGATCTGAGTGGCGCACTGTATTTGTTTTCTAGGGCTGCTATAAAAAATACCACAGCTTGAGTTGCTTAAACAGCAAAAATTTATTTTCTCCCAGTTCTGGAGCCTAGAAGTCCAAGATTAAGGTGCCAGCACAGTTGGTTTTCTCTGAGGGCCATGAAGGAATGATCTGTTGTAAGTCTCTCTCCTTGGCTTATAGATTGTTGCCTTCTTCCTGTGTTCCCACACAGTCTTTCCTCTATATACATCTGTGCTCAAATCGAATGTCCCCTTTTTATGACACTAATCCTTTGGATTAGGGCTCAAGTTGGATAATGACCAGATTTTAACTTAGTTACCTCTGTAAAGACTCCGTCTCCAAATATGGTCACATCCTGATGTTCTGGAGACAGAAACCTCAATATGTGAATTTGCGGGGTACACAATGCAACCCTTAACATGAACTTCTATGGTCACCACAGTCCAACCCTGACTCCACATAGTTTCACTTCTCCACACGGGTTCAGGGAACAGCTTCCCCAAATCTCCTACTAGCTTCTCTTTCCGTGAGGAAACTGAGAAGAGGGAAATTAGTGGATAAGCTATGGCCATATGGCTATATAATGAGTCCCAGGCAGCAACGGGCACTCCTCCTCTCCCTCTACCACTGTCTATTCTTAACTATCACTCCCAGCAATAACCTCAGCAAGTGTTGGCAGCTCACCTGATGGTGCAAAATTTGCCTATACTAATTTGCTCTCAGTGAGGTTATTATTAAAGGCAGTGTAATCTGAAGCAAAAACATTTTTGTTCTCCACCAAAACTGCTCTCAAGACTTTATTCCCTTAAATTATATCCTTTCTGGGAATATCAGAGAATGAAGATGCTGTTTTCCAGTGAGGGCATACAGAAATTGAAGCCATTTTAGATATTCAAACTTTCAAAGCATAGATAACCATTACAACGAGAAATAAAATTTTGAAAATTAGTCATGGTAAGAGGCAGCACAGATCATGTTTTCTGGTCCATAATGGGGAGGCACTTTCAATTCATATTTCTAATTCTCTCTTATTTCAACAATTAGTGCTGGGCTTTTGCGCAGCCAGGTCAGTTGGAGAGAACTCTTTAAACTAGGGTTCCTCTCACTTAAAGAAGTAGCTTTTTTCCTTTGTACTTTTAATAACAGTCATTTTAAAATTATGACACTTGTCGTTAATAACTCTTCTTGTGCTCTTGGCTAAAAGAGTAGAAGCAAGCAGGAGTGTGATTATTGCATATGAAATTTGTGCTCTGGATTCTTCTTTCAAGATTTCTTACTTTTGTTTAAAACACAATTTCAAAACACCCAGGTAACAATTAATTAAATTTTCTGGGAGGCAGCATGACCTAGAGTTGTTTTTGTTAGGTTGCTTTCAGCTATGAGTAAAAGGATACCTCCATTAAAAGGGGTCTTAAGCAAAAAGGAATTTAATAATCTCACAAAGCTAGAATTTAAAAGGTAAGGAGGCAAAGCTGGGGCTGGATGGGCAGATTGGCAACAGCATTCAGGATATGGGGTCTTTCCAGCTCTCCCTCAGCTGACTTTTCTTAAGGTTCCATTGGCCAATATTGGGTCACATGTGCATGAACTAGGTGCAAGGGATACTAGGAAGGGAATGTATCTCCAGCCTCTTCCAGGAAGGAAGAATGGTGGGAGTAGGAAGCCAGCAGTTCTTTCACACAGAAGTAGGTGTGATCAGAGCCTCTGGGATCAAACTGATAAGAACACTGGTTTCTCTACTTGTTACCACTGTAAATTTAAGCAAGTTACTTAGTTATTCCATGCCTTAGTTTCCTCCTCCACTGTGTGAATTAAATGCGACAATATATGTAATGCCCTTTTAATATATTCTGTCACAGGTGAGTGTAAAACATCATTATTATTTGCACATTTAGAGTCACAGAAGGTCTCCTGCAGCCTGGGATTCATCCACATGCTCTGGCTAAAAAAACTGACTGACAAATTGAATTTAAATTGCCTTCAAGCTAAGTTTTTATAGGACCATAACCACTATTATTATCTTTAGTACTTCAGACTTAATGCTTATTATTGTCATAATATTTTTTAAAAAGCTTTTAGTTGGCAGCCTTGTCTATCCAATCTATTTCCAAAAAAGCTCTCAGAAATAGGAAAAGTGTCTTTGGGTCCTACAGGAGGAGCCAGTCTCCTCCAAGATTCCATCTACTCTTCTCTCACATACTCACCCTTTGTATTTTCACATCGTGTTCCTTGGTCTGTTTCCTTCTCACTACAGAGGAAGTACTAGTTTACTAGTTCCGCACCGTTCTATACCTTTTCTCAGCTCTGTTTCTCAATCTCTTGGCTTTGAACTAAAGCAAATTCAGGAAGAGGACATAAACTAGCTATTATTATTTTTTTAAAATTTAATAAATTTAGTAGTTAGAAAATAATCACGGGGCTTACAGTACAGCATAGGGAATATAGTTAATAGTATTGTAATGGCTGTGTGTAGAGCTAAATGGGTGCTAGAGTAATCGGGGGGGGGTCACCTCATAATATAGAAATGAGTAACCAATGTACTGTATACCTGAAACTAATTTTAAA
Source organism: Pteropus alecto (assembly GCF_000325575.1). NCBI lineage: Eukaryota > Metazoa > Chordata > Mammalia > Chiroptera > Pteropodidae > Pteropus > Pteropus alecto. Next base: position 8,741,198 of record NW_006442508.1, on the reverse strand, counting down.
AATTAAAAAATTTAATAAATTTAGTGAGATAGAAATTTGCACAACCATTCTGAAGTGCAATTTGGTACCTAAAATAATTGAACACATAATTTCCTTACCACAGCAATTCTACTTCTATGAGTACAAGCCATAAAGAGAATAAAGTGCATAAAGCATTGCTTGTGTTAATGAAAATTTTAACAATCTAAGTTAAAATTAATAGTTAATATGTTAAATAATTATGACATTTCCATATTATGAAATTTCCTTATTGGAACATTTTTTTAAAACATGAGGAAGATCTGCACATACTGACATGAAAGGATGCCCACAACATATTTTCACTCATTTTAAGTATGAGTTTAAAAACAAAATATAGACCATTGTTTAACATATTGTATCAGTTCTCTATTGCCACATAACATGCCATTCCAGAAGCTTTAGCACCTTAAAATAACAATCATTTATTTATTCATGATTTTGTGGTTTGGTAATTTGGGTTGGGCTCAGCTAAGAGCACTTGTCTTTGCTATATGTGGTGTTGGCTGGACTCACTCATATACCTGAGGCTTAAACAGGGGTGAATGGGACAGGTCTCTCTACCTGGCCTCTCTACCTGTGTTCCCATGCTCAAGGGGGCTAGTCCAGCCTGTTCACATGGCAACAGCATTCAAAGAGGGTGACAACAGAAATGGCAACTCTTGCAGCCTTGGCTTAGAATTCCCACAAGTCATTTCTGCTAATTTCTTTGATGAAAGCAAGTTGCAAGGCTAGACTAGAATCAATGAGTGAGAAAACAGACTATATCTCTTATTGGAAGTTGCTGTACTATCATCCAAAATGCCCCCAATCATCCTCATTTCCTGGGGTTCATGCCTTTGTGTAATCCCCTCCCACACAGAACCTGGTCTAACCTGTGTGACCAATAATAGAATATGGCAGAAGTGGTGGTATGTGACTTCTGAGGCTAGATTATAATAGGCATAGCACCTTCCACCTTGCTCTCTTGGACCACTTTCTTGGGGGAAGTCAGGTGCCATTCCAGGAGGAAATTCAAGTAGCCTGTGAAAGGTCCAGATGAAGAGAAACTGAGGCCTCCTGCCAATTGCTGGGACCAATATGTTAGCAGCGGGAGTGAGCCACCTTGAAAGTGAATCTTCCAGCCCCAGTGAACATCTGACTACAACCTCGTGAGAGCCCACAAACCCCCAGATCCCAGAAACACTCAGTCAAGCCACTCCTTAATTCCTGTTCAAGAGAAACTGTAACAGGTAGTAAATGATTAGTGTTATTTTTTTTTCCCCTCTTTAATTCCCCCGCCCCCTACTTCCACCCCTGACCAATGGATGTTGCCGTTTCCCCTTAAGAACTAGATCTCTGAAGGCGAGCGTCCCTTCCCACATGCTCTCTGTGCGCATCCGGGAACTGGGGCCCCTGGGGCCTGGCACCCCAAGTGCACTCAGGGATCCGGGGATATGGTCTGTGGCTCCACCTGGGGCGTGAACCCAGGACTTTCTGCATGCAAAGCAGACATGCTAACCGCTACACTGTGGAGCCACCCCTGATTTGTGTTATTCTAAGTAAATTGTAGAATGATTTGTTCTGCAACATTAATGAACACAAGATGCAAATAACTTGTGACTTCTGTATGCGTGTGTGTGTGTGTGTATGCACATACACACAGATAATAGAGATATAGTCATATATTAAATATACATAAAATGATTATCCCTAAAGACCAAGACAAAGGTATACATGTGTGCATGTGTAAGTACGCATGTGTGCGTGCGTTATTGTTGACGTGGAGCACTAAGTGGCAGGCAGAATTACAATTTCTGCTCGATGATCTTTTTTCATCAAACCTTGTTTGAGTTTTTTCACTGAGTGTTTTACGTCAATGATTTTTTAAGCAAAACCTAATTTCTCTTGATATCTCAAAGCATCTGTGTGTACACGTATATATGAGCAACTGGGTGGTGAAGGAGCTACAAACCCGTTTGAGAGTCCCTAGAGGCCACCCAGCCTGATGGCTCCGGACTTTTAAGGTCTAGTCACTTTACAGCATGCTTCCAGAACATCGGCCAGGTTTGGTGTGCAGAGATGAATACTCCCTGACCAAGGATACATGGAGACTACAGTAATGAGGCTACTACAGTGAGATTTAAGTGTTCGTGTTCCTTTTAAATGAGATTTCCCCGAAAAGACATCTAACCCAGTCACTGAAGTGTAATTAGTACATACAGCTCTATCTGGTTTATAACACTAAGCATCTGTTTGAGAAAAACAAATACAAAATGGGTCCAGCTGTCTGAACCAATTGAGAGAACTCCACATTTAAAAACAGAATGCTCTTATGTATGTTTCCAATTGCTTTTTCATTGCAATGGGGTTTTAAAAATCAACCGACCCAATCAATTAATCAGTGCAATTGGCCAGGCCTTTTCAAAATAAGGACTCTAAGGGCGTTTGTCCCCTGAAAATAGAATTAAGTGCCATAGTATCTTCAGATTTTTTTCCCAAAAGTTTGAGATAACTCTATGGATTTTTTTCTGAATTGTAAGAAATCTGGTACACCCCTCAAATTTTTCTTTCCATTCACAGTATTAATTATTTATGTATTGTGTTGACCGTAGCCTCAGGGCTGGAAACAAAGTCCTGGAGAATACTACAGTCCTTGCCTGTTATATAACCGTTTGTTTGGTTCTCTTCTCCATGACTGTCCCAAAATGTACAATATTTAGTCTCACAGCATTTCACAGAGCCCTGGAAAAGGTAGTTTCACTTTAAAGGTAAATATCCCTAATTTTTTAAAAAGCATGAAATAAATATAAGTGTAAAGACGGCATCTTCCTAACCCCTGGGGCATAACCAAATTGCACAGAATTTCTAATACTTGTGACTTAATAGAAGAGTTTAAATCTATGTATTCTTTCCACTCTGATTAAAAACTTAGTTGTATTGTAAATCTAATTTGATTTTTCTTGATGTGACAACTCATTTTATTTATCCTTATTGCTTTTAGAGCCTTCTCTGCCCCCAAATCCCCTTCCGTATAGTAGTCTGGGGCACCTTAAGGGTAGAAATATGAAAAAGCATTCTCCAGAAATTGCAAGCCAAGTTTTTCTGGCAAGCAGGAGGGACGGCAGCCACTGACAGGTAGTTTGGGATTTATACAGTGCTGGTTTGAGAACTAGATATCCGATTTGTAGGCCCACCTCCGAGACTCACTGTGGTTTTGAGCAAGGCCCTGCAGCCTTCTAGCACTGTTCCCTTGGGTGATATGAGACTCATTTGTGAGCAAAGCATTGCAAAACTAGTATATGAATGACAAAAGTGTAGAACAGTAATCCTAGATGTGGAGATAGAATGCATGGTATTTGATTGGCTTGACTCAAGGGCAAAGCTGCTAACATAAAATTCCTCAAGGAATTTGCCTAGGTTTTATTGAAAACTCTAGGCTATAGGAAAATTTTATTTCAGCACTGGTTTTGGAGACAAGGCAAATAACTGATTTATGTACTTTCTAAATCCAGTGTGAGATTTATTTTCACATGCTTTTTTATACATAGGTATAGAAAAGTTGTTTATGAGAGAAACAAATTAAAACGTAATATAAATTACTGAAGTTGGGGAGAAGGGAATATCCCTTCTAGTTGAGGAAAGAAATAGAGAAAAAAGTATCTTGATATAGTAGCCATTTTCTGGATTGAGAGGAATGCAGAGAGTTTAAGCCGCCTTCCCTGAACTGTGAGACCCACAAGAGTCTGAGTCTTCCAACCAGTACCAGGAAAGAAAATGGAAGCATGAAAGCAGAGACCAGAGTCAGCTGGCCTGGCATCCCCTCATGGTCTGCCTAAAACGGGGAAACTAAAGACTGTGCCAGCATCCCCTCCCGTCGTCCAACTCTGGGCACGCAAAATCCGGGAGGAAGAGGGAAAGGCCCTTGCTTTTCCACGCAGCAGCCCAGTACCTTCTAGTTAGGGGGCCCGAGGAAGGTCTCCTGTCTGGCCAACCAGATTGATTCTTACTCTCTTATTGGGAAGAGCTCTGGGAGGTGGCTGGAAGCCCCGGTCTACATAGCTCCCTCTTGGGGAGAGAATCGAAAGTAGCTTCCGAAATATGGGCAGGAAAATAAATATTTCCTGCTTCTGCCTCAACACAAATAAATACAACCCCTGTGTGAATAAATTATCTCATAGGCCTTCCCAACGTTGTCAGAAGCGTGCTAACTAAGACCCAAATTAAGATGAAATGTCAAGGAGGGTGTGGCTGATGACGAGTCATCATGTATTTGAAAATTCATATAAAACACAAACTAGGCAACTCCTGCTTAGAAAGAATTTTTGTCTTGAGAGATTTTTCTTTATTTTTTTTTCGGTATGTTGGTTGTTAGAATTTGGAACACATTTTTCCCCCTAAACTGATGTTCTAAATCTAAGTGATATTTGGTTTCCCAAAGCTGGCCCCTAAACGTTTTTATAACAGTACAGTTTCCACTCCGCTGCATTGTTTTTTGTGGGCTATGAATTACAAAATTTAACATGGAAAGCAAGAAACACAGTGCACCCCTAGTTTTACCCCCACCGGTGTCCCTGGGCTTGGGAACCACACTTCCAGAAGTCATGAAAAGTGGTGCCAAGGAAGGGACTTGGTTAGAGGCTCTAAGGATACAGTTATTTTCTAATTCTCTATGTTGTACACAGGGGAAACTGTGTCTTCATCTGAATAAGCACAAGTACTTCTCAACAGCTATTTAAGAAACTCTTCCTTAAGTTATCTGAATTGAGAGAGAAAAAGATTTTCTCATTCAGTTACTTATTCCTTCATTCAACTTTTTTTTGGAATCTATAATATACCAGGCTCTGGACATGTAGTTGTGAACAAAATAGACATAGTTCCTGCCTTCATGGAAGGAAATCTAGTTGTTGGTAGAGAGGTAGGTATAGGAGAGTAAACTATATGTTATATATCAAGCAAATAAGCAAATAAATAATATACTTGCAAATCAGAGCGAGCACTAAAAAGGAAATAGGGGTGTCTCTAAGAAATTATATTTCAACTGAGACCTGAAAGATAAGAAAGAGTTAGGAAAAGAGAGAGAATGAGTTTGTGTGGTTTTGTGGGAGTGGGTGAGGGCTGGGCTGGGGTGGAGTCAGTACAAATCAGTTCAGGAATAACAAAGCTGTGAGATGGAGAAAAGCTTGAAATGTTCATGAGACGGACAACAGGCTAGTGTGCCTGAAGTGTGCCGAACAGGGGAAGTGTTGCTGATGTAATGTTGGAGAGGTAAGCGTGTACCAAATTATGCTAAACCTAGTAGGCCAAGGCAGGAATTTTTTATGTCCTCCTTTGTACCCTGGAAAGCCTTGAGCTTTTAGATAGGCTAATGACATAATCGGAATTACTTTTTTAAAAGCTTAGTCAGGCTGGAATGTGGAGTACAGATTTAGTAGAGGACCTGAATGCCGGGAGACCAGCTAGGAGACTGTTGCAGTAATCTGGGTGAGGGCTGAAGGGGTTCTGCAATTGTGGTAGTGGAGAGGGAAGTCAGTGTTTATAGCTGATATAAATTTTAGAGGTAGAATTAACAGAAGGCACTGAGGGATTGGACGTAGGACTGGAAGGAGAAGCTGAGGAAGAGGGACTTCCAGGATGGAGCACTTGGGTAGATATAAGGGCCATTTGCTGAGACAGAAACAGGAGGAGGGACAAGAAGAGATGAAGAGTTGGCTTTGGCTATATGAGGTTTATATGTGAGACACTGAGAATGTGATTGGAAACTCAGAAGAGAGGTCTCAGCCAGAGATACAAATACGGGAGTTGTTGGCACAGAGATTGTATTAAAGCCTTGGGTGGGGTGTTGGGCTCATCACGGTCCCTCCAATGTGTAGGTACAAGTGGGCAAACTGTCACTTACATGATTAGAGGAAGAAGAAAGCAATCAATCTACAATGGTTCAAAGAAACCATTTTCTATCTCCTATTATGAAAAATCTGTGTTCACCCTGAGCATCTTAAAAGAGTAAAAACAGGCCCAAGAGAAAGATAGCTCAGGTTCTGATTTCTTTATCAGAGAACACTGAAATGGCTGCTTTATAATTTTACATTTCTCAGATTTCATATCCCTCCCTCAAAATGCACCAAAAATGAGGACATTTTCTCTGCGTATTACTTTTCTAGGACACTCTAAAACCTGGGCCATTTTTCCTTGTATGGTGAAGCTGTATTTACTTTCCCGTAATGATTAGGATTTTGAACATTTCTGCTGAGTCGGAGCTTGTCACTCACCTGGAATGTCCCACACGAAATGGAAAGGACACTCTAAAGCCATGAAGTTTGAGCAGACCCGGGTCTCCACACCGTGAGCTGCCAGGGAGTGAGTAATTTTGGCTTTGGAAAGGGCACATTTGTAAAGCTAAATTAATACGTCCTGTTTTTCATCCATGACTTCTCTGTTTCCAGTTTTAAACAGTCAGCTGCCTTGGTTACATGACCATGCAAAAAATATTTTTGGAGTTGTGTTTATTGTCAATCCCAGAATGGACTCGATTCTTGGAACCAATTTAATCAGTACTGATCCAGATGCTCACAGGAGAGGAAGGAAAAATGAAGTCCATGTGACTTACCTTTCTGAATGAAAAAGGCCAAAGCTTCCAATAGTCCCCAAATCTGCTGTCTTTATTCCCTGGTGGTGAAAAGCTGTGAAGCAGATGGGAACATGAAAGTCTCCATGACATCAGCTCCTTTCCAACATTTTGGTTTTTCATTCCATAAGATTGAAAAGCCCCATTTGACTCTTATAAATTGCCTTTCCTCATCAAAGAACTCCGAGATTGGAATCTATAAACATATCTGGACACTATGTTTAGTTGTAAACCACTGAGAAAGAAAAATGAAATGATATCTAAACCAAACGCCCAGCTCCTTTCCAATAGACTTTATCACCATAATGCCAATAAGTCTTGAGTCTCTGTTAAGAACAAAAAGCTGACCAACCCCAAGTTTAAAGGCCTGTGTGGACCCAGAGCAAAACACCCTAAAGTTCCACCAAACCAAGTCCAAGGGTAACAAGGGTGAGCAACTGCCTTGATGTTGCAACTTTTATATTTACAAAAACAGACAACTTGGACCCCTCTGGGAAGCATCTCCTTGTCTCCTAATTAACGGTTTTACTTTCTTTTGACCAGCATCCAGCTTGCCTGGGTAACCGCCATGGCACAGGAGAGCAAATGGCTAACTGAAGTAAAAATGAGGACAGTAAAGACCAAGAAAAGTTGCAGTATGACCTGATTACTGAAAAACACATGTGATGATTTCTTCTCACCAAGCAGAAATATCCAAGCTGGGAACTGAGAGTCATTTATTGCGTGGATATTGATTAAAAGAAGCCTGTAACAGTTAGTTAGGCTCCTAAAGTCAAAAGGACCAACTCGCCATCAGGCCACGACCAAAGCACACACAAAGGCCTGGAGATTCACAGAGTACTTCCTTGTCGGTAAATCAGAATTTCCGTAGATAGCCAGGTGATAGCAGCCAGCACCACCTTGGATTAGAAAGAAGAGAGGGCCCCCGGGCTGGGAGTGTCCTACAAACAATCTACATAAAGACAGCACTGATTCCTAGCTCCAGGGAGAGACCGTTTAACTAACTGATGATCCGTGTTTTTGTCTAGAAGTCTATTCCCAGAGCTAAGAATTTATTTAAGGAAGCTCTTTGGCCATCGCCAGAACTGTCAGTCCACAGAAATGCTTAAGCTGACTGGTGGGAAAAGCAAGACTAAAAAAGTACATTTCCAGAAAGGCAATTTTTACTCTTGTAAAATTTAGCTGGGTCATGTTGCAGGAATTACTTAATCTCTAGAATCCTCAATTTCTGCATTTATAAAATTGGCATGAGAATTATAGGATTATGGTGAGAATTAAATAAAATAATGCAGGTCAGATAATTAGCACAGGACCTGGCAGACAGTAAGCACTCAATAAATGTTAGCAAAGATACTGCTACTGCTGTTGCAGCTATTGAAGAGTAAGTAGAAGAAATCCTATTTAAGCAATAATCCTGTATCTTTAGAGTTAAAAGGCTTAACTAGCGTCAGCCATAAACTTGCTCAGTTCTTTTGCCTGCAAACATTAGCCAATGTTTGGTTATGAGAGACACGGCCGATGGAAAATCTTGGAAAGTCTTGACAAGGCATTGGAACAGGTCAGAATTGCTTGATTTGTCTAATGTAGATTTCAGTGCACGTTTCTTTGCATATTTAAAAATACAAAGAAGCCTAGGATTCTAAGACCCATCTTGGTCCCAGCTTGATGACAGCCCAGTCTTCATGATGACCTGAAGATGCAGTGACCCTGTGTTTATTTCCTTGTTAATTCCTTTCCCTGGCTCAAAGCTCCCTTTCCCATTGCCTGCAGGAAAACATCCAGGGGTGCGGTAGGTCTGACTTGGCAGCCGTAAAAGGGAACAAAAAGATCCTGGTTTTTGGCAAGAGCAGAAGGAAGTTTGAGGGGCCCTCAGCCCCATCCAAACCAGAGCAGTTGTCACTGATGCTAATAGGGGCCTGCTCTGTAGAGAGTGGCTCTTCCTGGAAGCTCCCTAGAAGCTGCTCTTAGGTTCACGGATCAGCTCCTTCTGTGACATTGTGAGTTAGTCGCCCACAGCTCTCATGTGCAGCATGCTAAGCGTTCTGGGATCACAGAGGAACCTTGCAGAAGGGGTAGGGGGTGAGCTGATTAACCTCTGAGTGTGCAAGGTGGAGTGGTTTTCGTGCACGTCTGGAAGACAGGACACAAGAAAGAGAAAGAAAAATTTTCCTGGGCTATTACTGAGTCAGAAAATCTCAGCTCCCAAGTGGACTGTCCCCCGAGGCCTCACACCAGTGGGAACTGACCCACAATGCAGCAAAGTAAGAGGCCTGGCTCCTCTACTAGGTAGCTTCTCATGCAATTTGAGAAAACTTTGCCCGTTGACTACCCCAGCCCCTACCACACGCACACGTGTGTGTGTGTGCGTGCGCGCGCGCACACACACACACACACACACACACACACACCAAGTTGTTGAGGAGAATCTAGAAAATAGAAATATCTAGTTATGTCTTTTTCAAAACACTCTAGAAAGGCCTCAGGACATTTGCTCTCTTTATGTCTGATTTTTTTCTGCACTGGTCTTCATAGAAACCTTCTTCTACTTTCAAAAGTAAAAACTGCTTTTTATTTACTAGCCAAACAGGTCGGTAAAAATGTAAGCAACCCCACTAATGGCAACTGGATTTATATAACATTATTCTTCATCAGTATTCAAAATACAGTCACATATTTTATTTCATTCCTATGGTAGAAATAGGCATCGCCGTTGCAGTTTTACTCACGGAGAGACGGGTCCAGAGAAACTGTGATTCGCCCAACAGTATATCTTATCTCTATTCCTGCCTCTTTTCAGAAGAATGGTGACTCTACTTTCTAAACCAAATATTGACTACATTCTCTGTCACATATTCTGGCAAATGATCTGGTGAGAGGATGGAATTTTAGAAGTTGGAACTCTCCTAGAAAACCCAGAAAGAGATAGTCACAGTAGCCAGGTAATATATGGTACCTTGTTATCTATCCCTGTTTACTTCCATTCCTGGGCAGTGAATCCAGTTTAACAAATATTGATAAACGCTATACCCTATGCCCAATACTGGGTCACACGTCTGGGTGTGGTGCAAACTAGATTCCCAAGGAGTGCTGAAAGTGAGCAGAGTTGGGTCTGGGAGGGGGCAGGACGTATGAGAAGGTTCTCCACAGCAGGTTAGCATCCACTTGGGCTTAGCCTAAAGTGCTGGCTTGGGTTATGGGAGAGCTCCTCAGATACACACAACTCCCTATGCAGGAATGTGCTCAGGGCAGGGGTAAAGGGCACAGACTATCTGGATTTGAATCCTGGTTCCACCACCTACTAGCTCTGGGTCTTGGGATAGTTCAATTCCCTGTAACCTCAGTTTTCTCATAGGCAAATGAGAGTGATGGTGATACCTACCTCATGGAATTGTCTTAAGGTTTAAATGAGACAATGTACGTGAAGCCTTTGCTGCGCAGAATAAGTGCTCGAGAAATACTGATTACTGGAACATGCAAGGGGTACAGATAAGAGAAGCCCTACCCTCAATTTGGTCAGGACGTTGTGAGTTAGTTGTGCGCCACTGGCTACATGCAGTGTGATAAGTGCTCTGGGGTCATGAAGGAGGGACCTACTAAGTCTGAGATTTGGGGTGAGGGTCTGGGCAGCCTGTTGTGGGAGGTGGGAAGAGGTTTCACAGCAGAGGCCCTGTGTGGAGCGAGGTGGCATTGGACAGTGAAAGAGCTGCATAGATTTTATTTGAATCGCAACTTCATTTTCTACCAGTTGCATAGCATAGCTGTCTTAGTCTGATAGGGCTGCCATGTTCTGGGGCACAGAAACAGAAATTTATTTCTCCCAGTTCCAGAGGCTAGAAGTCCCAGGTCAAAGAATCAGCAAGTTTGGCTTCTTCTAGGTCACTTTCCTTAGCTTGTGCATGGTGCCTTCTTGCTGTGTCCTCACATGATTGTCCCTCCGCGCACACATACCCGTGGTGTCTCTCACTGTGTCCAAATTTCTTTAGTAGGTTGGACTAGGGTTTATCCTAATGACCTAATTTTAACTTAATCACTTCTTTAACGGCTCTATCTCTAAATCTAGTCACATTCTGAGATACTGGGCTTAACCATATGAATTTGGGGAAACAATTTAGCCCATAACAATGGCCAAGTTATTAAATATCTCTTAGCCTCATTTCCTCATCTATAAATTGTGGATAATACTTAGCAAAGAGAACCATTGTGACACTTGTAAAAACACATAAAATGCCTATCCCAGTTTCTGGCCCCCAGAAGGTACCTGATAGGCTGTGAATGTTATTGGCACTGTGGACTAAGTCTCAAATGAACATGGGGTTCCCTGCACAATCCACATTCCAGATCAATACTGAAGAACTGGCCCTTAGTTATCCCATGGACTTCCTGAAAGGACAAAGGAGTCCTCAGTGTTTCTACTTCTTGATTCTGGCAGATGAGCCCATCATCAGATAAGTCAAATAGATGGCATGATCAGCCCTACAGATACTGTGTGTTATCTCTTTCTAGTTATTCAAGAATTCGTCCACTCTTTGTTAAATGAGTGGGGTAAGAAAACCCATCTCCTGCCCCTCAGCAGAAAACCAACATGCAACAGGTATACCCTGATTCTGCCTCTGGGGCAGCCACTCCCAGCTTTGTCCATCCAAAGCAGCCTCTGGTACCTGTGCCTTGGAAAGTCTGGAAAACATAATTCGAACCTATCACATTTATTACATGTAGATATAGGTGGAAATAGAGATTTAGAATAAATGTGTATGTATGTGTGTACATGTATAGCAGTGGTCCCCAACGTTTTTGGCACCAAGGACTGGTTCTCCTATGAGAATCTAATGCCTGGTGATCTGACGTGGAGCTGAGGCAGTGATGCTAGTGCTGGGGAGCGGCTGCAAATACAGATGAAGCTTTGCTCGCTTGCCTGCCATTCACTGGCTATGTGGCCTGGTTCCTAACAGGCCACGGACCAGTACCACCAGTTCATGGCCTAGGAGTTGGGGAACCCTGCCTTAGTGTATATTTCCTATAAACAAGAATATTATTCTGCAAGGTCACAAAATCAAGAAATTAACATCGTACTATCTAATCCTCAGACCCCAATGTGTTTTCAGTTGTCATTGAATCCTCAGACCAATTCAGGATTTTGCCAGTTGTCCCAATAATATCATTTATAGCAAGAGTACTTTAGAATTAAGCATTTAGTTGGGTGTTTAGTTGTCACATCTGCTCAGTATGAAACCATTGCTAGATATTTCCTTCACTTTCATAACCTCGATACTTTTTAGAAACACAGGACAGTTATTCTGTAGACTGTTTCTTAATTTGGATTTGTCTGACTTTCATCATGTTTCAATTCAAGTTATACAATTTTGGCAAGAATAGCACAAAAATGATGTTGTGTTCTTCTCATTACAACCTATCAGGCAGCAAATGATTTTAAATTTCACCAAGATCACTTGGCGTCTGTCAGGTTTCTCCACTGTAAAGTTACGCTTCTTTTTTTGTTGTTGTTAATAAGTGTTCTGTAGAGAAGTACTTTGAAATTGCATAACTATCTCATTTCTAATCAAACTTTCAATGTGCCCTTTTGATGCGTTCCCATCATTCTGTTACAGCGAGATGTTGCAGCCTTAATATCAGTTATTTCTCCAAAGAGCTCTAGTTCCTTTTAATGGAGAACTATTACTGTGCTCATTGCTAATTGGAATATCGCCATCTTACAGACTCTCAGTGGATGGAGCTAGGACCTGTGTGTGTATGTATACATTATATTCCTATATTGATCTATATGTATTAAAAAAATCATAAATTCACACTGGTACTTTCAACTCCAATTGACAGCACCACGTTCATTCTGCTGTCCTCCCTTTCCATATGTGTAAGCCCCTTCTCTAATGTCAGTGGAGCCTAGCTCCCATTATCCTTAACGTATGTGCTTATTTGGTCAATCTGCCAAATGCAACTGATGGCTGTCATGACAACTGCCCCCTCCCTACACAGATGCTTTCCTCAGCCTGCTCGGTCCCACACTGCAGGCTGCCCCTCCAGAGGAACACCTTCCTTTGCCCACCCGGGTGCTGGACACCCACTGGGAGGACCTTCCACACAGCCAACCTCCTGGTCCTGTCTGGACCACCTGCATCTCCTCCACCCGCAGTGGGTGACTACCTTACTCAACCTCACATAATGGCTTTAAGGACTGAATTATTTAGGAGAGAAAGGGAAGAGGAAGAAGAAATTCATTCAATTTTGACATTTTTGAAAAACTCAGAAGTCACTGTGACCCATGATAGATTTGTGCACGAGTGTGTGTTGTCACTGTATTTGATTTGTGGGGAGTATGGCAGTCTCCTCCATCCAGTTCGGGCACACATCCCCAGCTCCAGGCTTAAGGGAATAAGGCTCATGCTGCTAATTTTATTCCGTTCAGTGCTGCTCTGACCTGCATGGGTGTGGGCTGCTTACTATCTGCTCGGGGTACTAACATTTCCAGGATGAAACTACTATTCAGGCAATTGCTGTTCCTTTTTTTACACTGTGTCCTAGTCTAGGCTCTCCCTCATTTATTCAAGACCAAATACTAAGCACTTATATGTACCAGGTACTCAGCTAGGTTGAGACTTAGAAGTGTACCAGATAATTGGCTAGGTTGTGACACAGAGATTTAAAACCTTGGTCTCTGCCCTCAAGGAATTCTTAGTCCACAGTGGGAAGCAGACAAGAGTCAGACAGTTACAATTCCCCATGGGAATGTGCAATGTTAGTGGTCTCGACAGCCTGCCTTGGGAAGGCACCTAACCTGGATGGGGCAGGCAGGGAGGAGGTGCCAGAAAAGAATCCTGAATGGATGGAGACTGACAAAGTGAAGAAGGGCCAGAAGGGAGGCAAAGGGTGTGGTGTTCGTGAAGCGACAGCAGCAAAGGGAGGGCTGAATGGATGGAGACTGACAAAGTGAAGAAGGGCGTGGTGTTCGTGAAGCAACAGCAGCAAAGGGAGAGTTTGGAAAGGTAGGTGCAGGCTGGTTGAGGTGGGCCACAAGCATTTGGGGCCAATATAGCTGGATTTTAGACTTTATAACAGGAGGTTCTGGAACCAAAGTTTTGGGGGTTCAAATCCTGGCTCTGTCACTTACTAGCTGTGTGATCTTAAGCAAGTTGGTGCTCTTGACTATAAAACTGGAGATTGTAATAGTACTTACCTCATGGGATTGATATGATGAAATTCATTCTTTTACATAATACACAGAAAAATGCATAGCACATAGAAAGCATATAATAAACATTAGGTATTATTATTATTTTCCAAAAGGTGATACAAAAGGGATTAGGGCACTGACAAAGCAGAGGCACCAAAAAATTGTTAACTAAAAGAGAGAAATTTAAAAGAATAGATTTGGGCATTTCAAAAGAACTGTCTCATCACTAGAAAAAGTTTGTAACTATGTGAGGTAACAGATATTAGACTTATTGACTTGCTGTCGTGATTATTTTGCAATATATACGAATATCAAATCAGTATGTTGTACACCTGAATTAAATATAATTTTATATGTCAATTAAAAAACTCTGAATCATTATCTTGAGAAAAGCCAGAACTTTGCTGCACTTACGTAAGATAATTTTAAGGCTTACTGTTATTTACCTTTTGACGTACTTTGGGGGATGGGAGGCCACCATAATCTTGTCATTGTTTTAGCCTCTAAGGGTCCCAGTGATACAAAGGAGACATGCTATGGAGATCTTCTCTCTTCTACTGGTTTCCCATTCACTGAGATCTGTTAGAAGCTACTATCGTACACACTCGAGTTCCAGGCCAATGGTAATGGTCATGATCGTCTGACAAACCCAGCACCAACTAAGGCTACCTCAAAGCTGAAGGGGGACCATCTTGAAATTTAATTATTGTTAAAGCAGTTCTACCCTTTGACTGTGGAGATGGAGAGTGAAGGGTGGGGAGTGGGGGTTCTTGAAACTGTTTTATAAGTTTCTTTGAAATAGTTTGCAGCCTCTCGGCAGCAGCCTTCTAGCCCTCTGCTGTGAGAGCAGTGAGGCAGTCCTCCTTTTGTACAGTCCACATCCCCTGAAAACCAGGGGAACCAAAAATAAGCTCAGAAATGCTGATGATTCATCAAACTTTAAAACGTTTGTGTTTCAAAGGACACGATCAACACGGTGAAAGGCAACCCATGGAATGAAAGATTATATTTGCAAACCATAAATGTGATAAAGGGTTAATATGCAGAATATATAAAGAACTCTTACAACTCAATGATAAAAAACAAAGGACCTGGTTAAAAAATGAGCAAAAGAGACATTTCTCCAAAGATATACAAATGGCAAATAAGCACACGAAAAGATGCTCAACATCATTAATCATTAGGAAAATCAAAACCACAATGAAACACCACCTCACACCCATTAGGATGGCTTCTATCAAAACAAAACAAAAACAAAATACCAAGTGTTGATAAAGATGGGGAGAAATTGGAACCCTGTGCACTGTTGGAATGTAGAATGGTTTTTGCCGCTATGAAGAATAGCATGATGATTCCTCAAAAAATTAAAAATAGAATTATCTTGTGAATCAGTAATTCTGCTTCTGGGTATTTATCCAAAAGAACTGAAAGCAAGAATTCAGATATTTGTCCACCCACGTTCATAGACTCATTATCCAAGAGATGGAAGAAAACCAAGTGTCCATCTGTAGATGAATGAATAAACAAAATGTAGTTTAAACATACAATGGAACATTATTCAGCCTTAAAAAGGAAGGAAATTCTGACACATGCTATAGTATGGATGAACCTGGAAGACATTATGCTAAATGAAATAAGCCAGTCACAATGGGATAAATATTATATTATTTCACTTATATGAGGTCAGATTCATAGAGACTAAAGGTAGAATGGAGGTTATCCGGGGCTGGAGGAAGGAGGAATAGTAATTACTGTTGAATGGGTACCTACTTTTAGTTTTCCTAGATGAAAAGAGTTCTGGAGACGGAGGGTGGTGATGGTTACACAACAATGCCGATGTACTCGATGCCACTGAACTGGGTGTTTAAAAATGGTTACATGTATTTTACCACAATTAAAAATAATAATTAAAAAATGTCAATAAAGCCTGGATTTTTTGCTTAACAAGATGGACCTCTGATTCTAGGGAAAATGGTTAGGAGAACTACAGAAGGAAAAAAATCCTATAGTTAATAGAAAATTTTCACATCTTGGTTTGCTAGTAATGTTAAAGACTTAAATTTTAATACTTAAATTTTATTTTAAAGCTCTTCTCTGAGAAAATTAATACATAAGAGAATAAGTTTTAGTTATAGCTTGGTCATGCTCTCAAAGACTGGCTGAGATAGTCTCTGCTAAATCACAAAGAACCTACAACTCTACCAATAATATAAGGGGATTATTTCCTATAACGAATAAGATCAACATATATTGAAAATACAGAAATAAAAGAGACTGTGTAATGTGTTCGATTAGTCTATTGTATGTATGTGTGTTACTAAAACATTTTAACCTTGCAACTTTTGACTGGTGGCAGATGAGCCAAAGGTAATATGTGAGAGGGTTTTATGAGACATCCACACTGGCTGTCTCCTTCTGCATTAAAAGGTAGAGTAACAGAGCAAGCACGAGGCTGAATCTGAATTTGAGGTCACAGACTGTGTCAGGTGAAGCATCCGCCCAACCTTGGGTTCTGGGACAGGAAGAAGAGAGGAAATAATGCAAGAAGGGCTTTTCCTCCCTCTTTCCTGAAAGCCTGACCAGGAGGCCAGCTCCGACTGCTGGGGCGGGGCCTTCCTTTCAGAGCTTCCTCCACTTCTAAACTCACAGGTTCGCTTCATCTCCTTGGGGCTTTAATTTACTCATAAGTAAAATTGGAATGATAATGAAATACTATTGTGCAACAGTGCTATATAAACCATAAAAAGACATGTAAGTTTATTTATGTGGATACTGCTTCATTCCACAAAGAACTTGTGGTGGCTACGACTGGGGAATAGGAAGTAGAGCATTGGTCACACACTAACAGGTCCCGTTTCGGGTCAGCATGGTATTTTAATTTTTTTGTATTAGCCACCGACTTCTAAAACTCAAGAGATTTCATATGAAAAATCTCAATTTCAAGTTCTGTTAAAACACAGGAAAATCTGGCCACACTGGTTGATACCACATTCACTTGCTAATTCACTCACTCATCAAATGAAGATTGGGTGATAGTTCCGTGCCAGACACTTTTCTGGGTGCTGGGGAATATAGCAGAGGTAAGACAGACTATAACCAAGTAAACAGATAAAACGATAATTACAGAAATTGATAAGTGCTATGAATAAAGCAGGGTTAGGGAGCAGACAATGACAATGTGATAAGAGGATGATGCTATTTTAGAAGAGTGGCCAGAGAAAAAACCTCTCTGCCACAGTCCATACCACGCCCTATTACACCACTCACTTTAGTCATTTACTGCTACCTGGCAACTGGAGGCATCTGAGACTGTGAGCCCTGCAATAAGATGATGGGAAATATAATCAAGAATTTAAATTAGGAATGGAGAAAATATAGTTCGGAACAGGATGACAAAGCCAGAGGAAATAAGACCAAGTATGGATGCCACAAGAGCCTTTACAATTGGTTGTACTTGGTATCAGATTTAGCCTCGAGCTTCCTGACAACCAGAGCAAAAGGGAGATATGTCCAATGACATCATTCTCATTTTCAGAAAGGAAGAAATAAAGCCATTCCTTTCTAGGTACAAAGCTTTCCTCACCTGAGCTCAGAGTAGAAATTGACAATATCAGGCTTTATAAAGGGAAGTCAGAGTGATATAGTGATCAATATCCTCACCAACACACACACAGAAATACAGTATTTCCCACTGTTTTGGTTATTAATTCAAAACACCTTTATTGAGACACCAACAAGCACTTGCAGATACAAAAATACCTGTTTTTTTTCCTCGTGTCTCTAGATAAGAGATGAGGGCACACCTCATCTAAACTAAACTCCGTGAAGATTGTTACGTGAGAGATCAAGATGATGCAATGCAGACCCCTTGCTCCTGCTGACCTCAATTCACAACGTATTTAGAAGAATGAACAGATTTCCTGTCACTCAAACTATCTTCCTTCCATAAACCTATCTTCTTTATTGATTAGAAAGTAAAGAGTAGAATTAGCAGTTCTTTGTGACATTCTTGTGACAGCCACTCCTGTTAGTAAAGGGCAACTTCTGTGACCCTTGGACTTTTTGATTTAAGTAGATAAATCTCTTACCCTTTCCTGGAATAGCCTGGTGGGGAAACCGCAATGGTTATGCACACTGACAGAACAGCCCACCTGAGGGGAGGAATTCTTTATTCACTCACCTCTGTCCAAGAGGACTCTGGCACACTCCTGGGCTGGCGCCTGAAGGCCCGGAAATCAAGGCTGTCTTTAAAATGTTCCTAGGGATCTCTTTCATGGCTCCAGTGTCCAAAGCCTCATAAGAGTTCCTTTGCCAAAGGAGCCCAAAGGGTTCTTAATTTGTGTCAGCTCCATTGTATATCCCCAAGTACAGAATGTCTATGTTTTTAAATGTGTCTCCTGTCCCACTAGAAAACACAAAGGCAGAAATATAGTTAAGCCAAATTTTCTGTTCTTATTCTTTGGCCTGGATGTTGCCTGGCTAAACCCTTATCATCCAGATTATCTGATGGCTCCCTGGCAATTTTGTGGGCTCATTCTCCTGCAGTTGGCGAGAATCAAGGTGTTGTCTGAGGGCCAGAACTAAAGCCTCCCTCTCTTTTGAAAATGGAGAAGAGCAATTTGCCTTTGCTGGTTGTAATCTTTACCCAGACTTCCTCCACTCCATTACCACACCTCTCTGTTACTCTGACTAAATATCTCCTTTTAGCCAAACTCACAGAACTTGTTCTCTGGGTTTGCAACAATGACCTTCCAGAAACTCCCTGAGCTTACTCTGGCATAAGCCTCACAGTCTCCGCTTGGCCATTTGGCAATGCAGTCTTTCTGGTACTGGAGTAACCTACCCCACCTGAGACGTTATCCAAGTCACTTGACGTGGAATCCTGCTCAGTACTGGAATGGGCTAACCTGCGAGTTCCCCCAGGATTTGCTACAAGAGTCCCAGTTAGTGTTTTATTGTCTGACAAACGTCATGGTGTAAATTTCTTACCAAGGACTATAAACAAATTTATAAGCATATATGTGAACATGTGCATAAACAACTCAATATATATTGTTTTACCTTAAGTCACTCTTCATTCATTTTATCACTAAAGTGAAGTACAAAACACAGCAAGTTCAACATACCCATCAAGTTTTGTTTCTGAGTTATCATTAGTTAGCAGGGGTTATCATTATTAAAACTTTTAGAGTAAATGTTTGTTTTTTGTAGACTAATAAAAATCTGTCACCAACTGGTACTGAGTGGCTAGGAAACACACCTGGCAAGGGGCTCTGTGTCTCAATTCATGGACTAGTAAGAATCACAGTCACTTACTTAGTTCTTCTCATGTGCCAGACATGTCAAACTCTTTATGTGGCTTGGTTTATCTTGTCTAATTCTCATAACTATGAAAAGTACTATGGTTATTTCCATTTTCATGTGGAGAAACTGAGGTTTAAAGCGATTAAGTAACTTGCCCAAAGTCACCAAGCAGCAGGACCTGGGTTTGAAACCAGGTCTGTTACTTGCCAAAGCTCGTAACAGTAGGGAGAAGAAAAGGGAGGGGATGGGAGGGTCCTGGGCAGCCAGCTCTTCATGCTGCCACAAGCTTGCTGAGCAATGCTCTCTATCCATACTGTGGTGCTTGTCTAATTAACGAACAAAGAACTATTTCAGAATTCATATCGATCACACTCCCTATCCATTCTGGTTGACACCTGATTGAATCATCGAGATCAGGTTTCTCAATCTCACCAACATTGGCACTTGGGGATAATTTTGGGTTGTGGGGACTTGTTTTGTGCATTAGAGGATATTTAGCAGCATCCTTGGCCTCTACTAGATGCCATAATACCCCTCAAATTGTGACGATCAAAAATGTCTCCAGACAATGCCAAATGTCCCATGGGGAGCAAAGCCACCCCATATGGAGATCACCACACGAGATACCAGAGGTAAAAGGATATTAAGTTTCCACAGAAGTGATGATGAATGTCGCCAGAGGGCAGGAGCTTCTGCGGGTAGGGCTGGAAGGTGTCTGAGAATTCTTCAAGTGGAGATACCCCTCTCATGGTCATAGCTTCATTTTGACCTCAAACTCAGTGAAAAAGGCCAATATGCTAACCAGCCTAAAAGAAGCCTCAGGCCCCACAGGCTTGCAGGTAGGTGGGGTAGGAGGTCCCTCCAAAAGGTTCCAAGGGCTATACTCGGCCTTCCCAGTGTCACCGTCTGCCAGGACATTTGTGTATATCTGGGAAATGGTCCTTTCTTCCATAGCCATCTCTGCACCATTCATTTGACCTGAAGTATAAACAGTGAAATGTTAACCATTCCAGGGATGACTTTAGGGGTATGCAAGGTATGTGAGAAGTGCCCCAAGCTAGTGTTGGCCTCTCATGGCCCATCACAAAATGGCCAGTGGCCTTGAGAGCCCTTTGTCCCAAGGTCCCACATTAAGCCTCAAACAAAATCTTAACAACATCTCCAATGTTATATATGTGCTGAATCTTTGCATATGTTCAAAAGCACTAACTTGTTTAACATATATACTTAAAATATATCATAATTTTCATGTCTATTTTTGAATTTCTTTCATTTTTAATATCCCATCTTGACTGCTGGCATGGCCTGCTTTTATCATTATAAGGAAAAATAAGGTGCATGAGGAGTGTGATTTCCAGGGACTAGAAGACCCTGGGCTCCCAAATTGTTCCTGAAATGCTCAGATTAATGCTAAAAATTCCATAAAAGCTTCCTATGCAATGTCTTACATTCTAGGATAATTTTTTAAATAAAAAATATCCCTAGGAGAATGCACAGACCTCTCAACACTCAATCATGAGAAAATAGACAAGCCAGTTTAAGAAATGGTTAAAAGATTTGAACGGTCACTTTGCCAAAAGAAGATATACAGATAACAAGTAAACACATGGAAAAGATGATCAACATCATTAGTCATTAGAAAAAAAGCAAATTAAAACCAGAACAAGATACTATTGTATACATTTAAGAATCGCTAAATCTAAAAAGACTGACCATACCAAATGTGGTAAGGATATGTAAGAACCAGAACTTCTGGTAGGAAAATAAAAATAAAGTGGTACAACCATTTTGGAGAACAGTCTGGTAGTTTCTTAAAAAGTTAAATGTACACCTGCTGAATGATTCAGCCATTGTACTTCTAAGTATGTACCCAAAAGAAATGAAAGCTTCTGTCCACATAAAGATCTGTACAGATATATTCATAGCAGCTGGAAACAACCCACATGCCTATCAATAGGTGAATGAATAGACAGACTGGGGTACATTTATACAATGGAATACTACTCAGCAATAAAAAAGGAACGAACTGTTGATACACACAATATGAATGAATTTCAGAATTATGCTGGGTAAAAAAAGCCAGAGGAAAAAAGAATACATACTGTCTGGTTTCATTTATGTAGAATTCTAGAAATGCAAGTAATCTATAGTTATAGAATGCAGATCAGTTGTAGTCTGGGGATCTAATGGTGGAGCAAGGAGTGGGATGGGGATTACGAAGGAACGTAAGGAAATTTTTTGGGCTCATCACCTTGACCATGGTTATGATTTCATGGGCATATCTGGATACTAGACTCAATAGGATTATACACATTAAAGATGCACAATAGGATGGAACCCTGGGTCCTGTGAGGGGAACAGAGGCACAGTCATTAACTAGGTCCACCTGGGTGATTTCTCCATTTGTCTCTCCTCAGCTGAGCACAGAAGTTGTAGCCATCATTCTCCAGTACTGCCTGGATAGTGTTACTAGAGGGAAGTGTGAGAAACTCATAAAAAATGCAGCAGCCTAAGCGGGGAAGTGGGGGTGAAAGCCCTATTGTGACACC
This sequence comes from Pteropus alecto, assembly GCF_000325575.1. NCBI lineage: Eukaryota > Metazoa > Chordata > Mammalia > Chiroptera > Pteropodidae > Pteropus > Pteropus alecto. Next base: position 8,719,537 of record NW_006442508.1, on the reverse strand, counting down.
TTCTCATACTACCTGAAGGGTACCCTTTATCTGGGTGAATCCTCTTGGGGCCAGAAGAGATTAGATCAAAATACACTGGATATATTTGCATGGCTAAAAGTCCCTCTAAGAGAGTAAAGGTGCCTCCTCCCCAGAACGAAGAAAGCGGCGGAGCAGCTTGGATTCCCTCCAGCATATTCAGGCCAAAAAAACTGTGCAGTGTCCCAGTGTTCACTGGGGAAATCAAATACACACACACACACACACACACACACACACACACACACACACACACACACTCACTCACAGCACCAGAGCGAGCAGCCTCCCAGTCTGGGGGCTGCAGGTGCAAGCTCCAATTAGAGCAGCCGGTCTTCCTATACCTTTTCATCCTGGACAACAAGAACAACGGCTGGGCCTCGGCCCCCGGCAGGGATTGAGGAAGTCCCCGGAAGGACTGCCGACCAGACTGGGGGAAACAAAGACTGTCCAGAGAAAAGCAGCTCCTGTGAGTCGAACCTGAAACCCTAGCTTCATTTTTCCAAACCCCTTGTGAGAATTAGCCAATGCACATTTTTGTGGAAAATCAGTCACTGGCCACAAGGAAACAAACAGCCTTCCAAGGCCCGCCACTTCCTTATAAATTATCGTGCAGAGTTTTCTTTTGCAAAACAGTGAGGTGCAGTATTTCTACACTGGCATAATGGTGTCGGTTGTTTCCACCATTGATAACAGCTCCCCCTAAACTGATGTTTTTTTCAGAGTTTTGGATGCAGGGAGATTCCTCTTTAACTGGTGGTTCTTTATCATTAATATATCAAGGCTTAAAACAAAAGCACTTGTGACTATTTTTAGCAAAGAGGCATGTGTGACATTCTAGCCAGTGCTCTATCCTCAGCAGAAAAACACTAAGACCACATACTCATTTTCTCTGCTCCTCATCCTACTCTCTCCCTCCTCATGTGTCTTTCATTGACTTTTTAAAGAGAAGGTAGGAAGGTTGAGAAGTTCATTCCACAGACAAGGAAGCGCTCCAGAAAAAAAAGAGACTTCTCTGCAGGCGTGTCCTCCTGGTGGGCTCTCTGGGCTGCTTTGCCACCACCATCCCCTCTGTTAGGGGCTGCTTCCTCGACTTCCTGACAATCTTTCTAGTTTTTAATAATGAAATCTCCAAAAAAATGCCAACAAAAGAATGTTAAAAACCTATATTTCCACCACCACTGTCATACTATTTTTTTGTGATTCTCTCCAGATCTCATCACCGGCCATGCTGTTTGGTCTACCGAGTGTGTGTGTGAGCATGTGTGTGCCTGCGTGCGTGCATGTGTGTGCGAGTGTGTGTATGGGTTTGTTGTATCTCTAATTATTCTTCTGACTTGGCTGGTAAATTACAACAGAAGATATAGTCCTTTTGACACTTTCACATCCGAAAACAGTCAGTTCTCATTAGGGAATACTAAGTGTTCCTGGGGAGATACAGAGTTAGTTTCCTGTGAGCCTCTGGTTATAACAGTCTCATTAATTGATCAGTTCATAACCTTGTGTGTTTCTGTTTACAGACACATTATTTAAAATACAGTATTGGGACGTGGTTCCATAGTGTAGCGGTTAGCACATCTACTACATTGAACAAGCCCGATGTCTGATCTCAGAAGCTAAGCAGGATCGGGCCTGGTTAGTACTTGGATGGAACACCACTTAGGAAGACCAGGTGCTATAGGCGTAAATAATAACAATAAAAATAAATAAATAAATAAATAAATAAATAAATAAATAAATAAATAAAATATATTATTGATTCATTAACATTGAACTGCCAGCACTATGACCTGTGCCTGAAAGAAGATAATCTAACACATCTATATTCTCTGTAAGGCATGTCAAGCCCTCTTGTGCTTAAGGACACCAGACGGCACTTCAGATATATTTGGGAACCAATTTTTTAATTGACATACAATTTTATATTAATTTCAAGTGTACAACATAATAATTCGATACTTGTTTATATTACAAATGACCACCACAATAAGTCTAGTGAACATCCCTGATCATATATGGTTATAAAAAATTTTTTTCTTATGCTGAGAATGTTAATATCTACCCTCTTAGCTACTGTCAAATATGCATGACAGTTATTAACTATAGTCACCATGCTGTATTGGGGCCTATTTTAAACAGTGAAAATTGAGTCTCCAAATTTCAAGCAACGTAAAGCACAAAAATGCAAAAAAAAGAAAAAATGTGACACTAAATAGACCATGCAAAGAACACTTTTTTACAGCGTGAAAACTGAAACAAGAAGACAGAGCATCATCTGGGAATCTGCAGTCAGGTGACTCAAATTTTTCGCTGCCCTGCACATGTTCGTGAATAACTGTGAAAGTGCTCTGAGTATTGATTTGAGAGTTACAAATAAATTTTAGTAATTAGGCAAACTTGCAAATATGGAGACCGTGAATAATGAGGATCAACTCTATCTATATTGTATCGATGCAGTATGTTGTAAAGACAGGAGTGGGTAGCCATTCATATTTCCTTTGAAAATAGTTTGTTGTTTCTTGCTAAAAATGCTACTATGATGGCTGCCACCTATTATGATAAATCATTTCCTTCTAACGTGGTGGTTTTAGGAATAGCTGGTGAGAGCCTTATTTCTTGCTTCCAAGATCATCTCCATAATTGCTAGGTCTGGTTGAGTTGAGTCCATTTGGGTTGGAGTCAAAAAGTCTGTGTTAAATGGTGCTTCTGGCTTCAGACTCTATCAGCGACCTGACCTTCAACAAGGCAGACATTTTCTCATCTGGAAGAGGGAAAGTCCATAGTTCATCAATTCTAAGACACTTATTCTTTCATATCTTACTTAACATATCTGAAATAGTTTTTTGTTTTGTTTTCCAATTGATGATGTGTCATGATTTAATTGTCAGCGTTCTGTTTTCTTCCTGGATGGTACATAAAGTAAGGTGCATATTCTACCTTTTGGCATCTTAGAAGCGATGAAATACAGCAATGATACCTACCTCATGGCACTGTGAGGATCGAGCAGTGCTACAACTTCACAGGGTTGTCATGAAAAAGTAAATAACATGTGAAAGAGTAGGTATGATGCAAAGTATTTGCAGATGAAGGAATTATTATCATGACTTGGGAAAGTTTTCTTGCTCCTGGAATAGATCAATTCTTTACTTTTGTTCTTCAAGAAATTTAATAAAATTTGCGTCATCAGCCCCTACCACTCTGATTATATTTTTCATGTAATGGTTGGTATAAACAGATTAGTTTAGTGGGTCTCAAAAGATTTTTTGGTCACTGGAAATAGGATCTGAAAAGAGTTTGAGAACTCCTTTGAGGAAAGTGAAACACAAGTTTCTTGGGGGCCAGAGCAGTCCTTTCTCTGTGCCCATGGTATTGCAACGGTGCAGTTGCATCTGATCCTATGATTGGGGTTCTCTTTTTTGCATTATGAGATTTTTTTTTGCCTACACAAATTGGATTTCCTCTCAAAAAACTGCTTTTGCTTATCACCTCAGTTGATCTTTTCTGGGGAAAGAGGGAGGTTACCAAGATTCTTTATACCACAGAAAGCTTATAACATCTTCACTCCATGTAGATGCTTTAAAAACTACAATCCTTAATTATGTTTTCTTGTATAAATTTGTTTGCTTCTTGATAAAAAGCATTTGTTTGCTCCTTAATGTAAAGAGGCAATATAAATGCAAGAAATTTCTCTGGAGTCTAAATATGGACATATAATGGGATCAGCTAATTGGATGTGTAGGGCTGAATACGTGCTGAGGGTTTGCTCCCTGGTAGCAAAATATGCAGGCTGCTTTATCTGCTGTCCTATTGTCAAATTGCTATCAAAGTAAATGAATAAAGGGAAAGTGGCAGAAACCAGGATTCATCAGGCTCCTTTTTTGTGCCATTTTGTGAAGTGCTTGTGTAAAACTGTTTCAACACACTTATATATGGGTATTATCATTTCCATTTTACTGTTATCAAAACCCGACACGAGAAAGTGAAATGATTAGTTTAAGTTCACAGGAGTAATAAATAGAATCACCTTAACACCCAAGTCCTGTCTCAAAGCCCTACTCTAAGAGGCAAAAAAGGGCTAACCAGTGTCTCAGAGGTGCTATTACAATTCCCTTGCCATCCACTTTTCTTCTCTGAGGGGAATTTCAAACCTAGTTACTTTATTCACATTGTTATCTTATAGCAGCAATATGCATAAGCAGGTACTTGCTGAATTTTTTGAGACAAGGAAGTTTTGTTTTTCCTCAAGCCAGGCAACGATATAGCCTTCACTCCACCATGCCTCTTCTCTTAAAAAAAAAAAAAAAAAGGTGGAGGGAAGGAAAGGAAAGAAAAAGTAACAGATGTGTGTTCTTAATGAGATTCTTCTTTGATTTCTGTTCTGAGTAGCAAGTATTGTCCTCAGGAGTTACTACTTTTGGAGTGCTGACCAACAAAGATTAGTATCCCCTTTTCTTAAATGTAGTGCTGGAACACAGAGATTTTAATTGACCCATCCGATGTCACATGTGAATTAGCAATGGAGCCAGGAGTGAGGCCCAATACTCTAATTCCCCTTCATTGGCCAAATCAGCCTACACTGCCTTTTATGTACACTTGGTAAATATTTACAGCTTTAAATATCTTCCCAGCTGCAGTTAGGACAAGAAGTACTTTCTTGTACATGTATATCTGTATATACATGTAAAACAGATGTGAGAAACATAAACTTGAAATAAATGGACACAATATCCCTGATTATAAAAGTACTAGATTAAAACCTAGAAGACCCAAGAGTTGATCCTACCTTGTCCTTTTCTATCTCAGTTGTCCTTTAATGTTCTGGGCAGAGAGCATAACCCCTGACTGAATGATCTATAGTCTGTGGCCACTTAGAAGTGCACTGATGAAAAAGGATGAGGAAAATGTCCACTGCGTGGCAACTTTCTCAAGCTCATGATACTTTGGAACATCCTATGTTGAAAAAAGTAGTAGAAGCCCATTATAAGATGGCTGGTTTTTAATGCATTGAATAGAATATCGATCAAATCATGCCGCTACTTCCTAATAGATATGTTTTCTATTAAATCATATATAACTTACACCAAGATATTCATTCTATCTCTCTTTATAATAATATTTAAATAATTATAATATATCAACACTGAATGCATTTGTTTTATTCTTAATATGAGATACTTGAGGAAGGAGAATATCTAAATGAAAAGATAAATGGCAGGCCTCATTCTAACTGCTTGTTTTCCAAAAGGCGGAAGGTGCCACCTTTCTCTCTCCTATTTCAAAATGCTGGGGAAGGATTCTAACTGACTTGATGAATCGACCACCCCTTGGACCAATACTTGTTATCAGAGAGAAATGGACTATGGTTAGCCAAGGCTGGGTCATATGCTCACCCTTCCTGTGGGGTATAAGGATGAGCAGTTTGAGCAATGACACCCATGATCACAGCCCTACCAGGACCAGGGAGTGGTGAATGAGCTCTCCAGAGGAAAGGGAGTGCCAATGCCAGAAGAAGGGTAGAAAAATGAGCTAGGCAGGCAAAAGAGTAGTAATTAGATTAGCTTGTTCCACTGGGCTTATGATAATAATTATTATAAAAATCCAGTTGGTATTGGGTGCCCAGATTTCCCACCATCTTCAATGTAGAATGTTTACTATGACAGACATGACTTTTAGTACTTCATAACCTAGTGAGCTGATTTGCAATTAGTGTTATTAACAAGAATATTAGTAACAAAATACATTGCTCTCAATTGGTTTCTACACAGAGTTCCAGAGCTTCCCAAATAATATTTTGTGAATTCTAGGAGGTCTCTTGTGAAGTAGCTGGCACATATTTTGCTATAAAGCCTTTCTAGTGAAGGAGAAACTAGGCTCTAAAGAGGTTACACAATCTCCCCAAGTTCCACAACCAGCTTGTGGCCAAGCCAGTAAAGCCTTGTCTTACGTCCTGACTGTGGGGATCAGCTCCCTTTTGCTTCACCATTTGGCCCAGATGAGAAAGATTGATGTTAATGAGGATTCCTATGTCAAGCACTAGTGTGATTGGTTTTTAATGGTTTTTATTTTCATCTTACAAGGAAAATAGTATATCCTTCCCTGGCTAAACACTATTTCAGGAAAAGCCACAAACTAGCCCTCTGAGTCCTATTTACAAAACTGAACCCAACATAACTCTGTTGAGTTGGCAAAAACTGATAACCTCACTCCAGCTTCCTTGGCCATGGCCCACAGAACAAGGATCTGTATTTCTGGATATGGCTGTGCATTCTTAGTTTATCATAGATGGGAGAAGTGAAACGCTCTATAAAAAAATGAGGTGCAGAAACCCTTGGAAAGGAGATAGTAAAAGGAAAATGTAAAAGAGAAGAAGGAAGAAGAGAATGTAGAGAGGCTAAGAAAATCATAGTGCACGGTGGACCAAAGAGAACAGTGAAGAACCAAGTTTAGAAGGAGGTGGTGTGAAAGTTCCTGGAGGCCAGGGAAGCTAGCAGTACTGAATCTCTACTGTGTGCCATGGACTTACACATCTATTCTCTGGTTGCATTCAATGTCATCATCATGACATCCTTGCAAGGGGATGCCATTCCATATTATATAAAGAAGAAAACAGGATTATTGAGTCCAGGTAACTTGATGGATTCATGCAGCTAAGAAGTGATGGAGTTGAGGCTGAACCCAGATACATCTGTCTTCCAAGTTCATATTCTTTCTACCCTCCCCTCCCCATTACCTACATACTATCTAATCACTACTTGTTTTAGGATGGGTTATTTAGAAGCAGTACCTAAGACAAGTATTCTTGTACAAAGGATTTCTTGAGGAAGAGCTCTCAGGAAAAGGAGAATGAAGGAAATAGGATAGGACAGGGGGAAATACTAAATAAGGATATAGCCTCAGTTTTTCTAGCTTTAGCCCGATCTATCAGGGAACATGAATTGCCCTTCAGAATTCATCCTGCCTTGAGGCAAAGGAATCAGACTTTGGCAGCCCTGCCAGTCAGTCATTGTCTGTGGGCTCGCTGTCTCAGCCAGGATAAAGAAGAGTGTGGGGGACGTAACATCTCAGGGGAGCAGCTGTTTAGCAGAAGGCAGGTATTTGGAGAAGGAAGTGGCTGTAAGCTGTTAGCAGCCACAGCAGCTGGGGGATGGGTACAGCAGCCCAGGAAGGCAGTCTGTGCAAGGCAACAGCATCTTCTCGACGATCTGCTACCCATCTCTTACTGTGTAAGGGAAGGGAAGGGAGGAGGGGAGACCAGAAGAGAAGGAACCACTGCCCCAGTGGTCACTGAAGTCACTGAACAGCCCACTCTGACTGCCAATGTCAGTTCCAAAGGCCTAAGAGCTGCAGCAGCCAGTCTCACAGCCAATTGGTAGACCTTACACTGGAGCAGTTCCTGTGATAATGTGACCCTAGGTCAGTTCCCACCCCAAAACCACTCTTCTCCCCTCAATAGCCCACCTGCCTCCCCTGCAGGTCAAGATTCGATGGATTAGAAGAATCAGGGGACCCAGGACCTTTGACATCACTGTCATCACGTTCATATATGTATCACCAACTCATTTTCCACTCTCTCCTCTTTGCTTTTCTACAGTAATTTCATTTTAAAATTTCAAAAATGATAACTTTGTAATCTCACTAAGCCAAGGATTCTCAAGGACATTATATATATAATCCATGCCCTCAGACTCCCTCCATCTGCAGAGAGATTCTGAATCTATTAATCTGGGATTTTTTTCAAGTCCCAGGGGCTTTCTAATTGCAGCCAGGATCACTGTACCAGGCATTCCTCTCTCACTTTGGGTCTATACATCAGAATCGCCCAGGGCATTTAAAAGTACCCATGCTCAGGCCCCATTCCCTAGATATTTTGATATGATTCATCTTAAGGGGACAGGGGTCTGACATTGGGATCTTAAATCTCCCCAGATGCTTTTAATGTGCAGCCAATGTGGAGAACAACTGGCTTGGGAATGTTTTAAACTGTGCAATGGGGAAGCACGTCAAGACAGAGAGATTTGGAACTGTCTTGGGATCAGAGACCTCATGAGAAGAGAAGAGGCCCCCGTAGACACTAGCAATGGAGGAGAAAGAAGAAACTCTCACTATTAATTTGACAATGAACAGTAGATTTGATCACTTTTCCTACCAAATGTAAAGAAAAACTAGATTTTTCACCAATCTTTTTGTTTCTTCAGGTCTTCCTTGGTAGCTTTCTGTTAGAGGCCCACAAGGAGGCTCCTCCCCAAAATGATGGATCAAGAAGAGGATATTTATACCTGAGATTAAATCCAGAATTAATTTACTCAGTCAAAACAGTTCAGGCATTATCCCACCCCATTCCTGATCCTTCACCCCTACGGGGTATGCAGGCCCCATGAAGACCAGTCACTGGGTACTAAAATTGTTTCTAAGTAGCTTCATCCCTCTCATTCATGGTCCATTGCCCTCCTTCCATAGCCACCTCTCTTTCTTCTCTCTCTCTCTCTCTCTCTCTCTCTCTCTCTCTCTCTCTCTCTCTCTCTCTCTCTCTCT
>NW_006442508.1:8685655-8710968 GCF_000325575.1 Pteropus alecto | reverse complement strand
TCGCTCTCTCGCTCTCTCGCTCTCTCGCTCTCTCTCACACACACACCCATACCACACACTTCCACATATTGACCCCATCTGTATTTCTAGCCCAATGGGCCTTACTGCAGAGTTCTTACTAGTTCCCCCTGTTGACTCACCTGGACTGGCTTCCCAGACCTGGCCTCAGCAGCCAGGTAGGCCCTGACCCAGCCTGGTGGATGGTTCTCATGCCCTATCCTGATTCATCCTTCCAAATTCTAAAAGCCAATATAATTGATTCCCAGTATTCCCTGTAGGTACATTCTATAACGTCACTAAAAACATTGAATTAGCAAATACTGAACTATTGCTCCTAGGAGAAACAGGGTTAGCTTCCTGCATGTTCTGGACACATTTTCAGCAACCAATCAATATATAACCTCGTTTCACGTATATTTTTTAAGACACCTTATTTAATGCATATTATTGATTCATTTACATTGAACTCCCAGACGACAGCACAGTAACCTGTGCCTGAACGAAGCTCATTTAACACACCTATGCTTTCTGTAGGACACGTCATCGACTTTTTGTACTTTCAGAACACATTCGCCACAATGCCTGGGGGCTGTTTTAATCACGAACAGAATGCACAAAAATGCAAAAAATTTGGCACTTTTTATTAGACTATGAAAAGGACGCTTATTGACAGGGTGAGAAATGAAACAAGAAGGCAGATATATCTGAGCATCCATGAATAACTGTGAAAGTGCCATGAACATTGATTTCAAGGTTGCAAATAAATTTAAGCAGGTAGGTGAATTCACAACTGTAGAATTCACAAATAATGAGGATCAACTGTGTAAGCGTCCAGTTCTGAGCGACAAAGATGCCTTGCTATTAATTTAAAAATCTCCACTTTAAGCAAGAGCTTCTAAAATACCGTATAACTCAAATCAAGAGAAAATGCATACACTACGGCCATGCCACCCTGAACAAGCCTGATTCCATACGATCTCGAAAGCTAAGCAGGGTTGGGCCTGGTTAGTACTTGGATGGGAGACCACCAAGGAAGACCAGATGCTGTAGGCGCAAAAAGAAAAAAGAGAGAGAGAAGAGAAAGAGAGAGAAAACACATATAATGTTGTTACCCTTCTCTTTTTTTTAAACTAAGAAATTATTTTCATGGGAAAATACTCATATTTCCAAAGATAATTTAAGGTTGTTGTTGGATTTTTTTTCTGGACCAATGAAACAATAGAAAAAATAACATAAGTACATTGTGTAGATTTTGGCTTTTCACTGGAACAGTATTTTGGAGTAATGAGAAATAGACATATTTGTGGTCTTCATTGTAGATAGAGAGGATTTTTAAAAATTTTTTTCAAAATTGTATCATTCATTTAAAAAATCAAACTAATGTGTGCCTGTCATATTAAAACAACGGACTCTTTCTAAGTCAGGAGTGTCAGCCTCTGTGTGTCCAGCTGAGATCTGCTAGACAGAGGCACAAACTAACCCTCACCATCATGATTACCTCGAAGATTGAGCAAACATAGAGAGTGGTATCTTTTTCCCATCTCCCAGGTCTGAGCTTGTCCCTTTACCTCTGCTTCAGCTCTGTTGCTACGTCCATGGGTCAAACAGCTTTGCCTTTGGTTCAGAGCTGAGTTGGGCAGGACAGCGGCCTGTGTGCAGCCGAGACATTTGGAAGGCAGTCTGTGTCTTTTACAACACATGTTCTTTCCAGGGCTTGGAATGAAGTTATGCTTTGGCACTGCCTTGGATGTTTTTTTAAAGGATGGGCCAACACAAGAGCAGAAGGCACCAGAGTGAGTTCTTCGCGCTGATACTCTGCCCCTTCACTAATGTCAGCATGAACTTAGTCTGCTTCTTGGTGGTGAGGACCTTCAGCCATTATTCTGGCTTCTGCTGGGGGCAGCTTCTAGTCCTGTTTCTTTTTGTGGATGAGCTGAGGGATGGCTGGAGACAGGAAAGAGGGGGCTTCAAGAAAAGTCTGCTACTTTCTCCCATCATTCCAACTGTGTGGCTGCCTCCAACCTTGGCCTAACAGAAATCCTGGAGCTGACTCTGTTTATAGTGAATTTAATTTTCACTCCCACTTGAAAACTTGAAGAGACGCTAAAGAAAAATGTCTTCAAGTTGCGTGTTGTAAACTGATACCCATACTCTTTTCTTTTGGTTGCTTCCTAAATGCAGTTTTCCTTTGAGACTTGTGAAGTCCAATTAATGTAAACCCTGGATCCACTTAACCCTAAGCTGAGCACTCCCATTGAATGCCATCCTGGAATCCTCCAGTGGGAAGTGCGGGAGGCAGGCTGGCTAATGAGGAGCATGGAGGGCTCCCTCTTGAAGCACTTCCAGATCTTTCAGAGGAGTAGCAATGGCAGTGGAGACTCACCAGGTTCTGGTTCAGAGTATTAAATTTGAACAGATTACAGTATGCATCTTCAGAGATGTGCTAACTCAAGACTGACCCACCCATAGGCACATTTAAGGAAGAGAAACAAATTATTTCACTTCTATGCATTCTTTCAACAATTATTTGATTTTTTAAAAATGTTTCAATTTTCTTTTCTTGAGAATGATAGAATTCAGTTTGGAATTATTTCATTTTATTGGAGTCAAGGGCATCAATTCAAAGCAGAAAATCCTGTTTTGTTGGGTTACTTTCAATCTAAGAGCTTGCCATCAAAAAAAATTCTCATGGAAATAATGTGAGAGTCAACCCAAGTTATTTGGAAGGAAATTAAACTTCCAACATGATTGTTCAACTCTGTGAGAATTAGTTTAACAAAATTTGATTGGGCTTTTCTTATAAATGTGAGTGAGCAGTTCACATGATGAATATACCCTGAGGACCAGTCTGTATCTTCCAGGACCGTGATGAGAGTTAAGAGGATGGGAAAGCTCCTAGGTAATCAAAAACTCCAAACCTGGTCCCCTTCATAGCATCTAGGGGTATCTCATTACACTGGCTAAGCTTTCCTTCTCCCTGAAGACACCACTAGCCTATGACACAAAGGCTGGGTACAAAGTTTGAACTGTCTCAAGCCATACCCCCATTAAAAACCAGTGAGTGGACCTGGAGCAAATGAGGCTGAAGGAAACGAAGCGTTCCTGCTGGAGTATCGTGCTCCCACAGGCCACTGCTGGCCCCGGATCCTCAGTCAATCTTTATATAGAAATTTTTGCCAAAGAAGTACAAAGAATGAAGGTTCAGTCTTCCAGACTACTTGCCGTGCTCCTAGATTCACTTTCCTTTTCAGACTCTTGGCAATGATAGGCATACGGCATGTTTTTTATTAAATTTCAAAAGTAAAATTAATACTCAGCTCTTTGGTTTTTATGATTATAAAGCTCTTTTCCGAAGGCCCTAAAAAACCTCAGAGCTTTCTTTGGATCACAAAAAGCTGAAGAAGAGTTTGTTTCCTTTCTTTGGTTTGCCTATTTATGGTGAAAATAATGGAAAGAAATGCCTTTTGATTAAAGAGAGATTTGATTCTCTGTGTTGGCTAGCTCCCAATTTTGTCAGCTGTCCATATGGCTTCTGGTGCCCTTCTAATCTGGCCTCTATGGTGAGTTTGGGTGATCTTTTCAAAATGCTGTTGTGACCAACACCTAACACAGTCCCTGACTCAAAGCATGTTCCATAATGATTTGGTAAATGAATGAAAGAGAAAATGAATAGTAGCTTGCAGGTAGCTAATCTCTACTTATTTTTTCTTTAAAAAAAAAAACAATTTTCTTGAATTATAATCCACACACCATAAAATTCACCCCTTCAAAGTAAACACTTCAGTGATTTTAATATATTTATAAGGTTGTACAACCATCACCACCATTAAATTTCAAAACATCTTCATTACCCTCCCCCCAACACAAACAAAACCCCAGACCCAGTCACAGTCCCTCGCCATTTTCCACTCTGCTCAGCCCCTGAAAACTGCTAATCTATTTTCTACCTCTATGGATTTGCCTATGCCAGGAATTTCTTTTAAACATATGAGGCCTGTTTTGTCAGATGTCTTTCACTTAGCATGTTTTTAAGATTCATCCATGTGGTAGCCTGTATGAGTACTTTATTCTTTTTTATCAGTGAATAATATTCCATTACGTGGCCATACCACATTTCGTTTATTTATTCACCCATTGATGGACACTTGGGTCACTTCTATCTTTTGGCTATTGTGAATAATGCTGCTATAAACATGGGTGTACAAATATCTGTTTGGGTTCCCGCTTTCAATTCTTTTGGGTATATACCCAGAAGTAGAATCACTGGATCATGTGATAATCCAATGTTTAATTTATTTTATTTTATTTTTTTTGAGAAACTGCAGTACTATTTTGAACAGTAGGTCCACCACTTTACATTCCCATATCCAATGTTTATTTTTTTTTTTATTTTTTTTTTTAGTAACCGCAGTACTGTTTTGAACAGTAGGTCCACCACTTTACATTCCCACCAGCAATGCAAAGGGTTTTACTTTCTCTACATCCTGGCTAATACTTGTTATTTTCTGTTTCTTTTTTTGTGTTTTTTGTTTTTGTTTTTTAATAAAAACCATCCTAATGGGCGTGAAGTGATATCTCCTTGTGGGTCAACATTTGTGTCATCTGTCTTTTTTATTTTTTATTTAGTTATCCTAGTCTGTGTGAAGTAGTATATCATGGTTTTTATTTGCATTTCTCTAATAATTAATGATGTTGAGCATCTTTTCAAGTGCTTATTGACCATTTATATATCTTCTTTGAGTAAATATCTATTCAAATTATTTGCCCAGTTTTTAATGGATATGTTTATTTTTTTATTGTTAGTTGTAAGAGCTCTTTATATATTCTGATGTAAGTCCTTTATCTGATATATGATTTGCAAATATTTTCTCACATTCTTTTCATTTTCTTGATGGTGTCCTGTTAAACACAAAATTTTAATTATTATAAAGACAATTTTTTTGTTGTTTTTGCTTTTGGTGTCATATCTAAGAAACCATTATCTAATTCAAGATCATGAAGATTGACTCTGATGTTTTCTTCTGAGTTTTATTGCTCTTGCTCTTACATTTAGGCCAATGATCCTTTTTTAATATCGATATATAATTAACATATAACATTATATTAGTTTTAGGTGTACAACATAATAATATGATGTATGTATGTATTGTGAGATGAGTACCAGAATAAGTTTCATGATATCCATTATCACACATAATTACAAAAGTTTTTTTCTTGTGATGAGAACTTTAAAAATATTATACTCTCTTACCAACTTTCAAATATGTAATACAGTACTGTTAACTATAGTCACCTATAGCCTATGATCCATTTTGTGTTAATTTTTATATATGCTATACCTATATTTAAAATATATATATATTAACCTAAAAATATATCAATCTTTAAAAAAAAACAATTGAATTTGTCCCTTACTCTGCAAAAGAGGGTTATTGCTACAATGTTGGGCAATTTCCTTAACTAGAATCATTTTCTTATAAGGATGTTTATATGCAAATTTTTTCTGGTGTTTAGCCATATACACATTGTATTTAATTCAGAAAATGCCTGAATATTTCATTTAACCAATCATTTAATGAAACTTTGTGTGTCTAATATGCACACACAGCTTTCCAAGAAGTAAATGGTCCACAAAGCCAATACTACAGAAAGGTCAAGTTGAAGGACAACCCAGGAAAGGCTTTTGGGTTTGGTGATTAGAGATCACAAGTGCCCTGTGAGTGCAACTTCAGCAGAGTGGGAGGGTTGGCAGTGAAGTCACAGCTAAAGAGACTATTTGTAGTGGAAAAGAGAGAAATAAGATAATTATTAAAAGGTAAAAAAGAGTCAAGTAAAGAATTGTTCAATATAAGCATGTGTGTATGTTAAGAGATAGCCAGTAAGAAGGAGAGCCTGAAGGAGCTCAAGAAAAGGTGAAGCTGACAGCCCCATTCTCAAAGGCAAGCAGAAAGGGTGGCGTTGGGAGCGTAGGTTGCACAAATAACTTGGAAATCAGAGAAAAACCTATATTCCCTTGAGGAGTAACTACCTATATACAGATCTTTCAATTCAAGGTTGTAATTTAAACTAAAAGAAGTTTAAAACCTAGAACGTGACTTTCGGGTGCAAAGAGACCTGAGTTTAAATTCTGGCTTTGCTACTCATTAGCTGTGCAACCTTGGGCGAGCAATTTAATTCTTCTAAGATGCAGTTTCCTCTTCTATAAAATGGGAACAAAAATAGATCTAACTCATCAGGTTGTTTGTGTGAGAATTACATCATGTCTACAATAAATCTCTTGATATTTATAAATTCTCAGTAGCTCTAATAAAAATAAACAAATCCATATGACTTCAATTGAGAATTGAATTGGTTGAAATTATATTTTATTCCATCATAACCCTCTTCCTACAACTTAGTCACAATACTCTTGACAAATATGTGAGAAGCACATATGTTTTGTATAAGACTTGCTCTTGACATAACACTCGTGCCATATTGAGTCAAATCTCTTTCTCCTCCCATCCTCTGGTGTAACTGAGGTGAAGTTAGCTCGCATTTTAGACAAGCAATTGGCTGACTTAGATATAGTCCAGCCATATAATGTACACGGTACCACGTGCTCAGTCCATGATGATGGGTCCTAAGTGATGATATCAGCACACGATTCTGAAATCTCTTCCAGCCCTGAGCAAGGATAAATTATTAAAGCTCTTTATGACTGAATATCGCCATACAACATTTTCTCTAATCTCTGAGTAACAAAAGAACAAACTGTTTCCACCTTCCTTGTGCAACTCTATTCACTCTGGGCAAGACTCATTAAAACTCCCTTCTCAAAGAATAATATTTTACTTCTAAGAGACATAAAATTGTGAAAGATAATGCTATTGATTTCCAGTTATATTAGTTAGACTGTAGAGTCCTGTGACGTAGACAATGGTGAGCAATCTTTCTGGCAGCATATGCCTCAGCCCAACTCCTGTACTCTAGTTTCTCCGGCAATGCTGGGTTCCGCACCCCCCTCCCCCGCCCTCAATAAATACAAGTAACTGCACTGTATTAGGAACTTGGTATTTTTCAAATATTTTTTGTTTATACTTTTAAACCTTTTCCCTCTCATGAGCTCCCTTCTTTGTTCTCTTTACTGTGTCCTGTTGTAATAAGAGGATTTTGTTTTCATACCCATTTGGAAAACTTCCTTCCTGGCATTCAGATTCTCTCCTCAGATGTCAGAATGGGAGATAATGGTTCATTGCTAGCCCTTGGGTAGGGGAGAGACGAAGAAAACAAGGAGAGCTGTAGTCTCTATGGGCCGGTCAGGTTGACACACTTCATGTGTGAGAGTGGCCCAGTGTGCGCCAACAGTAGTTTACTGTTCACTCCCACGACACCGGGGCATTAAAATGCAAGGCTAGTGTTTTAAAAATTGTCAGTATTTTCTAATCTATGCACTCTTTGCAACTTCAGTAGGTTTTCTAAATAACTTAATCACTCAGAACAAAGTTGGGTTTATTGCAAATGCCAATATTTTAAATCAAAATCCACTCTTCCTGGCTTACGACATGCCCACAATCTTTCTGAAGCAGATTCTATTCAAGTTTCCTTCTCATGAAAAACTAAATGTGCAATAAATAATGTTTTTAAAATATATCTAGGGAAATAGGGAAAACAATTTAGTGTAACTTGCCTATAAAAGAGATTTTGAAAATTAATTATTATCCTCTAGCGATCTGTTCAAATAAAACCTTAATTTCCAAAAGTTGCCTATATACCACAAATATTAGAATTTTAGTACTTAAAAAGTCTGTGGTAGGGTGGGGAGGGGGACCTTTGGGATTGCTTACCCCACCTCCCCTGCTTATTAATGAGGATACAGAGCCCAAGGAGGTGAAATGGAAGGCCCAAAGCAATTCATTGCTGATGAGCATTGTATTTAGAACCCAGCTCTCAACCCAGTGCCCATTTAATTTCATGCCACTGCTTCTGTCTTTCGAGGTAGGATCTGGTAAATGAAAATATAATGAGAAATAATAATGTAAACTTTTCAAAAGTAGAAACTAGATTTTCTTTTTAACACCTAGTCACTTCCCAGTCTCCTTTTGCTCTAACTTTCTGTCTGATTCTCTTGATGCTAATGAACCAGACAACTGACCAGGATTATGTGACTGTGAAAAGTGTAATAAAGGCCTCAGGCAAAATTCACTGAAGATACAGTATTTACAGTAGGTATTTGCCACATCTTATTCATCCACACATTTCATCAGATGAATAATGACTAAGCATCAATTATATGCAAGGCAACTGTGAATCCCTGCAAATTACAGAGACAAATAAAACAGTCTCCCTGCCCTCAAGAAGCTCCCAGTCTAGTACTGAAGACAAATAGGTAAATAAACAACCTGCAGTCAACGTGCTGTCATAAAGGGATGACCAACTTCTCTTGGGTTCAGAGAAGACAAGGAAAGGAAAGGCATTTGGGGCAGAAGGTGCTACATAGAGAATATGTTAGTTTGAAGAATTGTTAGGTCCTTCACAGTAGCTAGAGCTGTGCTTCTTAAACTTTAATATGCACATGAATCACCCAGGGTTCTTGTTAAAATGATGATTCTGATTCTGCAGTTCAGGCATGAGCTCTGAAATTCTGGATTGCTAACATGCTCTGAGGTGATGTCAGTGTGCCCTGTGGCTCCCACGTTGAGTAGCAGGGAGCTATTGGGAAGATGAAGGTGGGCACATAGCAGGAGCCAGTTAATAAAGTGTTTTGAAGGTGGTGCCATAGAATTTGGATTCTCTCCTGAAAGTAACGGTAGTAAGAAACGTACTCGAATAACTGAAACTGATGTTGGCTTCCTAAGTCTATTGGAAGCTCAAAAGTTATTTCCACCAGGAAGCTTTCTCACCCTTTCCTGAGAGCCTGTTGCACTGTATGTTAATGACAATTTACTCACCTATCAAATTCACTTAACTCTAAGCACTGGAAGAACAGTTATATCTTTTTCAGGATTGAATATTCAAATTGAGTGCACCCAACACCTATCACTGTATCTAATCCAGAGAAGTTTTTCCATAAACTTTGGTCATATGATATGTTTGGTCTAGATCAGTGGTTTTTAAATGTTAGCATGCATCAGAATTACAAGGGACAGGGCGCTACTTAAGACAGAGATTGCTGAATTCTACCCGCAGTATCTGAGATTCTGTAAGTCTAGGGTGGAGCCCGAGAGTTCGCATTTCTAACACGCTCACTGATGATACAGATGTAGCTGGTCTGGAGACCACACTTTGAGAACCACTGGTCTAGAGGAGACCACTGATTACTTCCTAACAAGCAGTATTGACAAATGTGATAAAGTATGTTAATGGCTAAAAGCATCGACTCTATGCTGTGGAACCTTGAGCAAATTAGTTAACTTCTTCAGGCCTCAGAGTGCTCAACCATAAAATGAAAATAATAATTATTGCACCTAGCCCCTAGGGCCAATGTGAGGATTCAGTGAGGTAATATATATAAAACACTTGGGAACAGCAAATAAGTATTCATTTTTATTGCTAAAGGAACTCGCCTCACTTGCCATTGGCACAGAAAGAACAAAACAGATTTTTAACAAAGCCACAATGTGTTTCTTTACAAACATAATTGGTAAATGTGAATTTAATCTCTAATCTTGTAAATCTGTAGAAATATCATAGCTCCTGTTGCATTTTTATAACCACGGTTTTTATATTTTCTTTATCAGAGAAAACACCAGCTGACCCCTGGGTTTGTTGAAAGATCTCTACTTCACACTGATCGGGATGGCTATTATTAAAAAGACAGATAATAGCAAATGCTGGAGAAATTGGAACTTCCATACACCACTGGTGGGAATGTAAAATGGTGCAACCACTTTGGAAAACAGTTTGGCAGGTTCTCAAAATGCTAAACATAGAGTTTGACCAGCAATTATACCCCCAGGTGTGTAATATACTGAACAGAATTAAAAACATATGTCCACACAAAACTTTTATGTGGATGTTCACAGCAGCATTGTTCACAGTAGCCAGAATGTGGAAAGAACCCAAAGGCCCATCGATCAATGAATAGCTAAACAAAATGTGGTATATATCCATACAATGAGACATCATTCAGTCATAAAAAGATATGAAGTACTAATGCAGGCTACAAAATGGATAAAACTTGAAAACATTATGCTATGTGAAAGAAGTTTGAGAAAGGCCACATATTGCATGACTCCTTTAATATAAAATGTACAAAACAGGCAAGTCCATAGAGACAGAAAGCAGATTAGTGGTTTCCAAGGCCGAATTAAAAAGGGAATGGGGAGTGACTAGTGATGGTTTCTTCTGGGGATGATAAAAATGTTCTGGAATTAAATAGTGGTGATGGTTGCACAGTCTTGTGAATATACTAAAACCACTGAATTGTATACTTAAAGGGGTGAAATTTCATGGTATGTGAATTATATCTCAATGTAAAAGGAAAAGTTTATGACTCTATAATCCCATTTGCTGAGAATAACATTTTATGTTATAGCTGCACTGTCCATAAAGTAGCCACTAGCCACATGTAGCTCTTGAGCTCTTAAAATGTCCAAAGGGAGCTGTGCTCTAAGTGTAAAATAACACTGGAATTCAAAGGCTTAGTGTAAAAAAAAGAGGAATATACATGATCTAAATACATTTTTAAAAATCAAACTATTTTAAATATATTTAGTTAAACAAAATGTAATGTTAAAATTAACTTATCTGTTTATTTTTACTTTTTAAAAATGTGGCTACTAGAAATTTTAAAATTCTGTATATAGGTCCCACTGTGGCTTGCCTTATCTTCCTATTGGTAGTCTCTGCCTTCAAGGTCCTCTCCAGAATGTTCATGTCTTTGTAGAGACACATGTCAGTGCACCTGGGGACTAGCGAATCTGAGGCTGGTCCTTTTCCTTTACATAAAGGGCTCTGTACCCAGGGCTTGATTAGCTCTTTTTCATTAGCATGACTCAACACATGTAAACAGGGCAATTCAATGGATGTTTCCAGTTTTTGTTCTTTGAGTAGAAAGCCACCTGCAAAAACAGAGCCTTGTTATCTCAAAGAGCAAGGTTCTGGGTCATTATTATTTTAGAAAGTACTTTTTTGTATCTCTTGCTAATGAACGACACAGCAAGTCATCTGAAAAAGAAATTTTTAAGGCATAATTTCTTTTCTCCTTCAGAGTAACTTTTTTCCAAGGCTCGAGTCCTGTGTCAAAATGTTCTTAGCCTTGACATGTATTTCTAGATGTCAGTGAAAATTGGTCATTAGAATTCTCCTAGAAGGGAAAATTGTTTTTAAATGAGCTGAACACAGGATTCATTTAGTAGGCGAAGTAGTTAAGGACAAATTATTTAAACAATATAGGATGTCTATCAGTAAAGAAGTTAAGTAGGTTGATTGCTTTTTTAAAAAAAAAATCATTATATCTTTTTATTGTAAAAACAATATATATTATTTTGAAAATTTTCAAAATCACCAAAAAGCAAAGAGGAGTAGATAACCAACACTCCTAATCACATTAACAGAGATAATCATTGTTAATATACAGATGTCTGTCTTTCTAGAGAAAAGCAGGTCTTGATAAAACAAAATTATTATATAGAGAAAACTGGTACAAATTCTATTGTGACTATTGGTCAACGAGTAGTAGAACATTTATTTTTCATCCAATCAAAAATAGACCCTAAATTTTGAGAAGATAAATCCAAATTTTGAGAAGATAAATCCAATTTTTATAGGTTTAGTTACATAACACCCCTGTGTTACAATTTAGTGGCTGGGTTGAATGTAATCTTTTAGCCTTTACTTCAATTAAACAAGAAAGATATTTACATTACACATACAGAACATGTGGGTGGGCATATCTCTATACATTTTTCTTTTCCCTTCTCCAAGAAGGTTGTATAAAAATATTTACTGCTTTCCTATAGGCTCATGCACATGGTGTAGCATTCACGTCATGAGGCAGAAGGATAGATTATTCAATGGAGTTTTTATGGATCCACATTTAAGTGTTTCCCCAGCTGTGTTTACAGCTTTGGGTTTCTAAGCCTCTTGAGAAGTAATCAGTTTTGATCATCCTAAATCCCAAAGTAAATTTTATGTTCTGCAGATTATTCTAGTTGCTAACACAGGTTAGTCTGGCCTAGTGAACCACTTTTAGTGCTGTAACGTCCCAAAATGAAAGCTGTGGTTTTGCTTCAAGGAAAGAGGGAAATTTGGATCATGCCTCAGATTCTTCACTGCCAGAGGTGAGGTCTCAGAATTTCTTTGCTTTTTTTTTTTTAAATTTTATGTTGTCTTACTTTGTGATCATTTCATTGTATAAGTCTAGACTCTTCAAAATAATATAAATCTCTTTAGAGTCAAGATTCTTATATGATGTTATCTTTTTGTATTTATATTTTTTATAACTTTCTGTGTACAAGTGCAGACATATATTATGCTTTCAGTAATACTTGTTTCTTGACTAGTGAGAAGTACGATTATATTTAAAAGTTTAGGAGATTGAAAGTTATAGATGATTTCTTCTTAGATAACTTCAATAAATGACATATTTAATATTCCTTAGCTTAAACCTTCCAACTGTAACTACACAATTAGCCATACTTGGAGCCAGAGTATTGCCTAAGAGCTAAGGCTCTGCCATTTAAGTGTGTTAGCTTGGGCAGATCGATTAACTGTGCCTCCTTATGTGTTTCCTTATGGAAATGATAAATAATTAAATTAGTTAATTTATGTAAAGTAAATGGCACAATGATTGGCATTTTGATAAGGTGTCAATAAAGATTAGCTGCTCCTACTGCTGCTCCTGCCACTAATATTAGTACAACCACTAGACTATTGACTAATGAGCTCAGTCCTCCACCAATTGGAGAGATACTCTCTTCTCCCAGGCTGGGATTTTTGAAAACTATCTATGTAGAAAAGTGAGGAAACATCTGCAGAGCTGGCCAGGTAAGCCAAATCAACCACACCATTAATTTTGTCACACATGCAAGTACTAAGAAAATGAGATAAAAGTGGCAACAGGTGTCCCATGAAGTACTTAATTCGGTCAACATATGCTGACCTCCCACTGACTAAACGGTGCTGTGCTGGGTGCAGGATACTGAAAAGTAGACATAAGAGCTAGTGGCTGCTTTTGCAATCTTCTGTCTCCTATGAATTTTTAAGTGTAGAGTACCTAAGAATTATTTGTGTCCATGTAGGGAATGTGTTTTCTTAGATTTCTACGGGGAAAAAATAGAAAAGGAGGCTAATTATACACAGAACACTAGAAAAAAGAAAGACATGATAGATATTGAATTAAAATGTCCAAGCCTCTGTATTAATCAGCTATTGCTATATGAGAAAACACTTCAAAACTCAGTGATTAAACCAACAACCATGTATTATTTCTCACAATTCTGGGGGTTGGCTAAGCTATTCCTCTGCAGGTTTTGCATGGGATCACTTGTGAGGCTGCTTTCAGCCTAAAGTTCCAAGACAGGAGTTGGAACTCACTCACATTTCTGAGAGTTGGTGTGGCACTTGACGAGGACCTCAGTTCTCTTCCTAAGGCCTCTCATTCAGCACTAGGCTAGCCCAAGCATCTTTACAAGATGGCCATCTAAAGGTCCCAAGATGGCAAAGTGGAAGCTGCAAAGCCTCTCAATGCCTAGACTCTGGCACTCTCACTCTGCCCCAAGGCCAGCCCAAGCAGACTCACAGGAATGGAAAAATAGTCCCGATGTCTTTTGGGGAGAAGCATATCACACTGCACAGGGGTTGGACACAGTATCAGTTAACTACTGCTGTATACAAACCACCCCAAAAGTTCATGGCTTAAAACAACAAGTTTTTATTCCTCTGTGATTTACTAGAGACCATCATTATACTCATCTCCCACAGCCTGTTCACCACTCTAAATTGTGGCATTTTCTCTTTGGTGGCATGTTTATTTCTCCTGTTTCTTTCTGCAGTTAATCAATTTGAAGTGTCATGGCCAAACTAGGGTCAAGGATATGAGGAAAAAGGAAAATTACATTTCTTTCTCACTCTCAGAGTTCAAAAGCAGATGAATGAATTTAGAAATGGCTCCAAAAGTCATCTTGGGACAAGACGAAGAGAGTACATGTTTTAGTAAAGAAAAGGAGCCAGATTCTGAGGTGGGGCCACACCCCTGGAATCTTCTCTGCACCTGGAGCTTCCTTTGAAGTGAAGGAAATTGCTCCACCACAAGGAGTCTGAAGGAGGTGGACAGATGTGAGCATGGAATGTAAAACAAGTAAATATTCTGCAAACATCAAGGAGGCAATGGACTCAAGTAATAAACAGCGTGGGCTGACTAAAGGCACCTCAAGTTAGTACTCTTGCCTTCCCATATTTACTTTATATTTGATCCTGAAGAAGGTCCCAATTTAGACAACTCTAGAATTCTAAGACCTGTGACCTAGAGACCAATTGGTCAGTTCCCCAGGTACCTGCAGCAGAGCCTTTGCCTTCTGGCTTCTCTGTTGTAGAGAAAGAACCATTGCTTTCTTGACACACCTAGAGGATCTGTCCCAAATGGCATGATTTGCTTTACTTAGAAATGTTAACCTGGAAGTCATTTTGAGGAAGGAAATATGGACAAGAAAGGATAAATGTAGGAACCCCAAAGGATATCCACTCCAGAAGGGTGGGGGAGCCCTTCTAGTGTCTTTTTCTGAGGTGAAACACTGTGTCTGGGAGGGGAAGTCTTAGAATTAAGTATGGGAATCCCAGAATCAGAAATTTTTTCCTGGAGAATGTATTGGTGCCGGGGAACAAATGGAATAGTAGATTTTCATGGAAAAGAAGAAGTTACCGTGAGACAAAGTCCCTCTAACCGGCTGGGTGAGTTTTTATGTCTGAACAGCACACAGTCATCCATTTTCACAAATACATGTAGGTGATCAATTCAAGGATAGGTACATGTGTGTGGTCATGCGTGGGTGGTCTTTTTGTTTGTTTGTTTGTTTGTTTTCTTTTTTTGGCTTGGTGTTTTCTCTTTTCCATACATATCAATTCCCAACCTACCCACTTACCCAGATAACCCATATTAATAATCCAGTACATATCTATCTTATTTTTACCCATGGCTATATAATCATATACAGATGCATGAGCACGTACACATACGAATGCTTTCTGATCATTATTTTTCAAAAATAGAACCATATTATACATCTTTTTTTCTGCCTCGTGCTTTACTCAGTCAATGATACCTCCTGAAATTTTTCCTGTCAACCAACACAAGTCTGATCCATTCTTCTTAATGGCTATATTGTTCCCTCATATGGATATGCCATAGTTTATTCGGCCATTCCCTTGCTGGAAACACATCATAGCTTTTATAGACAATTTGCAAAAAAAAAAAATAAAATAAAATAAAAAGAAAAAACAAAACAAAACAAAAAAACTTCCTCCCTCAAAAACAAACAAACAAACAAACAAAAACTCACTTTTATATAAATCCTTATGTTCTCACTATTTCTATCAGAAAGGTTCTCAGGAAAAGGATTGCTGGCCTAAAGAGTATATATATTTTAAATTTTAATATGTATTGCCACACTGCTTCCCCAAGAGGCTGTAATATTACTCATCCCACCCATGCTGCACAAAAGTGTTCCCTTTCCTACAAACCTAACAGTAATAAACATTACAGATTTTAAAAATTTTAAACAATCTGGTGTGTAATAAATGATATCTCATTGTTAGTTTAATTTGTATTCCGCTCAGTTTTGGTAAATTTGAGGATCTTTCCATGTTTCTTAGTCATTTGGATTTGCTTTTCTGTGTATTGCCCTTTCATATCTTTTGCCCATTTTTCTATTGGTTTGTTCTTGTGTCTCATCAAATTATAGTAAATCACTGTATCTTATAAAAATTAAATATTATCTCTATTATGTATATTTCTGCAAATCTGCTATTGTCTATTGTATTTTTATGATAGCTTTATCTTAAAAGTTGTAAATTTTTTTGTTAAAAATGTCTATCTTTTCTCCTATAGCTTTGGCTTCTCAGTTTTGATCAGGGAAGTTTTCCTGTACCATATAGTGCATGTAATCTCCTAGACTTTCTTGCAACAGCTTCGCTTTACCTTTTATATTTTCGACGCATATATTTGTACTCTATCCTTGGATAACATTGGCATCCAATGAAATATTGATTTGAATATAAGGGCTTTACAGAGAGTTCTAATAACTGGTGAGAAAATCCCCTGCCCTATCTTTATTTTTTTTTAATTACTTGTCTTTTCTTTGGTATTTGTTTTTCTCCAGAAATTTTATTTTATCCAATTGCCCAAACTAAACAAACCAGAAATACTCATCTTATTGTTAGTTTTATTAAAATACACACACAATTTGGGCATTATAATTTTTTTCGACATTGAGTCTTATTCGAGAATACAGTACGTCTTTCCATTTCTTCATTTCTCCTTTTATATATTTAAGTATGACTTTGTTGTTTACTTTCTTTTTTTTGTTTCCAAGTGTTTCATAGAGGTTTCTTTTCCACTATTTTAAATGAGCTTTTTTCATTCCTATTCTTGCTGCTGGAGTAAAGAAAAACTAATGATTTTTCTTTCTTTCTTTTTCTTTTTTTTTTTTTTTGCATCTTTTTGGATCCATCTACTCTACCAAATTCTCTTCTTAATTCTAAAAGACTTTTACTAGATTCCTTTGGGTTTTCTAGGTTTACAATCACATTATCTGAAAAAAAAACCAGATCGTTTTTCCTCTTCTTTTCCAATGTTTTTTCCAGTTTTCAAATTTGTTGCCATAAAGTTTCATGTTACATTCTCTTATAGTCATTTTAATATATGTTCTTTCTACTTCCTGATCTTTTATAACTTTGTTTTTTCTCCATTTTAAAAATCAAGCTCGTTTATCAAATGTATAGATGTTAATATAGCAAGACTTTAAATTTATTTGTATATTCAAGAATTTGCTTTTCTATTTCATTAATTTAAGCTTTTACATTATTAATCATTCTTTATTGTTCTTTTTCTAATTTCTGAGAACATGGATTTAGTTTCTTTATTTCTCATCTTCATTCTTTCACAAGAAAGGCATTTTAGCCTTAAAACTTTTTTTAATTAAATTTTCACAGAGTTTAGAGTACATTATACTTCTGCTTTTCAGAGCCTTCAAGGTTTGTAATTTCCCTTTTAATATCTTCCTTGAACCAAATATTTTCTATGTATTTCTTAATTTTCAAGTAGTGAATTTTTGTCATCTATTAATCATTTTTAAAAATGTATTGAATTAGGATAGAATCATGTAACCTATAAATCTTTACCCTTTGAATTTGCTGAAGTTTTTTTTTTGTAGCCAGTTACATGATCTTTATAACTGTTTTGGAGACACATGAAAAATAATGAAAATTCTCCATATGAGAAATGTAAGTTTTATTTCGCTATTGTGTTGGGAGCAGCATGGCACAGATGTTAAAAGGAAAGACTTCAGAGAAAATACATCTATCTTCAAATCTTGACTTTACCATGTGAGGATTAAATTACTTAATATTCTTTAAGTATATCTAGAATAGAAATTAGCACCTATGAATGCTGTATAATTAATCGTTGTAGAAATAAAAAGAATTAGTCATTTCATCTAAGTCCTTCTTTCTTTCTTTCTACAGAATTGTATAATACAGTCTGGGTTAATATTATAATTTTTTTCTTGTTTCTAAGGATAGCTTGTGGGTTAAAACATTATTCTGGTGCTATTTTTAATTAAATCTTAAATTATTAAAATGATAAATTTTAAAATGTAGTACTTCCTTGGCTTTTTTTTTTTTCTTTTAGATTTTCAGGGCTCATCTTACTTCCTTAAATGTTTCTTATCTTCACTACTTATTTTTTTTACACTTGACCACACAAAATTAAAATTTCTTTGACCTTTAATAAACTCGGTCCCAACCTCATTCTTTTTTAACTAACTTGCTTTTTACACAAAATAGTATATAAATAACCATTCTTGTTATACTTTAGAATGTTAGATTTCCTTCAGAGCAATTCAGGGAAGATAAGGTGGCCTTTGTAATAAGATTGGAATAGAGGCATGCTCCCAAAATGGTATTAAGTGTACTGAGTTCCACGGTCCATTCCTTTTTGGCATTTCCAGTTCTCTCTTTTTATTTTTTTCTTGTAGATCCAAGTTTCTGTCTCATATCATACTCCTGACTGAAGAAACTCCTTTAAGATTTTTTGTAGTTCAGGTTTGTTGGTAATGAACGCTCTCAGTCTTTTTTTTTTATTTCAGACTTTTTTTTTATCTGAAAAAGTCTCTTTTTTTATCTCAGACTTTTTTTTATCTGAAAAAGTCTTTTTTTTTAATCTCAGATTTTTTTTTTATCTGAAAAAGTCTTAATTTGCTTTATATTTGAAAGATTTTTTCATTGAATATAGAATTTTTGGTTGGAAGTTTTTCCACCTTTCAGCACTCTTTAAATTTTTTTTTTTAATTTTTCAATTGAGTTGGCATTCAATGTTATATTGATTTCAGGTGTACAGCATAGTGATTAGACATTTATATAACTTACAAAGTTATCCCCTTGATGTCTTGCACCCATCTGATATCATATATAGTTATTGCAATATTATTGACTGTAGTCCCAAAGCTGTACTTTATATCCTCATGACTATTTTGTAACTTCCAGCTTGTACTTCTTAATCCCTTCACATTTTCACTCAACCTCCCAGCCCTCCTCCCATCTGGCAACCATCACTTTGTTTCTGTTTCTATAGGTTTGTTTTCCTTTTGTTTGTTTATTATGATTTTTAGATTCCACATATAAGTGAAATCATATGGTATTTGTCTCTGTCTTACTTATTTTACTTAGCATAATACCCTCTAGATCTATTCATGTTGTTGCAAATGGTAAGATTTTGTTCTTTTCTATGGCTGAGTAATAGTCCACTATATATATGTTCTATCTTCTTTATTCATTTGTTCTTTGATGGGGGAATTAACCCATTTAGATTTAAAGTAATTATTGATAGGTATGTAGTATTGCCATTTAAATACTTATACTTATTTTACAATTGTTTTTATAATTCTCTGTTTCTATCTTATTCTCTTGTTCTCATCTCTTGTATGTTGTGACTTTCTGTAGTTTGGGTTCCTTTCTCTTTATTTTTTTTATATCTCATAGATTTTTGGTTTGTGGTTTCCACGTGCCTCATATATACCAAACTATACTTACAGCAATCTATTTTAAGTCGAAAGTCATTTAAGTTTGAACACATTCTAAAATCACTACTATTTTTACTCACCCCCTCCACATTTATGTTTTTGTCATTATTTTTTACTTCTATTGTGTGTTTGGTGTATGCCCTAATTTACTGTTGTAATTACACATGATTGTCTTAATTTTGCCTAACTTCTGTACTAGCTTTAATGTTGGTTGATCCACTGCTTTTATTGAGTGTTTGTGTTTGTCAGTGAGAATTGTTTTCCTCTGCAATATTTTCTTATTCACATTTTTTATTTTTTTCTTCTTCTTAAAGAAGTTCCTTTAACATCATTTGTAACACTGGTTTAGTGGTAATAAATTACTTTAGTTTTTTCTTGTCTGGAAAGCTTTTTATCTGTCCTTTGATCCTAAATGATAGCCTTGCTGGATAGAGTAATCTTGGTTGTAGGGCCTTGCTTTTCATCCCTTTGACTATTTTGTGCCAATCCCTTCTGGCCTGCAAAGTTTCTGTTGAGAAATCAGCTGATAGTCTATGGGAGCTCCCTTGTAGTTAACTAACTGCTTTTCTCTTGCTGCCTTTAAGATTCTCCCTTTGTCGTTAACCTTTGGCACTTTAATTATGATGTGTCTTGGTGTGGGCCTCTATGGGTTCAGCTTATTTGGGACTCTCTGCACTTCCTGGGCTTGTATGTCTATTTCTTGCACCAGGTTAGGGAAGTTTTCCATCACTATTTCTTCAAATAGGTTCTCAATTTTGTGCTCTCTCTCTTCTCCTTCTGGAACCCCTCTGCTGCAAATGTTAGTATGCTTAATGTTGTTCCAGAGGCCCCTTAAACTATCCTCATTTTTAAAATTTTTTTTTCTATTTGCTGTCTTGCTTGGGTGTTTTCAGTTGCCTTATCTTCTAAATCACTGATTCTGTCCTCCGCTTCATCTAATCCACTGTTGATTCTCTCTGATGTATTCTTCATTTTGGTTATTGTATTCTTAATTCCTATGGTTCATTTTTATGTTTTCTATCTGTATTTTTACATTCTATATCTCTTTGTTAAAGTTCTACTCTTCTCCTAAGTTCACTGAGCATTCTTATAGCCAGTGTTTTGAACTCTGCATTTGGTAGATTGTTTGTCTCCACTTTATTTAATTCTTTTCTGAAATTTTGTCCTGTTTTTTCATGTGAAACACATTTCTTTGTCTCCTCATTTTGGCTGTCTTCCTGAGTTTGTTTTTATGTATTAGGTAAATCTGCTATGTCTCCCAGTCTTGGCCAGGAAGCCTTATGTTTCAGATGTCCTGTAGGACCCAGTGGCACAGTCTCCCTGGTCACCTGAGCTGGTGTTCCAGGTGTGTTCTTTGGATGGATTGTGTGTATACTCCTGTTGCAGTTGAGCCTTGATTGCTGCTGGCACTCAGACTTACCCTCAGACTGACTGGCTGTGAGGATTGGCCATGACTACAGTGAACATGCTGCTATTCGGAAGCAGACCCCATGGAGCAGGATTCACTTTAGCAGGGCTCTGGTGCCTGCAGAGTCCACCATTTAGATGTGTCATTTGTGGTGCTAATTGGGTTGTGCTCTGGTGTGGTCTGAAACTGGCCACCATATGTGTTGGTTCTAAGACTTCTTGGGAGGGGCTCTAGTGCAGGCCAAGTTTAGCCACTGCTTGTGTCTGGCCCAGGGCCACCTGGTAAGAGCTACAAATTGATCTGTGGTTGGTAGCTACCTGGGCTGGGCTTGGAAGTGCTTGGAAGTGGTTATGCAGTGAACCAAGATCAACTGCTACTAGTGCTGGGCTGGGGGCCACTTAGCAAGAGGTCAGATGCTGAGGGCACGCCAAGGTCAGACACTGCTTGTTTGGAGTTTGTGGACCTCTGAGAGATTTTAGGAAAGTCTGCAGTGTGTGCTGAGGTCAGCTGCTTATAAGGAATAGCTTTGAAAGAAGTTTAGGCAATGCATGAGTTGGGCGGGGCAGGGTCTCAGAGAATCTCCAAGGAAGAACAAGAGCTATATTATCCAGGTTAATACAGACTCAGATTGGCACCTGTCTGTGCCTACAGGCTGGGTGGAGGGAGAGCTCAACAGAAGAACAATGGCACCTGCCAGCACTGAAGAGTGCTCTCCCTCCAGCCCTTACCCTGAAGCCAGATAATTCAGGTCCTCCCTGTATGTCCCTGGCACTTTTTGAGCTGCTATCCCTTCAATGGAGCTTAGGGAGAGTGTTTGTGAGTGAGTGAGACTGTTCTTAGGCCCTTTAAGAAGATGCCTGGGTCTACAGCAACACTCATCCAGACTGAGTTCCTGATGATTTTCACAGCCAGCTTTTGTGGGGACTCTTCTTCCCAGCACTAGTACTCTGGGTTGGGAAGCTCAGTGTGGGGCTGATACCCATCACTCCTCAGAGGACCTCGACAGTTGAGATATCCTTCCCAGTTCTTAACTGCCACACGTGAGTGTGTTGCCAGCCCATTTTGCATCTCCGCTCCTCCTACCAGTCTACATGTGGCTTCTTCTTTATATACTTAGTTATAGGAGTCTGTTCAGGTGGTTCTCAAGGGTGGTTGTTTTATAAGTTTGCTGTAATTTTGATGTGGTAGTGGAAGGAGGTGAGCACTGTGTTTGCCTACTCTGCCATCTTGACCAGAAGTTTTCCTTTCAATACTTTAAAGATGTTCTGCCTTAGCCTTTTTGGCTTTTATAGTTTCTTAAGAGAAGTCTGCCATCTTTCTTCTCTTTGGTCCTCTGTAATGTGTCTTCTTTGATTTCCTTTATGATTTTCTTTTTATTTCTGGTTTTTAACAGCTTAAACATGATATGTCTAAGAGTATGTTGGTTTTTGTGGGGTCTAGAGGTAGAGATTTACCCTTCCTGGCGTTCTATCAGTAGAAAGTCAAAAAACCAAGAATGACTCTGTGGTTTGATGTCTTATTAACTTTGGAAAACTCCCCAGTATTACCTCTTAATTTTTCTTTTGTCTCTTTTTTTGTCTTTATTCTCATGGGAGTCCAATTACATGTATGCTAATCTGATATCGCCCCGCAGTTTTTATATTGTTTTGTTTTGTTTCATTTTCACTCCTTCTCCTTATGTTCGTAATGAGTAATTTATACTGAGTTATCTTCAAGTTCACTGATTTTTCTCCCTTAAGTATGTTGGATATATTGATAACTCCCTTAATTCTCTGATGTGTATGCAAACCAAACAGGGATTGTGAGGAGGGAGAAATTGTTTTAGCACTGTCTAGTCAATCCATCTCTTTTGTTATTTAAGTCTATTCTGAAATATTTTTAAATTTTTCAACAACTCTTATCTCCCATTAATTTTGCATATCTCTTCTGTCTTGTCTAATTTATGGTCACAGTTCCAAGGCTATTGTAATAACATCCTGAAGTTATCTACCACAATTATATTTTTTTAAAATCAAGTTATTGTTATATTTCTAATAGTGTTTATTGAATACAGTTTGATGTTTGATATATACTTTGCTGTTTGATGCAAAAAGGCTTATTATTATCTTCTTTATAAAAAGGGTCTTTTATCATGATAGAATGATTTAATAATTTTAAACTTAAATTTCACCTTTGCTGATGTTAATATTTTCCTTCAGATATTTTTATCTTTGCACTTTCTTCTTTCCCTCTCTTATTTCATCACATTGGCCTTTCCTTTTACATATGCACCAAATATTTATTGAGCACCTACTCTGTCCTAGACTCTATTCTAGGCATTAGTGTATAAAACAAAAATTGCTGACCTCACAATATTCTACGGAAGGAGACAGACAATGAATAATACACATAGTAGATAAGCAATTAACATAGCATGTTACTAGTGCTAAATGCTGTGGGAAAAAAAAATAAAAATAGAGCAGGGTATGTGGGATTGGGAGTGAAAGGTGGGGAGGCTGCAATTGTAAATCGAGTGGTCATGATAGGTCCCATTGAGAAGATGACATTTGCATAAAGATTAAAGGAGGGGGGGAGCTGGCCATGTTGACATCTGGAGGAAGAGTATTCCAGGCAGAAAGAACAGCCAATACCAAGTCATAAAGTAGAAGTGTGCTTGGAATGTGCAAGGAAAAGTAAGGAAGCCAGTGTGGTTGGAGTAGAGGGATAAGGGGAAAGCAGTAAATTAGGACTGAGAATCATCGTGGATTTGGCAATAGGAATGCCTTTGGTAACCTGGCCGAGTATGTGCAGTTTTGAGGGAATCAGAGGGAAATGCCATGTTCCTCATTTAATATGGTAGAGGATACATTAATTCTGTTTCTTCTCTCTAATTTGTTTATCATTGATTTGACTTTATTTTTTGTACTCTTTCTTTTTCCTAATTTTCACAAGTTTTACCATTCCTGAGGCAGGATGTCTTTAGTCTGAATTCCTTTCAGAATTCCTTTAGTTTTCTGCTGTCTAGCCCCAAGCTCATTTCTATTTTTGCCTGAGACAAGAAGAGGCGGGGATTTTTAGCTATTCTTTCCTGCAGTCCCTGGGCACAGGAGAAAAAAGAGAGCTATGTGTGCCTTTGTGTCAGTCTGAGCAGGAAACAGGTGCTATTGTCAAACTCGGTCAAATTGAAAAGAGCTTACTAAAGGGATTTTTTCCAAAGGTGAGTATAGGGATAGTACAGTACTTGGTGCTAGTGAGACTGTGTGTTGAATGGGATGTGTTGAGTCATTACCACCTAAAAACAGAGAAACAATGACTACAACTCTGAGAGGGAGCGAGCTTGTGCCCTATGTCGGAACACCGACCACTCCACTAACATGGAAGGGGAGCGTAAATGCACATATCGTAACATGTCACTTCCCCTGGAATTCTGTAAATCCATAGCATCATCTTTTCCAGTTTTCTGCCCCTCCACCACTCTTTTCTTGGAAGAGATGATCTGTTATCTATTTTCTTCACCCAAGAAGTTCAATGCCATCTCAGACATGAGCATGAATCCTTACTCTTGGGGAATTTACCTTCTAATCAATTATATGAAAGAAAAATTAGTCTGTCTTTGACTTTGGACTGATATTTATAACACACTTTTGGTTGCAAAAACCAAATCCAGGTAACCTAAGTATATTCCAGATGTCAGGTGTGCCCCCGTGAATACCCTTTGCAGACCTTGATAAACCTGGCCTGATACCCTATACAGTGCCCATGGAAATTCAGTGTCCTCAGTACAATCTTTAGGAGTTTCTGGGTTACTTTCTCTTGCTTCTTCCTGCCTCCACACTCCCATACCAGCATGGGCTCTGCCAGTTCTGCTTCTTATCCGCCTGGCTTTTAAGTCTAGACATTTCATCCTCAAACATCCCCTTAACATCAAGCATTTCGTAAGTTTAAAGACTTTAATGATAGGTCACTTTTCATTTGGTCGCGGTTTATAAACATTCTCCCGTTTAAGGAGGTCGTACTGTGCTTGTGATACGAGAACAAATAAGGAGTGCGCCAACTTTAGTTTCTAGTATTTTTTAGTGGAGCAATGGAAAAACAGTGATATAAACTCTTTTCTAGGAAGGGTAGAAAAAAATCAGCAGCAACTTCAAATGAACATTTTGATAAATCACGTTCCATCAAATTCTCACAACAACAAATGGATTTTGGCAGCTCCCCTTCTTTCTGACTACCACCATCGATCTATAAGAACTGTTAGTATAGCGGGTGGTAGAATGTGTCATCAATGTCTGTGCTTGCTCACCCACCTTCCTTGCCCTGTCTGTCTCCATGTCATAATTACATTGTATTCCACTAATTTAACACGAAAAAATGAAAAATAAAAAAAGAAGTGTTAGTATGTGTGGTGGTCCTATGTTTTTGTGGAATGGCCATCAGAAATAAAGTGTTTTGCATTTATGAAACCATCACCAAAAATTCCAGGCAATGTTATATATAGTCCATGTAATTTGAGTGATTTTCAAAATATTTAACAATCAGTACAACACAGGCATCGACCAATCCGAATAGACCTAATCAATCAGAATGGAGTCGAGCGTAAAGACCTGGTACAGCCCCATGGTGGACACCAGTAGGATACCTACCCCACCTATAACCCCATAGCAATTCTGTTAATTCACATCATTTTGTACTAAATGCTTCTTGTCTCTTTC
>NW_006442508.1:8661001-8685581 GCF_000325575.1 Pteropus alecto | reverse complement strand
TTCCCTTTCTAAACTGTATTTTGTTCATTTGTACATTCATTCAACCAAGACATTGTTAAGCTTCTTCGTGTGTTCTCTCAATCTTTCTCAGCTCCTATCCCATTGTAGCTCACACAGTGTTTTCCCTAATAAAATCCTTGCATGTCCAATCTCATCTCAGCATCTATTTCTCTTAGGACCTAGACTAATCCTTAATGGTGGTGTCAAGATCATAAACAGCAGAGCTCACTTGTTACATTTGGATCCATCCCTATATCACTGCAGAGGCTAGTTTCATTTCCGTTACTTAGGGAATGTTCATTGAAAGACCCTGATTTCTATTTCTCACTCTGTCCCTCTTTCCATCGTACCAGAGAATCCTAAGCCTTCCTGATGAGGATCCACTTTTCCTTTTTTAAGAAATCTCATGTGATCATTTCCAAGGGAGAACACTGGTGCTAACAGAAGACAGCCATTTAAGTAGGGGTAAAGAGGGTAGATGGTATACAGATTCTATAGAATGGGGAGATTTGTAGGAGTGGGGATAAGGGGCAGGGAGAAATCATGGTAATCAGTTTGGAGAGTTTGCTTTGAGATGGCTGGCACTTGGGACTGGCCTGTTGGTGACCGCTGGCACATGGTTCCTGGTTCCTTTATCCTAGAAAAGATGTTACCTTGAAATGGATTGAGGATTGTCCAGGAATCTCACAGATCTTCTCCAAACTTCATGTTCAAAGGTGTGTGCAGCAGCCTGTAGGGGCACAGATGAGGAAGAAACACATTTAGCACTACTGTCCCCTCTACCAAATCCCCACAGTTATGTGATATTGAAAAACATGAACAGTGTTGATCCAGGTGCAGCCAAATCACCTAGAAGAACCAGCTACTTTAGTTATAGTCACCCAACATGGGGCTGTGAGTCCACCTGTTGCAGGACTTGTCAAAGTTGCACTTCCAGTCCACCTCCTCCAGCAACTAAGAGAAAGTGGGAGAGGACTGAAAGGATGGCCTTTCCCCTTGCCAAATCACATTAGGGGTACAAACTGAACTGGAAGAACCGGCCTGACCACCCTGGGCTGATGGTTGGCACTGATATTGACAAAGCCTCATATTAAGACAACACAAACAGGGAACTTGGAGATCTGGGGCCTCTATTACCCAGCCCAGTTAATAACACTGCTCTTAGCTCTGAGCACTTCATAAACACTTATTGAACTGAGTTGAATGAATTTGAAAATAAAATGCTGGCCTCTCCTCAGACATTCTCCTATGCTAGTGGGGCTGAGCTCCTGCTGCCTCACCCGTGCTCTGGCCCCTTGGCTCCAGGTGAGGTCAACATCTCCAACTACAACTAGTTGAGCTTCTCAGTGATGGGGGATTCCAGGAAAGGTTCGTAATGATAACAATTCCACATTCTCATAATTAGCAAAGGATAATAGAAGGGAAAAGTATTCATTACTCTGCGATAATCTAAACTTCCTTAAACTAAAAGTGCAGCTTCCATGCTGAGCTTGGGAAGAGATGGATGCTCCTGGGGCTGGAGTAACTAGAACTGGACATGGAGAAGACCGCCCTCCACATCGCCCAACCCATGCTCACCACTCCACCTCACTGTGGCTTCATGACCACCAGGAAGTCTGCCCTTGTTTACTCCAGGTACCTGCTCATGGATTAGTGAAAGGCGCTCGTGGGGAATTTAGCTCTAAGGGCTAAAAGGAGGAGGCACTCACCCATTGCCTCCTTGGACAACTTCACTGTCCAAGTTGAAAAGGAGCATCTTCACCTGCTCATGATGTCAGAAAAGTCAAATGAACTTTACTCTACTGATACTCTGTTAGTCAGAATCTGACCAAGAGGCTGTCTCCCCAAGAATGGTGAGTGATTTTCATGGTATTCTCTTTCTTACATGTATGCTTTGACTTAGGAGAAGTAAAAGATGGCTTCTTGGCAGTGATCCCTATTTTCTGAAGACCTGCCCTTTCTTGGATGGAAGTGAAAGTTCCTCGGGAAAGAAAACACTTCCCCACCTAGAAAGCTGGCTTCTATTGTGCTTATCACACCCAAGGAGGCCAGCAACATGCTTCTCCTCTTGCTTTTGCCTTTTCTACTCCATCCCTTAGAGGGACATTTTTTTGTGAGTTACTTTATGTTACTAGTTACTATGAATTTTCAACTCCCTCAGGAAAGTTTGAAGAAGTTGGGCTCGTAGGCCTGGATAGAGCACTCTATTAGATAGCAAGTATGTAGAGGGTTGTGAGGAAAATGGTAGTTTGTTCTTCACCGAGGACTAAAGATACAAAAAATCAAATTAGATGGGATTTAAATTACACAACACTTAAAAAGCTTATGAGATTTGAGGTAGGGATCTTTTAAAAAGGTTTACTGAAGTTGCCAACTCCACCTTAAAGGAATTTCAGTTCATCTGAATTCAGTTGTTACCATCACCTGAGAACCCAAGTCTTTTTAAAGTTCTCCCAAGGTGCCAGCCAATCCTAACTATGGGCATGAAACTGAGACCAAATTGGAGAAGTAGTTAGTCTTTATACCCACCGAGAGAACCTGCTTCTATATTTGTGAAAGGTGGAAGGGATCTCAGGTTCTCTGGGGGGACATGCACAGAATTTTGAAGCAGGTTAGGTCCATGTTCCCGTAGGCTTCCTTTTCCACCTGGCCCTATGTGGCTAAGGGCTGAGAAGAGGCTGTATGGGCTCCTGGGAAGATTACAGGCTCTAAGGCAAGTTGACTGCATTCCAGTGTTGGCTCCAACATTTACCTGTTGGGCAAACTTGGGCAAGTACTTTTTAATGACTTGGAGTCTTTAAATGAGAAGAAACAAGCTCACTTTCCTCCTTCATGCAACTCTACCTCTTCCACCCCTCCATCAGAGCAATTTCGGCCTTGTGCTTTAATCGTTGGTCTTGACCTCTGCTTCTCCATTGACTATGTTCCTAAAAACAGATTTTTCTCATCCTTAACGTTGACTAGCATCTTAACAGTGTTAATAAATTTGTGAATAAGTGAGTGAATAAATGAATACGGATGTCTAGACTGTGGCATTATTTTAAAATTAAATATAATAAAATTAGTTCCCAGCTTGAGGTCTACAGGTCTAGACTTCTGGGAAAAGGAAGAGATACCTCAAGATTTAACTTAATGTGAATTCTCTCCATTCCTTCATTTCTCCCCTTATATTCATCTTTAGTCCTTTTAACTAATATATATCAAAGACATTGGGCTAAGTTCCTCCAGGTGCTGGACTATGGCCTGCGGATCTATGAAAAGTCATGTTCCCTACTTAGCTGTCTGGAGAGGAGAGAGTCTTTTAAAAATTACCATCAGTAAAATAATGGCTGAAGTCGAGTGTGTGGAGAGCACAAAACAGGCACTGATATCTGCCTGGGGAGTCAGAGAAGGTGCTGGGAAGGAGAAGGCATTGCAGCTGAGCCCTGAAGATGGAGTAGGAGTTTCTCAGGCCAAAGGAGGAGTAATACCTGAGTCTCAGGTCTGCCTGTGACCCGCTGGGCATGTTGGACAAGTTACTTTACCTCTTAGAGATTCAGTTTCTTCATCTGTTAAGTAGAGTTCCCTTGTGGGATTTCTGCCAGGATTCTGTAAGAGAACACAAATGAAGTGCATAACACCAATCCAGGCAAAGGTAAATGAACGAGAAATGTTAAGATGGTGCTGCAGGGGTAAGAGCCTAGAAGCGAGAGACCCCAGTTGTCATGGGAACCACAAACAGTCAGGTTTTTTGATGTATCCAGGGAGGACCCCAATAAATAGTTCCCTCTTTCCCACTTGGGTTGCAGATAATTTGAGAAAAATTCACAAGCATAATTATGGAGGCCCAAATATCACCTTTTAAATGGTAATGGCGAAATTGGAAAACAAAGCCTGGAACAAGGAAACACAGAGTATGGAGGCATCCAGACTGGGCATGGCAGCTTCTCACACAGAAGCCCGCCCAGAGCATGGAACAACACAGAAAAAGGCTGGCTCGCTCTCAAGACAGAGAAGTGAGGAGCAAAACCAAGTTTGCTCATTTTCCCGGTAAGGGACTCGTAGGACAGAGTGAGTAAAGGGAAGAGCATAGAGTTTGCTCTGGAAACCACTTTCCTGTGGAAATTGGGGCAGGGGAGTGCTCCCCTCTAACACAGTGTTACTAGTCATGGGGGCTGGGGGAGTAGTATTGTGTGGATGGAAAGATAAGAAGATGTCGATAAGGTTTGACAGGAAGTCAGGGACCAGATCATGAAGAGTCTCATGTACCAACAGGCAAAGCAAATGAACTGAAGGTGAGATGATCACTGGGAGGAAAGGAAGAGGCACTGACTGGGATTGCTAAGGATAGTGACAAGCGCAGCTGGCATTGCAGGGTATACCTAGTGGCACCAGTCTTTGTGCCTGTAGGAAGAGAGAAGGCTGGTGCCATGGTTTCTCCAAGTCGTGAGGAAGTCAAGAATGCTAGCAAGGAAGTGGGGTGTGGGCCAGATAGGCTTGAAGTGAAAACAGTAGGGAATGGATATTCTTGGGTCACGTACAGAAGTCCATAAACCAAGGATCACAATCAGTTCAGAGAAGGAGGCCAAGTTTGAGTAAGGGAGTGAAAAACCTGAATGGTTAAGAGAATACAGCAGAGAGTGCCATTCTCAGATTTTTTTGAAATGGAAGATTTTTGGATAATAAAAAGTTCCAAGGGGTGGCCCTGAGAATGGGCAGCTTAAGAGGAGTAGAGGTAAATGTCCTTATAGTTGAGGACGTCAAGGATGCTGATAGGGTCATCTAGGAGGACCTGGAAGCCCTCAGGATGGAGCCAAAGTTAACAAGGAGAAGAGACATTTTACATCTTTGATAGGTGGTATTGAGTCAATTATAGTGGATATTTATATGAAGGAATCAATAAAGAAACAAAGATATGACAAATTACAAAATAGCTACAACCATCACCAAAAAATTGAATAACTGACCTGGTTTATGCAAGAATAGACTCATAGGAACATAAAGATATTTACAGGTGTGGAATATAGGATTTGTGACAGTTATAGAGACAGCAACAATATAGTCCTTTTCTTTATTCCTACTAAAGAAAAGTGTTCTGGCCACAAACGTGTGTACTAAGCCTTCATAATATATGTGCCATCTCCAATAACTTCTGTACTCCCTCTACCCGAAAAGCACACAAAATGGAGGAGTGTCTGCTCCTAAATTCTAGACACAAAGACTATCCTAGAAGTTCATCTGCAAACCAGGCAATAAACAGGCTGTGAGTTAGAGGGAGAAACGCAATCTCTTCCCAATACACGGAACCAGATGGCATCTATCACATCAGCTGATATTTGTGACTGTTACTATTATTTTCCAAAATTGCCCTTCAGAGACCTGTTTATTTGCATCATGCTAAGTACTTATAATTAGCCAATGAAAATTTGGAGCTAAGTTCCTTTTTAAAAAACTGAGATCAATGTGACAGAATGTATACAGTAATTCTGTCTCATAATGCTAAATAATTTTAGCCAAAGAGGCTTTTTCAAGGGATTCTTTTTATTAAAATTAGATGGAATGTGTGCACATATGTTGTGGTATTCAGTTTTCTTAGACAATTCTACAAATATGCCATGAAAATAAAAAGGAAGCAAATAAGGGCAAAGTAATTCTGACGAATCACGAGACATGAGCTTAGCAATAGGTTCATTGCCAGGAGGAATCCTTGAGAACGCCAACCTTCATTGTGGTGACATAGAAGGAAAGAGCTTTGAAAACAGACCTCCTTTCCCCCTTTAAATTTCCCTGTCAAGATACATAAAAGAATTTAAACTAATCAAAAAGCCCAAGTGAGCTGCCTGGTTAAGTAGGACAGGCCCAACCTTGAGTTCAGAGAGCTTTCTAATACGTTCCACCTGCCTCTCCAAGGAACAAAGTTTACAGGGTGCAGTGACTGAAAAGGTGGCCTGCTTCTAAAGAGAAAGACATTTATATGGTAGCCGAAATGGCATGTCATGGAAGTTTAGCTCAACACTGAAAACATTGTCATTCTTAATAAATTACCCCATGGCCAAAATACTGAATTTCTTTCCCTCTTGTCTTTTTCTTTCTTTCTTTCTTTCTTCCTTCCTTCCTTCCTTCCTTTCTTCCTTTCTTCCTTTCTTCCTTTCTTCCTTTCTTCCTTTCTTCCTTTCTTCCTTTCTTCCTTTCTTCCTTTCTTCCTTTCTTCCTTTCTTCCTTTCTTCCTTTCTTCCTTTCTTCCTTTCTTCCTTTCTTCCTTTCTTCCTTTCTTCCTTTCTTCCTTTCTTCCTTTCTTCCTTTCTTCCTTTCTTCCTTTCTTCCTTTCTTCCTTTCTTCCTTTCTTCCTTTCTTCCTTTCTTCCTTTCTTCCTTTCTTCCTTTCTTCCTTTCTTCCTTTCTTCCTTTCTTCCTTTCTTCCTTTCTTCCTTTCTTCCTTTCTTCCTTTCTTCCTTTCTTCCTTTCTTCCTTTCTTCCTTTCTTCCTTTCTTCCTTTCTTCCTTTCTTTCTTTTGTTCTTTCTCTCTCCCTCCCTCCCTCTCTCTTTCTTCTTTCTTTTTCTAAGTGGTTTAACCATCACGAGAGAAGTAGCCAGCAGTACTGTAAAGACCTGAAGCAGTCAGTTCTTGAGGCTCTTTATAATCTGGTCCCACCTTACCTATCCAAATTTAGCATGTGACGGATCCTCCTCACCCTGGCAGGATGAACATTTCATTGTCTGATCTTCCCCTCTCCCCCACCCCCACACAGCTTTGTCTCCAAAATACACGGCTAAGATCATCCCTGCCTCCACCGATGATGTTGCCCTGCCTAGAACTGTTTGCCCTCTCACTATGTCTCCAAATCCTTCAAGGTCTAATTTATGTTCTGTTCTCCATGAAATATTCCTCAATGGCACCAGCCAACGCTAATCTTTTCCTTTCCTGATTATTCCTCCCACTTACTGTCAAACTAAGGACAGAGATTACACTGTGCTTGGACTTATATTTTGAAGATTCTGAGGTTGCCTCTGCGCTCAAGAGCACAACGACTAAGAAAATGTTTCGGGAGGCAGGAGTGGAGCAATGTGCATTGAATTTTGCCAATCCTGGTCTAAACCGTCCATCTTGGCAGTGGTTCTTATTGAAACTTAATTTTACGTTATTTCATTTCATCCAGCTGTATGGAGTTTCATATTCTTATGGCTGTTCTGATAAGATTTTCAAATTTTAAAAGTGATAAACTGATCAAGTTATAGAGAGAAATAACCATAAAAGATGACATAGGTAGTTACAACTGATCATTCCTAAGGGCCCCTCAATTTGGCCTTCCCTTCTTGGGGTTGGTTTGATAGGCCTCAAAAAGATGATTTCAAGTATGCACTAGGAGTGATGGATTTCCCGGTGTGTTTACTCATAAATATATGCATAAATATGTCCATACGTATATATGTTCTACACATATATTCTCAATGTAGAAACCAGGTTACTAATTCATTTGCAATTGGAGACATTTCTTCCCAGACACTACACTCCCCGGGCCACTTCTTCAAGGCACTTCCTTCTGATTAGAGGATAGTGTCCAGGAAGTTGCCCAGTGAGCATGAAATCAGAGCCTCCCTTCTCTTTCTTTCCAGAGGTTAAAATTGCTCTGGCCTTGCCACTTGCTGGTTGTGCTGTCCTTAAGTAAATTCTCAGCCTCTCTCTGTGTTGGTTTTTCCAGCTGTAAATGCAAATAGTAATAGCATCTAACTTTTAGACTTTTTAGACTTGGCGTAGGGTGCTAAGAACTAGCACCTGCTAAGTACTTATTCAAAGTTAGGTCTTTATGATTATTATATATATCTTTTCACCAGTATTTTGGAAATATTATTTCCAGAATAATGCAACGACCCTAATGGAATAATGAAGCCCATATTGGTTTTTTACACCTTTAAAGATTGTCCTAAATCCAGGAGTACCATGATGCATCTCACTTGAGATGGTTGATTATGTGAAATACATCTGTTTTTTCCTGTTTTTTATACATTGTACCTGGGAGTGAACTCTGCTCCTGGTTTAACTCTTGTTTTTAATTTTTATTCATCAGACCATATATGCAGATGGTTGCGTGTGTATGTGAATATTGTAAGTGAAGCTCCATAGGCTGAGGCTATTGGATAAAGCACTATGCACTGTAACCTCTTATAAATTCTTTTCCTCTACAAGTCTTCTCCCCTCCCCCCACACAAAAAAAAACAAAATTCTGTCTGTGGTTCTCCTCTCCCAAGTTGGACCTGCTGCCCTTCAGAAAAGGTGAGGCATGACTGACACACAAGGAAGGCAGGCTGCTGCAAAGACTGCTGGAGGTGAACTTTCCGGATGATTCATCAAATTGGCAGGCTCGCCCAGCTCCTCCTCCTGTCCCAGGGAAAACCCTGACCAGTGAAGGAGAAGCCTTTGCTTCGCTGATTGAGTATCAAACTGGAGGACTGGTACGGTTCTCTGAAAGACCTGCATATAAAGGCTTTGCTGCTTTCATCTTTGTTGTTTAAAAATAAAGGAATAGCCACACCTACCTTAGTTTCTATTGGATAAAAATATGAATGGTGGATTTTTTTTGTTTTTAAGCTTCCAACTCTCTTCAAAGAGCTCCCAGTTTCCAGGTGGGGAAGATAGTTTAGAGCTGTCTGGAATGGCTCCATAACTCAGGAGAGAAGCCAACCCTCTGGCAAATGCCTTCTCTGTACCCACTCCTTTGACTAAAATTTCTCCTCTTTGCCTCCCTGGTTGTTTTACAAGGTATTGAAAGACTAGCTGCACCCAGTCAAAGTCAGGCCAAGAGAAAGAATCAAGACCTTGCTTCCTTCCCTCCTCCTCCCCCTCTCCTGCTTCCCATTCGTCCTTCTTC
This sequence comes from Pteropus alecto, assembly GCF_000325575.1. Taxonomy (NCBI): domain Eukaryota; kingdom Metazoa; phylum Chordata; class Mammalia; order Chiroptera; family Pteropodidae; genus Pteropus; species Pteropus alecto. Next base: position 8,676,736 of record NW_006442508.1, on the reverse strand, counting down.
CCCCGAGCCACAACACCAACCAACTGGTCTAAAACCCTCTAAAATAGTACAATATTAGAACCTGTGGAACCAAAGCAATTTCAATAGTAGTAGAAGGGGAAAACAGGAAAGAGGGAGACAGAATGGGGGGAAAAATACAAATTTCAACATTTCTTTTCCTCAATGGGGAAAAGGTATCTCTGGGCAAGCAGGCCACCCTCCTGGGAGGGAGGACCACAGTTTCCCCAGGTAATACATTCCAGAGGGTGAATAAATTGTCCAAAGATACTGGACGGGGGCCACAGAAATACACAGCATTTAGATCCAATGATGGGAGTTGTTTACAATCCTATGAAAGATGCCAAAGGGTTTAACAGTCAGTGATAATAACTCACAGCTGTGGTGCTGGCTGGGCTATAGCATTACCCTGTCCTTTCCTGCTGGAAAAGCTGAAGCAAGCAACCAGTGACTTGTCCAGGGTCATACTCCAAGCTTGGGACAGAAATAATTCTGACTCCTCTGTCCTGGCTCTAACTAGCAGACAATGCCACCTTATTACTGTACTATTATTCGAATCTGAATCATTTAAATTGCTCTTAATTGCAGACCTATAGTGATCTGTAACTTCCTTGTGACTCTAACTGCCAGGCAAGTGGAGGTAGGAATGACCAAGGTTTTACACACTCCTGAATGTGGAATTAAAATAGGGAAAAAGTGTTTGCAAACCTGGTTTTGAAATAGCTGACAAGTGCTATATTTAGATTTTTTTTTAGATACATTTGAAATATCATGTCTGATTTCTTATGTCATAACAGAACCACTTAGGGTTCAAAGAATGTCATTCAAAAAGGAATTTGGGGGTAAATCTCAGATATTTCCCATGAGGTCAAAATTCACACTCTTCCTTTTTATGCCCACTAAATTACCGTCTTATTTTGGTGTTTGTACTTCCTTTTAAACATTTTTGTAGGCAGCTTTTGGGGAGGGTGGGAGGAGGGGGCCACGGAAGCAACCAGGCATATAAATTCAGATCTGTCCACGGGGCTGGCCACGTGCTGTGCTCAGGAAAGAAAGTACATTCCATCTGGCAAATTGCTCTAACTGATTCATTTGACCACGCAGAGACGCCACCTACCTGCTCTCAGGTATTCAGGTAAATGACAGGTGGGCGGGACCTACTGGCTGTTTCTGTAGCTGAGGTCTCAGCAATGTTTTACCTGTCGAGGCTCCCATGATGTCACACATTTCCTGCTCTCCACCAACCAATGCCTTCCTCCTTCCTCTAGGCACCTGTACACCAAGGATGAGGCTGGTCACAGCTCCGGTGGCCCAGGGAGCTGCTGGATTCACCCACAAGGCATGAGAGCTGAGGGGCTGCTACTGCTTTGAGAGCCTCAGACAGACACTTAAAAAGGTGAGCTGAAACACTTCATTTTTCTCTCAGCATTAGACCGCTGGCCCCTGAGGAATATGAATGAGGAATTTGACTGAAAAATTTAAGCTGAATGGCTTAGCCCTGGGTGTTTGCCCCAGAGGGAGAAGCCCTTTTGAGAGGGAAGAGCAGAGGGATGCCTTTGACATTTTGGTTGCACAGGAAAGTTCTCCCAGGCCAGATAGTTAATCCTTTTTGTTTCTCTTAATCATTAATCCAGCTTCCACTGGTCTGGGAAGTAGATCCGATTTTTTTTTCTTTTTTTTTTTTAACCCTGGAGTCGAGTGGAGACTTTTTTGAAACTTAACTCAAAGGTGCAGACCAGTTCAGTCTGTTTAGTGGGGGTTGAGAGGCTAGCACCAACTGAATACAGAATTGCCTTATTTGCCTTACTTTCTGAATTCATCACACCAAAGTCATTTCGATCTAAACTGGTGAAATGTCCTTAATTGCTTATCCCCCACCCCTGAAGGTCTGTTCCTCAGGCAGATGAATTCTGTTGCCTTTCTCAGGAGCCCTCCGCTCCAGTTTCCCTCCTTCTTTCTTTAAAAAAAAAAAGTCTACTGTTTCCTTTGTTCTTCGTCGAACACTCTTTTTAAAGCCACTTTGCAGCCTGGTTAGAATCGTTTACTTTCAGACCTGAACTGGCTGCCTGTTCACCTTCAGTTCAAGTAAATTCTATTTCCTCATTGCTTTACAAGAATGTTAACTTCAGGTCTGACACTTAATTTTTTTGAATTCATCCACTCTCTCTCTCTCTTTTTTTTAAAAATAATAAATATACCAAGGAGATTGATCTGCCAGGACCTGACTTTTTTTTTTTTTTAAGTAATTTTACCTCTAGGATCCATTTTTGTTTTCTTAGTCCTGATCACACAGCCTACTACTTCTGCTCTTGACAGCACAATAGCTCTACACCCAGTCCCGTTGTTAGAGAAAGGAAAGAAACCACCTCCAAACCCAGTACCCTACTGGGATAAACTTGGGAAAGAAATTCACCTTCCAGGCAGGCATTTTACTCTGGGTTTCTTCATCGGTTATTTTTCTAAAATTTCAGTTAGCAGATATATTTGTGAAAGAATAACCTCTTAGGAATTATGCTCATATTCATCCACCCAGAAATTCAAAGTACATGTCAGTTGTTCAAAAGTATAAATTAAAACAAGCTGAGAAAATTTTTGTCTCAGACAATTGCTTCTCACCACTGAGAGTCTGCCCTGTGCTTGCTGCCAACCTCCCTCTTATTCCTTGGAGGCTTGTATTGTTCTTTAATTGACCTTTGTGTCTATTCTTTTCTCCTGAGCTGGTGTGTTTCAGTGGTGGCTCTTGCTTGTTTCTTACTAGTGTTCTCACTTGATTCAGAGTTTTGTCAGCAGAGGAGAGAAAAAAATCTCTTAGATCTTGACTCTTCTGGATAAAAACTTGTCTTTAAAGCCACAAACCTCCCATAAGACTACTGCTGTTCTTTGCACAGCAGTTAATTTATGATTAAACAAATCATTTCATCACTATATGTCAGCCTCTCTGGCTATTAGAGGAACAAAGCTATGGCTACCAGGCTCCCAGACATAAGAAAGGAAAAAAACTATAGAGACAGGAATTCAGGGTCAGGTTACCTAGAATGCAGTTGCTCTCTAGAATAATTTGTACATGAATATTGTCCAAAAGAATGAAAAGATCCACAGTGGTTCCCTTCCTGTAGTAACACCATCTCTTGGTTCAAGTGGCAGTAAGGTCCGATTGAAAAATGTACAACTTCTTCTATTTATGTCCTTGAGCAAGTTACTTAACTTCCTGACCCTCAGTTTATCCATCAGTAAAACAGGAGATAATAATGCCTATGATATAATGTTGTCACGAGAAGTAAATGAGGTAACATACGGAGCATCAAGTGACAGTGTCTGGAGCTAGGTGCGTGCCACATAAAGGCTAGGTCCATCCTTCTTGAAGGCATTTTCCTGGGTTGTTTGGAGGAAGTAGTCTGATCCTATTGAGGTAAAAGATCTTATGTGATTACACTGTTAGGAACCCTGATAGTTCTTGTTATGGTTATTCATTCTAAGTAATTAACTCTAATGTTAACGGATAGGAGAAAAAAAAAAAAACAGGCAGGAGGAAGGAGAATGCTTAAATTGTGTCACTAAACAAGTCGGTCAGATTGGTTTCTGCTAGCCTCCCAGGCCGCATTTAGGGGCTGCTGGCCGCTGCTATTACTCCTACCTCTCCCTCAACAGACCCACAAAACGTGGCCCTCCACAGGTCTTTGGCGGGGCCATATCCTGTTGTCATTTGCTGTAATCTGACTTGGCAGACTACCCTTTCTGCTTTCAATTGTACTATCTTGCAGGGCAGACTGGGCGTTTGGTCTCCTCCAATCTTTCAGATAAACACCCTTCGCTGCAGCCTGGGTGAGCTACCTGCCAAGTCACTGGGAGGAGAAGGCAACTGGTTTGGAGACTTTTCTGTGGAAGGAGGGCTTGTGGATCTTTTGGATATGATTTGTCCCTCTAATGGAATATCCTCCGTCCTTCGATGACCTTGAGGCATTGCATGAGAGCAAATATGGTCCTTGGAACTTTCTTCAGATCTTACCCTATCCTGAAAAGATAAGACAGGCTTTCACCTTTCAAGAGCAAGATAACAGCCTAGTGGATTAAGGACAGGGGTTTATAACCTTGAACCTACCATTCGCTTGCTTAGGGGACCCTGGGGAAGAACCTCAACCTCCCTGCCCATTAGTTTCCTTCTCTACCTTTTCCCAAAAGAGAGATGCTAAAATGGTATACTTCACAAACCACCTCTGTCCTATAATAGAAGCTACATGAGCTCCACACCTGGGTGAGTAGGTCATACTGACTACAGAGGGGTAGGCAATGCCTCTCTAGGAAATATTAACCTTATGCATTCAGTTCAAGGTGGAACAGTGCTACTGCTTTAGAATAGTGGTCTGGTCTCTGGCGTTAGACTGTTTAGGTTCAAAACCCAGCTCTGCTGTGTACTTGCTGTGTGACCTGGGATAGGTTATTTAACCCCGCTTTACCTCAGCTGTAAATTAGAGTTATTGTGAAGATTAAATGAGTTTAAATATATTAAGTGCTTGGAATAATACCTGGCATGTAGCCATTACTAGTATTATTTTCTTGAAAGGAAGATGTAGTGGGTAGAATCAGACAGATCTGTGTTCAAGGCCCAGTTCTGCCATGTAATTACGGCTAAATAAGTTACTTAATATCTTTTTGTCTGTTTCATCATCTGGAAGATGGGATACTTACCAAACCCAAAGCTGTTGTGAGGAATAACTGAAACAATTTCATGTAAATGCCAAGTATGTAGTAAGTACTCCGTACATCTTCACTATTGTTATATTACTATCAAAAATATTTGTTATATTGGTTACAGTTAGACCTCTTAGATCATGCTATAGTCTGGGTATAATAATGATGGAAACAGTAGTACGCTGAGTGCCAAAGACTCTGAACAAAACAAATTTCCTGAAAGGCCCCCAAGGGCCTAGAAGGAAAGCCTGCTAACAAAGCTTACCTTGTTTACCTTGGAGTTCCAGGGTAGGGTAGCTGCCCGTGCAGTGTCTGGTCTTTTGCAGAACTGTGGGTAGTAGGATTCTGCAATATAAGTAAACAGTGGATTCTCCTGATGCAGTGATTCTCAGCTTCCTGGCTTCCAGTATCTCTTTTTCAGATTTGAATTCCTTGAAGTGGAGAAAATCAAGTCTTAGGATGATGACAACTTAAAAGGCCATTCCGTAAGATGCTGCCAAGAGAGGACATATGAGGGAGGCTCAAAAATGTGTCCTTCTCAATGCCTCAGTTTCACGGACATCATGGCGTATTAAACTATCCCTAATATTTGTGTGTTGGCATCACATAGACTTGCTTTTATGTGGGTGGCAAATTTATTGTCCTCTGACACTGCGTCCAAAGTGTCTAGGGCTTTTCAGAACAATTTGGAAGGAAAACTACATCACTCTTCTGGGGTTAATGGAATTTAACCATCTACTATCCCCAAAGAATAAGAGTTAACATGAAAACCATACAAGTTTCTAAGTACAAAAACTGCACTGAGATGAAATCAGAAACAGGAAATGTTGATTGTCTTCTGTAAAACTCTTACATTCACCTTTTCCTCTCGGCTCATTTTGTTCTGAGAGATATGAAGATACCACAGTGACCTGTTGTTTAGTTAACCAGAGACACAGTCAGATCAATATAAAGAACTTTCTAAGAATTAGAGTTGTCCATAAGTCCAGTAGGTTGCCTTTTGAGTTCTCTGTCATTGAAGGTGATTATTTTTTTGGTATATTCAGGGCCTGGTGTTTGCTGAATGTATGAATGAATGAATGAATGAATGAATGCCAAAGAGGTTTTGTGTCTTTAGCAGCACATACACTCATCTGTAAAATGAAGATTATATCACTGATCTCAAAGAATCATTTTAAAGATTAAATGAGAAAATACATGTAGAGTACCTAGCACAGTATCTTATACCTAGTCAACTGCTTATTAAATAGTAATACTTATTGCTTCATTTTATATTATATTCTAAATGGAAGAGGGGAGTAGGGATTTCTACTTCAGGTAGGAGGTAGACAAGATGACTTTCAAATTTGAAATCTACAGTTTTTATTATAGTCTCTTTATTTTTATTCTCTTCACCTCTGGCTTTCTTCCCCTGCTTTTCTAGAAGAACCTCTTCCACATCTTGGGGAGCCACACTCCTCAACATGGTGGATTGACTAGTACACTTCTAACAGTGGCAGTGATTCTGTCCTAATTAACAAGGGCCATTTTTTTTAACATCCTTAATTCATGATTTGGAATGTGTGGACTTAAATTCCACCATTATTTTCCAGTGACTCTTATTTGCTTCTTGTGTTTGATGCATTTGTCACAGGGACACAAAAGACTTCACCAATAGCAGAACAGAAACTCTCCAAGAATTTTCTTTAATGGCCTTTTGGCACACTGCATGACAACAGCACATGCATGATGGTGTGGTCTAAGTATGTCATTGCTATCTGTTGAGATGATTTGCATAACTTGCTTATGACTGTGTTTGTCAGTCACATGACCTTTTTTGAATAGAACGCTGCATGTTTAGGCTCCTACATACTCACATTAATACATGAGTCACCTAGTGTTTTCAAACTCCTCATTACGTATTATTGTTATGCTTGTAATATGTCTCCGACAACACACACACCCTCAGCTATTCTATCTGTGGCCTTTTTTTCCGCTTGGAGCCCTGGCAAATGTGGTTTAACAGTCATCCTTGAAGACATCTGTATTCTAACTTAACAATGGATTAAAAGGAAATTATTACATTTTTATACTAGGGAAGAACAGCTATCCCTAAATATGTATTAATCTGAGTGGTTGCCACTTCAACATACTCTCTGTATCCCTTCACTGTGTGAAGTGCAGGAACGCATCGCTGGGAATGTTCATCCTATTCCTGGGGGAATACCCCTGAAAATACATAGCTCTTATATTAGTTTCGAAGGGCTGCTATAACAAATTATGTCAAACTTGGTGGCTTAAAACAACACAAATTTATTGTCTCACAGTTCTGGAGGCAAGAAGCTTTAAATCAAGGTGTTGGTCAAGTTTTGCTTCCTTCGAAGTCTCCAGAAGAGAACCCTTCCTGGACTCTTCCAGCATCTGGTGGCTCCAGACATTCCTTGGCTGGTGGCTACATATCTCCAGTCTCTGACTCTGTCTTCACATCAGCTTCTCTTTTCTGTCTGTGTCTTCTCTTCTTCTGTCTCTCATAAAGACACTTGTCATTGGATTTAGGGTAAATCAGATAATCCAGGATGATCTCCTCTCAAGATCCTTAATTTAATTACATCTTTAAAGACCATTTTTCTAATAAGGTCACAATCTTGGGTCCTGGGGTTTAGGATGTGAACATACCTTTTGGGGGGCCATCTTTTATACCTTACATCCCCCAATGGACATGCATATACACAGTCTTCTTCCACTACTTATGAAAAGATTCTTTATCCGCTTGGACTCTGAAATATTGGGCGAAATACAGGCAAGGAGAATCAGAATTGACTTCACCACTACCATTATTTATTTCTATGTTCAAGGCATAACAGTGTTTCATATTCTAAAGACCTACTGAGTTTTTTCAGTCAATAGTGTGATGTATCTACAAAAACAAATCATTAAAGGCCACCTTAGGTTGCTTTAATAGACAGGTAGTGTCCTAGTTAAGGAGTGACTATTCCACTGGATCCTGAGACCATTAATCCACAGCTGGATAAGTGTTCATTTCCAGGAACCGTGTTTTCCAAGAAATCTTAACAAACTAGAGAGTATCTCGTGCAGACCAATTACCACCACCTGGAATACCCAGGAAGACAGACAATTGGAAGAACCAGAGACAAAAAGAAGACACGAGAGAAACCATCAATGCTGTCTTTAATTTTGGGAGCTGTCGTGCTTTGAAGGAGTGAATGCAATCTGTTATACTGAAAAGCAGAACAAGGGCCGAAGGTCATAGTAGTAATAGGGAAGCATTCAGCTGTTGGCAAACTGATGAGCTTCCCATCATTGTAGGTGTTTCAAGCAGAGGCTGGTAGGTCATCCCTCAAGGATGTTGTAAACAGGATTCCTGCACTTGGTGAGAATCCAATCTCTTTACCCCACTCAAAATCCTGTAACTTCTAAGGAAATAACTTTAAAATCTCAAATACAGATCATCATGTGGGAATACCAAACATCACTACATGTATTCCTCTTCCTTGATTGAAGAATTTCTTTAGGTTCTTCCCCCTACCTAGATTTCTTCCCACTGTCTAAATCCCATTTATCTTTAATAATCCTCCCTAGGAGCTATGTATTCCATGAACTTTCCTTGACTGCTCTGGACCACACTACGCTGCTCTCTTGTTCCTTTTCCTCCAAACTTGTCTCTGGCTCTTATTTTGGAGAACCATACTCATTGCCATATATATTGTGTATTCTCTTGCGGTGTTTTAACTTTTTTTCTCTATGTACACTCCATTTTTCTAATTAGACTTAAACTCATTGAAGATGAAATTGAATTCCCTATGGGAACTCCCACAGAATTTAAGACAAATGCCAGGCATGGAATAGGTGATCAGTGAATACTTGTAGAATTGAAACAGCTGAAAAATGTTGAAAATACAAATATCTTCTTCATCCTATTCTTCCCTCCATAAAACTTGGTTATCTGTTAAAAAACCATAAGCATTTCCTGAAATTGATTTTTAGCCTTGGGTAGAAGAATGCCAGCTCACTTCTTTTCCATGCTTCTCCTTTGACATCAGCCTTCCCAAGATCCTATGGCATCTATGTGCATGAACAGAGCCCTTGATCAATGCAAAATACTCTGCCTTAATTTCTGTTGTTAGTAGGAGTCAGCTCTATTACTTCATGTTGATAGACCAGGAAATGGAAGTATATCTTTTCTGAGACAGAGTTCTTACAAACAGACCCAAATATGAAAGGTGTGCCATCACACCTCAGGGAAAAAGGCAGTAAAATCTGTCAGGAGAGGCAAAGCTCTCTAATCAGCTTGTGAAGACCTGCCCTGGCTTCTTAAACTTGTATCTAATTCACTAGCTACTTGGGACTCTTTATTTAACTATTTCCTTCATTTTTTTCCCCACTTCGTGAATATCTATGTTCTCAGTTATTGACTCCAGATGTATTACATTGATTCCTTTTAGTTCAATTCTCTTTTAATTTCCTGACCATATTTTGACCTCTTAAAAGACCATTTATATGTTTTTCTGTCCTTTCTAGTGTTGGCAACGCTTTGCAGACTAGTGTCATTCAGATAGCATTAATGAATTACCTACTCCCTCGTAGAGATCATGAGTTTAAATATTAAGTAGGAGCAGAGCTAACCCCAACCTTTGCAACAGCCCATAAGCACCTGCCCTCCCTCCCTCTGCAATGTATACAATGCCCCAACCTGCCCCATATACACCTTATCCCAACCCCTTACTTCCAACTCAGGCTCTTGGTTCGAAGATAGTTTTTATCTTATGTGTGACTATTTTTATTCAAGTCACTAAAGCCCCTGATTCCCCCCCTATTGCAGATCTATCTATAAGCTAAGGAGTAGCCTACTGAGCATTTGTCTTCTTATGTACACTAGTTTACAACTGGCATTTATTAAAAAAAAATGATGGCACCAAGTTGATATTGATTACTGACACATGCAAATCTCACTCAATTTATCCATAATCTAAAATGTAATTATAAATATGCTTTAATAGGAAATAAAATTTGCCTTAATTTTAGCAATTGCTTTTCCACCTAATAATGTAATTTAGGAGTTCCAGCCAGAGCCAGGGAAATTGTTAGACAGACATGTTGATAATTATTTTAGGAAGAGAGACAAGGCCACCAATTTAGCTTCACTAGTCCATTCTGTTGCTCCTTAGGTATTTCTTGTTTTCAAAGTTCAGGATGGTGTTTCTGATTGTGACTGTGATCTCTGCCCTGAGGTGTGGCTATAACAAGTTTGAAACCAACTTTCTCTCCTTGGGTTTCTAAAAATAATAGCGACACAGTCATGATTAAGGTGAGGCAAATGAGGTACTCACCTTCCGGTACAAAATTTAAGGGGGCACCAAAAAACTCAGTAATCACAATAAGATTTTTTAATTTAAAAAAAAAATCAAAATTAATGCAAAAAATCCATGAAGAACAAAAGATCGAAATTAATTTAAATAAAAGCAGGACAAGTAAGCTAAAGTTATTTAAAAATTATTTAAGATTATCACTTAGTCAAGAGGAATTGTCAAATATGGCAATTTTCTCAGTTGACAATGGGATAAGCAAAGAGGTAGGTTTTGAAAATATTATTGACGAGCCTGCTTCCTTTAAAGCCAGGGAAGTGAAGCTATTTTTTTTTAATTCTGTTTTAAGTATAAATAAAATATTTAAACTTAAAACGATGTTGTTGTAGGTTTTAATCTACTTACTTTTTACATTTCCCACATTTTTTCAACTACTTTCATGATCTGGGAAAAAAACATTAAAAAATATAAGGGAGGGAGGGAGCAATTGGGGGAATCTTTTTATGAACAATATAGATGTCTAACCAATGTACTATATACTTGAAACTAATTTAAATAAAAAAATTTAATTAGAAAAACATATACAAACACATCTGTATTGGGACACACATTTTCCTTTTGCCTCAGACTGCAACATGGATCAGCACAGCATTGGCAGGATAAATGTATCTGTTATTTAGGAATGTCTTTGGTGAATTTTTCCGAACATGTTTGTCATAGGCCAAGGAGGAGTTTTCCATAAGCAAGGCTTTCTGGCAGACACTCCTCCCCTGAATAAGGGGAGAAGACCAAGGTGATAGCACATCTCCTCCACTTTCCTTCTGGAGTTGTTGTTGTTGTTGTTGTTGTTGTTGTTGTTGTTGTTGTTGTTGTTGTTTTGACAAAGCAGGGGAGTGAGAAGTGGGGTAAGGAGCATCTGGAGCTATGGGACTTCCAGTTCACCCCCATCGCCCCTCCACCAGCTGTCCTTGGCCTGTCATTATTTAACTTTTCATTTATTAGTGAATTTCAGTAGAAGTTCATCAGTGTTATGCTCTGGGTGGGAAAAAGTATCTTTGACTTGTCATTTGTTTAAATGGTTCCCATTTCTCTTTTCTTGTGTTATTTATTGTATCAGTACAGAACAACAAGATTTATCAAAATAAAGGCATGCTTACAAGCAAATGGGAGACCCTCAATTCCCCAAACACCATTCGTTCTGGGGATCCAGTTATACATTGAGGATTCCAGTACAGAACTATTTAGCCATTGAGGACTTTTTCTGTTTATGCAAATCCTCTCAATGCCACTAAATATCTTTGCATTTTGTAAACTGTGTTCACAGCCCTTGTTTTTGTTTTTTAAAGCTCCAACTTTTCTACCTTATTAACCTTGATTCCCCCTCCTCTCCATGTGGCCAAAATTGCTAATAGCCTCCTCCAGACCTCAGGGCAGTGTCTCCTGCTCAGGCAGCAGGACTGCAGTGGCTGCTATTGTTACTGGAAAAAAAAGAACCTTTGGCTCTGGAAATGGTACTCCCATTTTGCTCTGTCCTGGCGTTTTAGAGTTCATTTTACCCACATTGTAGGAGGGACAACTGGTAAATCAGGGAGCTTACAGAGAAGAGTGGTTGGGCTCCTAGAGTCTGGAAATCTGAAGGAATGCCAATGAACCAAGGCTGCTGAGTGTGGGGGTGGGAGTGGCACAGGGTCTGTCTTCAAATAATTAAAGATCTTAAGCAACTAGACATATTCTAAATAGCTCCCAGGATAATGCTGGCACCTATGCAGGTCAGAGTGGAGCGGGGCGGGGGGAGGGCGGTAGTTCTAGAGAGGTAAATTTTTGCTCAACATACAGACTTTCCCTCACTAATAGAGCTATCCAAAGGTAGAATGATTTGTTTTATAAAGTAGTAAAGACATGCCTTATTTAAGGTTCTCTTTCAACCTGAAGAGTAAATGGCTACAATGTTTCATCTTTCTCAAGGTTAAGGTACCAATGCAGGACACACTGCCATTTGACTATAAGAATGTTTTCTTTTTAATGATGTCCCATTACTTTTCTTAGAAAACTGTGACTTGTGCAACTATTCAAAACATGCTTCGGAGTCAAGTCTTGTGATTTTGGTAGAGGCAAACATGAAAGTCTTAAGTGCAGCATGCCGATTGATATGTTTATCCATTACCTTTCTAGTGGAGTATATGGTTTATTCTGATGACTGGATCAGATAACTGTTTTCTATAAAGCCAGTGTTCATTTAAAGGAGAATTAGCAGGACAATAGCGCAGCGAGTACCCCATTGTTCTGGTAAGTTATCTCATACAGAAATTTTTCTTTTTCCAAACAGGCTATTTCTCAAAGGCTGTTCTTAAGTCTATTGGACTTTTAGTGCAAGTGACATTATGCTTAAGACTTCTAATGAACTTCTTGGTTGAGGACACTGACTTGCTTTTGCTCTGGAATGTATCTTTGTTGTCAACCATGGAAGTTCAGAATTCGAAAGTTAGGTAGCAGTACTTCTGTACAGGTTTCAGGTGAGACCATAAACTGGTGAGAAAGGAAGCAGAGATTAAGGACAGAGACGGAGATTTTTATTTTTCCTGGCACTGCTCAGCACTATAGTGTGTAGACTACACATATCTCTAAAAGTCACTGCAGGTTTCTATTCTATTCTACCCCAAATCAGAAGAGAGGAAGAAAGAATGGTTCCTATGCCACAATAGCGTGGTACCTCCCCCAACCCCCATATGCACACCCAAGGAGGGAATTCACTTCCGTGCTCTTTCTCCAAACTGCAAAAAAAGCCATTTTGCTGTTTTCTCTCCTCACCTCAGCCAGGGTCACACACATGGAGTAAATGGACTCAAAGCTGACAGGCCCCCTTGCTCACTTTTGGGAGAGAAAATAGTTTACCTTTAAAGCCTTAATGATTTTTCATCATTTCTTCTCAGTTCAGCAGAAAGGCACATCTATGTCAGAAAGTATGATATATCATACATGTTTATAAGATGTAATCTGGAAATAAGAAACGTCAGGTAAACGATCTTAATCATATTTTTAAAAGTCTACCTAGTTCTTTCTTTAGAGCCAAGACTTCTTGTTCAGTCAATTCCTTCATAATCTTTGTTTATTCATATTGCCTTTATTTAGTCTAAAGCAAAGTCAGAAAATATATACAGCAGTGTTTACATTAATATTATATTAAGAATCTGGTTTATGTACATGGGTAAGTGCCAGGGAATTCAAATGGCTCTGAGAGAGAGTGAGAGGGAAAGTGAAAAGAGAATGGGAGTTGGATCTAAAACCTGCCATTGTTGCTTGCCCCATTCACTCAGTCTCAGGCATTTTAGCACTCAATAAAGTCAAAGGAACTTTTTTATTCAGAAATCTTGGAAAGACCTACTTGCAGTGAAGTCTAAAGAGATTTTAACCTTCTAATTTCCCGGGGGTCTTATATTTGATTAGTTACATTATTGGGATTCTGACTAGTCATAATCAGGAAAGATGATGGGAGACAAAGTAGCAAATAAGTTAGGAACGGAAACTGGAATCAGCAGCCCCTTCTGGGTTTGCTTCTTTTTTGGTGTGACTGGTAAATTACTTACATGCCACACTTCAATTTTTTCATATGGTAATTGAAAAAAAAGAAACCCTACAAAACTGGGAATTCATGAGGATTAAATAATATAATATATACAAGGCCTCTAGCACAGTGCCTGGCACAGGGTCAGAGGATTTTCCCTAACAGCCAATACCCGAAACAAAACACCTCCACCTTATTAGAACATAAGCATAGAATTTTATTTCTGAAAGGGACTTTAAGTTTCTAGTCTGACAGTGTGCTTTTTTTCCCCCTCAAGCCAGGGTTCTTCAGACAGAATATCATAAGGAACTGTAGAGCTGGGACTGGGCGGGATAGAGCAGTGGCCACAGATCTACCCTCTGCTCCTCCCCTCCATTGGAAGATCCTGAGACATCCAGAACATAGTTAGAAAACCAAAAATCTGGCCCCCACCATTTCACCAATAAAGGAATGGCCCAGAAATGTGGAATTTTTTCTTCAGTGGTACAACCAGAGTGCAATTCTTACCATTTTCTAGTACAATACATGAGAAAACATGGACAGGACCAAATACACATGAGAATATTTGGCCCATTTCCATTTTCATGTTTATTTTTCAACTGTTTTTCATGCCACTTAACGCATTTCTTGTGTGGTTCCAGAACCTTCTATCAGCCTTGACGAGAAATAGCAGCTGGGTGGGTTTCCGTGACATTTAACCAGAAACATCTTCATCTTCTCCTACACCCTTTACCTTAGGCTTTGGTGGTCTCTTTGGGTAGTAAAGAAAAGGCTGATTTCTAAATATTTTCACATTCTGCCTATTTCCCTTCAACCTCCTGACTAGAGTGTTCTTTCAGACATATTAGCACAGTACAGAAATGTAAACACAAAGCTGACCCAATGAAAGGTTGTGGGTTTCTTTTTTTTTTTTTTGAGATAAGGCTCTGTTTGTACAAACAACCTCGGACTTTACTTGGAAAAGAAAAAAGATATAACACAGTTTATGAGCGCTGTGCTGATCCCAAACATGGCTGGTCTCCTGTCAGGTTGTTCATGGGTTTCTATATTCTTGTGGAACACTTAAGGCCTTTTCATTTACTTTCAGAAAAGAAGAAAGTTGTGCTGAGGGGTAGTATGTGGCGTGGGATTCTTGTTCCTTGTGAGAGTTGATCCAGGTTTTCCTGGTGCTCACCTCTGTTTGCACTGTGTATCTGGGCTTCTGATCACTTGTATTCATGCCACCTCCCCTGCAGTAGGGACTCCTTGAGACCAGGGGCATGTCCCTTCAAGCTCTCTCAAGCTCCTCCACACCCAACTCACTACCTCACTCAAAGTTGGTACTCAAAAAATATTTATTGGCTAATTGTCTAAGAGACTTTCTAGATGTTAATCAGGCATGTCGAAAACTCCATTATTTTGGATTCTTACACCAAATGAAAATATGTAGCATGACAATATTCTACTGGTTTGAAATATATACATAATATATAATTTTTATTCAATTTTGTTCAAATAAAATTCAATTGATATATATAATTGAATAAAAAAGTACTACAGAAAATAGTAAAAAGACCCCTTATAGGAACTATAGTTTTCAGTTTCCAGGCCAATTGAGCTAGGCCAGAGACAAAATGAATTCAATAACAATATATGTAAGAATAGTAGCTAATATTTATTGGACACTTACTGTATGCCAGGCATAATTCTAAGAGCTTTATGTATCATATCTTGTTTAACCTTCTCAACAATCCTGTGAGGTAGGTTTTTATTATCTCTGTTTTACAGAAATGAAAACAGAGGCTTAAATCATTGTCCACACTGGTGGTGGTATTTGAACCCAGGCAATGAGTCTTCAGAGCCCATTTAAACACTAAATGACTGACTGACTGACTGACTGAGTGAAGTGCCTACAGAAGAAAACAATGCTTTCACCATAGTAAAAATACAACACACTCAACAGCTCTTATTTCTTCTCAGATAATTTAGTTGAAGGCCCTGATGTCTTACATATTCTGAGTTTTGGAGAAAGGTAGGGAAGAAAGATAAGAGAAAGCTATCAGAGTGTTGACCGTTTTTCTTATCCTGATCCAACAAAGAATTTTATAAACCGATGATCTGTTTAATTTTATTAACAAATTATATTTCTTAGGGCATATTTCTTTTCAGTTACTGTAGGCATTTCTCATATATCACCCAAATGAT
>NW_006442508.1:8655479-8660986 GCF_000325575.1 Pteropus alecto | reverse complement strand
AATGTTAAAGCTAAACATTTTTCCTGCTGGGATAGATAGTAAAACTGAGGCATAATGAGGCAAAGCCGTTTGCCCAGGCCCTGTCACTCAACCCTGGCCTTCAGGATCATAGTTCAGTTCCCTGTCCACTGGCGGCACTGTCTCATTTCTGTAACAGAGTCTTCGGTTTGCTTTGAAAACAAAGAGATAAGTTGTCTTATTCTCTTTTAGGTTTGTGGATGGTTCCTAGAAGATCTTGACTGGCTCCTGAGAAAATATTGTTTTATCAGGTTGGTTTCCTGCCATCCTGTCCCCTCAGTCAACCATGAGCCAGTCAGACCCTGTCGATGACCCAGACCCCAGCCCTGCAACCCTGTGTGTGGTGTGTGGTCAAGCCCATTCCCCTGAGGAAAACCACTTCTACACCTACACAGAAGATGTGGACGACGATCTCATATGCCACATCTGCCTGCAAGCTTTGCTGGACCCTCTGGATACTCCCTGTGGTCACACTTACTGCACACTCTGCCTCACCAACTTCTTGGTAGAGAAGGACTTCTGCCCCGTGGATCGCCAGCCTGTGGTTCTCCAGCACTGCAAGAAATCCAGCATCCTGGTCCACAAGCTCCTCAACAAGCTCATGGTGACCTGTCCATTCACTGAGCACTGTACCGAGGTAGTGCAGCGCTGTGATCTTGAGCATCACTTTCAAAACAGGTGGGTCCTCCTCCTTGGCAAACCCTGAGAAGCCCTGCCCTTGAGGGAGCAGCTGGAACTCTCCTGTCTCCCAAGGGCAGGGCTGCCTCCAGTGTCCTAGGTACTCCATCAGAGGCCTATTTCTCTGTCTTCTTCTTGGCAACCAATGAAGGGATTCATTCAAAATAAGAAACAGTTTAGTTGTCAATTGTCCTGGTTCAGTGTAAAGAAAAAGCATGTGATACGGTGTGGGGTGTGTGTGTGTGTGTGTGTGTGTGTGTGTGTGTGTGTGTGTGTGTGTGTTTATAGGGATTTTTTTTTAATGGTAAAATATATATAACATAAAATTTACCATTTTAACAATTTCAAATGTACAGTTCAGTGGCATTAATTACATTCACATTGTTGTACATCCCTCACCACCATCCATCTCCAGAACTTTTTTCTTCTTCCAAAACTGAAACTCTGTACCCATTCAACAAAAACTCCACGTTCCCTCCTCTCTAGCCCCTGGTAACCACCATTCTACTTTCTGTCTCTATGGATTTGATCACTCTGAGAACCTAAAAAAGGAGAAAGCGTTCAGTATTTGCCTTCTTTTGACTGGTTTATTTCATATATGTGCATTTTGAAATGTAGAAGATACTGCAAAGATCCAGTGATCAGCTTTCTCTGAGGCTCATGGTGCCCATAAAGATTTTCTGGTAGGCATTGCTTATCTTTTCACATAAGAAAAAAATGTCTCCCTAAATGAACCACAATTCTTAGAATCTCTTCTGTATGGGAACTGGCAAAACTCAACTGTTCTTTGAAAAGATATGAAGTATTTTCAACTAAATTTTAAAATGAGAAATTTGGAACAATTTTGTCCTTCAAGCAACTTACTCTGTGAACTTTTTGGTCAAGGTGAACACACTGGTGGCAATGGTTGATGCTTCCGCTGGTGGTCAATGTCACTCACTTCACCTGTCCACCTCTTATTTTGTCCACTTACATTATCATGTTCTGGGCATTCTCGTGTAGATGGCCTCAGGGCAGCACTGGGCCTTGTTCCAAATGAGGTACTCTCTTAGAACATGTAAGGTGCTTCCTAAAGGGTGAACAGTAATGCTATAAGCATTTTGTAAGAGGAAGTTTGGAAGCTGGTGTTTATCTTGGTTTCTGTCATGACCAGGGCAAGAAGCAGGTACAGGTGTTTTTTCTAAGTGTTACATTCCTTAGGTCATGAATCTGAGTCTTTTTCTTTGGGGACATTCTCTAATGTGGAAGTTTGCATCCAAAACAGTGCTTGAGTGTAGGGCTTCACACATGTTTTCTATACCAATTATGTCAGTGAACATCCTCAAGATATTGAGCCAAATGCTTCTAACTCAAGTGTGTGGGTTACCTCTGACTTTTTGTTATTGTTGGTGTTGAAACTAGGATGCCTCTCTTCTCTGGTGGCCCAGTAGATTTGGCCAGAGGAGAAGGGTAAGGGAATCTCTTTGTGACTTTTTAAAAAACAATTTTTATTATTTTTTCAATTACAGTTCACAAACAATATTATATTAGTTTCAGGTGTACAACATAGTGATTATACATTTATATAATTTATGAAGAAATCACCTGATAAATCTAGTAGCCATCTGACACAATACAGTTATTACAGTATTACTGACTATATTCCTTATGCTATACTTTATATCCCTATGACTATTTTGTAACTATCGATTTGTACTTCTTAATTGCTTCCTCCTTTTAAACTGCTCCCAATCCCCTTCCCATCTGTCAACCAACAAAATATTCTCTGTATTTAGGAGCTATGAGTTTATTTCTGTTTTGTTTGTTTATTTTGTTCTTTAGATTCCACAGGTAAGTGAAATCATAAGGCATTTGTCTTTCTCTGTCTGACTTACTCCACTCAGCATAATACCCTCTAGGTCCATCCATGTTGTTTCAGATGGCAAGATTTCATTCTTTTTCACAGCTAAATAATATAGGTGTCTCCTCTTTTTTATCCATTCATCTGTTGATGGATACCCAGGTTGCCTCTGTATCTTTGCTATTGGAAATAATGCTGCAAGGAACATATGGATTCATTTATCCTTTCAGAGTGGCAGAGTGGTATTTGAAGTTTCTTCAGGTAAATACCCAGAAGTGGGATCATAGGGTTCATCTTTGTCTCTTGTTATAGCCTTTGTTTTAAAGTCTCTTTTGTCTATAAGTATTGCTACCCCAGCTTTTCTTGTTGTTTCCATTTTCATGAAATATCTTTTTCTATCCTTTTACTTTCAGTCTGTGTCTTTCTATCTTAAGTGAGTCTCTTGTAGGCAGCACATGTGAGGGTCATGTTTTCTTATCCATTCAGCCACCCTATCTTTTGATTGGAGCATTTAATCTATTTAGATTTGATAGATATGTAGTTATTGCCATTTTATTAAACATATTTTTGCCTTTTTTTCTCTTCCCCCTCCTCTTCCTCCTCCTCCTCGAAATTCTCCTAACATTTCTTGTAATACTGCTTTGGTGTTGATGAACTTCAGAGCTCTTTATCTGTCCTTTGATCCTAAATGATAGCCTTGCTGGGTAGAGTAATCTTGATTATAGGGCCTTGCTTTTCATCACTTTGAATATTTTATGTCAATCCCTTCTGACCTGCAAAATGTCTGTTGAGAAATCAGCTGACAGTCTCATAGGAGATCCCATTTAGGTTACTAATTGCTTTTCTCTTGCTGCTTTTAAGATTCTCCCTTTGTCTTTAACTTTTGGCATTTTAATAATGATGTGTCTTGATGTGGGTCTATTTGGGTTCATCTTATTTGAGACTCTCTGTGCTTCCTGGGCTTGTATGTTTATTTCCTTCACCAAGTTAGGGAAGTTTTCCACCATTATTTCTGCACATAGGTTTTCAATTCCTTGCTCTCTCTCTCTTCTCCTTCTGATAATGCAAATGTTGGTATGCTTGATGTTGTCCCAGAGGCACCTTAAACAATCCTAATTTTTTTAGATTCTTTTTTCTTGTTGATGTTTGATTGGGTGTTTTTTGCTACCTTGTCTTCTAAATCACTGATTCGATCCTCTCTTTCATCTAATCTACTGTTGATTCCCTCTAATGTGTTCTTTATTTTAATAATTATATTCTTCATTTCTGACTGGTTCTTTTTTGTGTTTTCTACTTCCAGTTTTATATTTTCTATCTCTTTGTTAAAGTTCTCACTGAGTTCCTCTACTCTTCCCCTAAGTTCACCGAGCATCCTTATAACCAGTGTTTTGAACTCTTCATCTGGTAGATTGTCTCCATTTTGTTTAGTTCTTTTTCTGGAGCTTTGTTCTATTCTTTTACTGGGGACATGATTCTTTGTATTAGGTAGGGCTGCTATGTCTCCTGGTGTTAGTAGAATGGCCTTAGGTAGTAGATGTCCTATGGGGTCCAGTGGAACAGTCGTTCTGGTCACCTGAGCCAGGTGCTCCAGGTGTGTCCCTTATATAGGTTCTGTGTGCCCTCCTGTTGTAGCTGAGCCTTGGTTGCTATTTACACATCAGAGAGAGGGTTTGACCCTCAGGATGATTGGTTGTGGATTGGTTGTGACTACAGTGGAGGAGCTGTTGCTCTATAGGCTGACCTACAGAGCAGGATTCACTTTAGCAAGGCTCTAGTGCTTCCTCAGTCTGCCTTTTGGATGTGTCGTCCTTAGATGCTATCCCAGGTGGTGCTCCTGCTTGGTCTGAAACTGGCTACAGAGCATGTTGGTCCTGGGGCCTCCTAGGAGGTGCTCCACTGCAGGCCAAGTTCAGCTGCAACCTGTGCATTTCTTAGGGCCACCTGGTATGATCCACCAAGAAATCTGCAGATAGCTACCAGCTGCACTAGGCTTGGAGGTGCCTCAAGTGGCCAAGCCGCAAACTGAGGTTGGCTGCCACTAGTGCCAGGCTTGGGGCTGCTCAGCAAACAGTATGGGGCACACAGAGGCCAGATACTGCTTGTTTGGGGTTTGTGACCCTTTGAGAGCTGTTAGGAAAGTCCATAGCCTGAGATGAGACAGGCCATTTGTATGGAAAAGCCAATAGAAGTGGCTTGGATGGGCCCAGAAGTTGGGTGGGGCTGGACCTAAGAGAATCACCAGGGTAGGGTAACCTGTGTTAGCCAAATTGATGGAGACTCAGATATGGCAGCTGCCTGCATTTGCACACTGGGAGGGGGGAAGGTTCAACAAAGAAGGAATGGCTTCTGCCAGAATTTCTGTCTCAGAGAAAGCTGCCCTTCCAGCCCTTGCCCTGTAGCCAGACAATTCATTTCCTCCCTGTATGTCTCTGGCACCTTTCAAGCTGCTGCCCCAGCACTGGAGATCAGAGCAAATGAGTCTGTCAGCAAGTAAGTCTTTGGGGGGTGGGGGGGCACGGGCCTGTATGATTGGTGCTTGACTCCTGCAGCCCTCCTCTCACTCAGCCACAATCTCTGCTGTTTTTCACAGCTGTAACTTGTGGAGACTTCTCTTCTCAGATCTGGAACCCTGATTTGGGGAGCCTGGTGTAGAGGTGGGACCCCTTGCTCTTCCAGACCTCTGCAGCGCAGCCAAGCTATCCCTCTCGATTTTTAACCACCACCCGCAGGTGTGGTGACCAGCCTGTTTCGCATTTATGCCCTTCCTACCAGTCTTGAGGTGGCTTCTCCTGTATATTTTCAGTTGTAGGACTTTTGTTCAACTCGACTTTGGGTAATTCTCAATGATGGTTGTTTTGTAGTTTAGTAGTTGTTCTGTAGTTTTGATGTGGTCATGCGTGGAAGCAAGCAGTGTTTAACTACTTCACCATCTTGATCAGAAGCCTTTTGTGACTTTTGATGAAAATTTTCC
>NW_006442508.1:8620366-8655216 GCF_000325575.1 Pteropus alecto | reverse complement strand
CAGCACTGGAGATCAGAGCAAATGAGTCTGTCAGCTTCTAGAAACCATCCGCCTTCCTTGGCTTGTATCCTTCTCACTCAGCCACAATCTCTGCTGTTTTTCACAGCTGTAACTTGTGGAGACTTCTCTTCTCAGATCTGGAACCCTGATTTGGGGAGCCTGGTGTAGAGGTGGGACCCCTTGCTCTTCCAGAGGGAACCTCTGCAGCCAAGCTATCCCTCTCGATTTTTAACCACCACCCGCAGGTGTGGTGACCAGCCTGTTTCGCATTTATGCCCTTCCTACCAGTCTTGAGGTGGCTTCTCCTGTATATTTTCAGTTGTAGGACTTTTGTTCAACTCGACTTTGGGTAATTCTCAATGATGGTTGTTTTGTAGTTTAGTAGTTGTTCTGTAGTTTTGATGTGGTCATGCGTGGAAGCAAGCAGTGTTTAACTACTTCACCATCTTGATCAGAAGCCTTTTGTGACTTTTGATGAAAATTTTACCCAGGACGCAGAAGTATTGTCTGGAGAGAAGTAGTTTTGGGGTCAGAAGTGAGGTAGGTGTTGCAGCTGCTGGTGCAGAGCCAGGGCTAAGACTGAGGCATTACGGTTAGGGGAGCTGAGGAACATGAGGAGAAAAGGCCCTGATAGCTCCCTCCACACATCACATTTCCATGTTCCTGGGTTGTTACAATCTCTACATTTGTATTTGGGAGCTCTATTAATTTCCATTTGCTGTTATAACAAGCGATCACAAACTTAATGGCTTAAATGTGTTATATCATCATTATGAGGAGTAGAAGTCTAACATGGGTCTCAAGGTACTAATATCAAGGTGTTGAAAGGGCTAGTTCCTTTTGGCTCTAGAAGAGAATTGCTTTTCTTGTCTTTTCAAGCTTCTAGAAACCATCCACCTTCCTTGGCTTGTATCCCCTTTCTCCATCTTCAAAGTCAGCAGTATAGAATCTTCCATTCTTTCTCTCTCTCTCTCTGACCTCTGCTTCCATCATTGCATCTCCTCTGTGGCTCTGACCCTCCTGCTTCCCAATTATAAGTAAACTTGTGATTACATTGGTATCTACTCAATGAATCCTCCTGAATAATCCAGGATCATTCTTCATCTCAAGATTCTCAATTTAGTCATGTCTGCAAAGTCCCTTTTGCCGTGTAAGGTAATATATTCTCAGGTTCTGAGGATTAGGAGGTAGGCGTCTTATTGGGAGTGCTTATTCTGCCCACCATAGGAATTTTTCAGGGGAAGGGTAAGAGAGGAAAGAGAGAGAAAGAAAGAAATGGTTGTCCTCTCTGAAGAGAAAGTGAAAACCCAGCAGTTCCTCCTCATTCCCTCCAGAACTGATTTAGGCCTAAAAATATTACTAAAAATAGGAATAATGTGGCATATACATCTGAGAGCAAGATACATCTGAGAGCAAGGCCAGAACAGAAGTGGGGCAGGGGGGAGGCCTGAGAAGGGGCTATTGGGTACCTATATGGGCTCCAGAAGAGAGATGACACAAGCACCTGAACTGTTCAGAGTGGGAATTTCATTCAGCCACCCACGCAGGCTGTATGACCCACATACCTCAAGGAAGCCTGGGATAAAGGCTTAATGAACACTCAGGTGATAATGATATGCACATTTGAAAAACAACAGTGAAGAAAGAACCCAAAACTAACTGAAATTACCTCTCTGAGTTGTGGCCTCAGAGTCCTTCACAGGCGCCCATCAGCAGCTCTCTGTGGCGGGAGGAACTCCCATGTAAAGGAGGTGTGGGGCCTCAACACTCGCTCTTGATCCTCACCACACTTCAGCTTCCTAAGTAGGTTGAAACCAACATTTCCAAAAATATGTTATATATGTTAGTCATCAAATGCTTAATATATACTTCCTTTCCTTCCAGCCCCCCTGGCACTTCATTGACAAGGATTAAGAATTTGGAGCTAATCCAGAACCTGACTCTAGATCCCTTTTGGGCCTTGGGCCTGTGGCAAGGCCAATAGGCCACCTCTTCCTCCCCTTAAAAGTGATATTAAGATTAAGTAGTTACTACTTCTGGAATCCCTCGAACTGGAAAAATTAAGAGGTTACAAGGTGGCGAGTGTTTTTCTTACATTTCTATACGAGACCTCAGATTGGTGGCTGCTTGTAGGGGAGTGCTGTCATATGTTTGTGCTAGAAGATAGCTTTGTTTATAAATTATGCATCTTGATTTCAGTATTTAAAATGTAATGAGTTAAAAAATTTCTTTGGTTTATGGCACAGTTAGGAATACAAACTCGTCAGTCTGAGAGTCTACCTAGTATGGAGAACTTAGCTTTAATTCTAGTTGAAAACCGCCATGTGACTGAAATGGATCCACACACTCCCTTCCACTGGGTCCAGGGGAGTTCACAGTCCAAGCTCTATGGGGAAGTCCATATTTCGATTTCTCCACCTACAAAATGGGAATTTATTTCAATTGGCTCCCTGAATACAAAGCTTTTACATAAATAATCACATTTAGACTGTTTCCATTGTCCCTCTAGAAAAGAGCATGTGGTAGAGAGCCAAGGTCTCAGTTCACAGCCTGTCCGTGAGACCATGCTAATAATAACAGTGCACTTGAGTCAGGGATGCAGGCAAGCAGCATCTCATCTGTAAATAAATGCTGCCTGTTTTCTCCAGAATTTGTGTCATTTATAAACATTGTTATCTAATTACTTCAGATCCTGCATTGAATGTAAATCCTTAAGTAAAATATTTAGGACCAACTGTGGGTATGCATGACTGGCAGGTCCAGCAACTGCTTGGACAACTGTTTCTGACTTCAGACTAGAGAGCTTTTCTATGGGAGTAAATCTGAGTATGTGAGCGAAATTTTTGGAATCTTCTGGCTAATTCCATGGACTTCTGCCCTCTTAGATGCTTGCAGACTGCCATAACATGGGTCTACTGCAAAGAATTCCCACGAGGGTGATGGGCCTGCTGAGCAGAACAGCAGCCTTCCACACCAAAGGACATTCTCAGTAGACATAGCCAGGGCACTGCAGAGGATCAATTCAGTGTGTCTCTCTTGACCCAGACCATCAGACAGTGTGTGGAGGTGAAGCTTTCACTCTTGATCCTGAGTGGGAGTTAATCTTAGGCTCAAGATTACATCTTTGTGGTGTAATATCATCATCTGCATATGTAATAGTTATCAAGGATCCATGATAGGCCAGGCCCTAAATCAAAGAAAAATCTATACAAGCCGTGATTTCTGCCTCTGGTGAAATTACTTTCTAAAGATAAAAGAGAGAAATTGAAAACACACACACATTGAACTATTTCATAGGATAAGTCACTTTGTCCTTAACACAGTTTCTCTCTTGTGGAAGATAATAAAAATGGGAGATAATAAAGTTGACCCTTCTTAAGTATTTACCAGCATGAATAAAGAGATTATTGTTCAATGTTTTGAAATCAGCCCCGAATGAAAATGCAATGTAGTTGGCACGCCTGCCTGAAGACTCTCTGGGGTTATTTTCTTGATTAACTTTGTACCCAGTATCCTGAGAACCTCTGTTGACCTTTACTTCTATCAGAGGTCCTTTGCTATAGTGTGATTAGTACGACACAGGCTCAGCTAGCTGTCTACAGTGCAGGGAAGATTTTACTGCCGAAGTAAAGGTCTACGGGAGTGTTCCCCTAGGAAAGGTGGGTAGGTTGCAAGTCTTGTTGGTCATTGCAGTCTGGCTCAACATCTCCACTATAACTTTGACTTATTTCCTTCATGTGACTTTCCAACCCGGAACCCAACATTTTCCTGGCCCTAGCTAGGTGAGAGCCACTCTTTTAGCTCTTCTGTGCATGGAAGAAATGAGGCAATTTTTCTGCATTACTTTTTGAAAGAACCATTGAATTTCCATCAGATCATGCTCCAAGCAGTTTTTAAAGAAACAACATTCTCCTGGCACTCATTCCCAGAAATCTTTCTTACCTTTTTCCTTTCTTCATGGTCATTTATTATCCATCTGTATAAATGCTTAACCCTTGCCATGGTTCTTGTAAAGTTTTTTTTTTTTTTAACACCTACAGCACTTGGTATTCCTAGGTGGTCTCCCATCCAAGTACTAACCAGGCCCAACCCTGCTTAGCTTCCAAGATCAGACAGGATCGGGCACGTTCCGGGTGGCATGGCTGTAGACAGGTTTGAAGTCCTGTTTTGCTAACTTGTCTCTAATTAAGAAAGTTGGTCCAAAAAATTGACTCTTTAATAATCAGTAGATCTCCTTTCAAGGAGTTCAATGTTTAATGAAAAGAGACAAGAAAACAGGAAGTAATAGGTGACATCTGAGATGACATTTAAAGGATAAATGGCACTTGGGTAGGGCCAAGGGTTACGGTTAGGACTGTTTACTGGTAAGAAAGCTATAGAGAAATCCATAACCATTTGAAAGTGAGATTTTATTCCCAAGGGATTATATTAGTTAGGATTACATCTGATGGAAGGTAATAGAAAATTCAGGTTATGTTGGTTTAACTATGTAAAAGTCTTCTTTTTCTCATTTAATACAGTCTGGGGGTAGGAAGTCTATGACTAGTGTGAAGTTGCCATGATGCCATTAGGAACTCAGGCTCCTTCTGCTTCTAATATTGGCTTTTATTCTCAAATTTGTCACCTCATGGTCTCAAAATGGCTGCTCAGACACCAGCATTACATCACATCCAAGTTCCAGGCAGAAAGAATCAGGTAGGAAGAACAAGGAAGGAATGGCAAAATACAACATACAAACTGAGACTCTATCTCTTAAAGAGCTTTCCGAAATGCCTGACTCAGTAATTTTTGCTTGTACCTCATTGGCCAGTATTGTATTACATGGCTACCTATCTGTGAGAGAGGCTAAATGCATTACCACCATGAACAAAACATGGGTTCTGTTAAAAGGGAGAGAAGATTAGATATTGGAGGCAACCAGCAGTTTTTACAATAGTGACATAAGCAACAACAAAAGATAATACCTTCATTTTTATATTACATTCATATCCATGAATAAAATTTATCCTCTTGAAATGCAAAGAGGAGAAAGGAGAAGCATTCTTTTTTTAGAGTGTTGGAGAAGCAATCTGATATGTCCAAGCTTATCAGAAATACAATCCAGTACACTCTGAAGCCCAGAGCCTTCATTATACATCGTGCCGCTTATGAGTTGTGATCTATACAGCTGAGCATGTCCTGGGACTCTGAAACTCCATATTCAGAAAAGACTGTAACATATTATATCTCTAGTAGTGCAGGAGGAAAGAAAGGACAAGAAGAGAATAATAAAGCCTCTTAGAGACAGGTGCTAAGCTGCCAGCTAGACTTGTTCACTATTATTAGTAATTATTAATAACAATATTTATACAATAGCTAACACTCATTGAGCCCTTTGTTCTTTATAGGCATTATCTCATTCCACCTCATGACAACACTATGAATCAAGCCTCATTATTATTGTCTTTCTTTTACAGAGAAGGATATGGAAGTTCTGAGAAGTTAAACAGCATGCTCAGTGTCACACGGCTAGTATGTGGCAGAGTTCGGGTTTGAACTCAAGCTGGAGCATCTACATACAAAATCTAACTTCCTTTTTACTGTTCTCTACCAGCTCTAACTCATTCTTGCATACCTGATGTAAAGGAAATAGAATTTAAATTAGGACCTCAACAAAATTAATTAATACATGTCATGTTTTATCAAGGTTGTTTATCTTGGATCTAAACTGTAGAAAGCAAGTGTGCACGTTCTAAGAGTCTACTATATTTAGATACTTTTAGACCTGCCTCAGGTAAATGCAAACCTCTGATCCTAAATTCCTACTTACTACATGGTTTATTGCAGTTGACCTTATCCCATAGATTTTTCTTTCTTCTTTTTTTTAAGTTTGTAATAGAACCTGTAATTTTATTTTGCTTGTATTATGTTGTTTTATGACCATATATACATATTTATATATATTTATATGTAATATATGTGTGTCTGTGTGCATGTGTACACAGACTCAGAAGAGGAACTTATATTTCACTTGTGAATATAATATTATTGCTGTAGCCTATCATATATCATAAAGTTGATATGTTTGTATCAGAGGCTACCTCTTTATTTGCCTGAAATCTATGAGAATTTAAGATCTTATGTTAAATACTTTTTTAAATACTTTTTTCGAACACTTTCTTATGAAATATTTCAAAAACACAGAACAGTTAAAATAAATTTACAGTGAACACCCATATATCCATAACCTAGATTGTCCATTAACATTTTGCTATACTTTATTTATAATTACCCATCTCTCTATTTTTTCTCTCAATTCTCTTAATTTTTTTATAATCATTTTTCATTTATAGTTGGCACACAATGTTATATTAGTTTCAGGTATACAACATAGTGATTAGACATCTATATAACTCGCAAAGTGATCACCCCAATAAATCTAGTGCCCCCTAATACTATATACAGTTATTAAAATATTATTGGCTATATTTCTTATGCTATACTTTCTATCTCCATGACTATTAGTAACTACCAGTTTGTATTTCTTAATTTCCTTCCCCTTTTTCACCAGTTCCCTCAACCTCCCTCCCATCTGGTAACTCTCAAAATGTTCTCTGTATATATGAGTTTTTTCTGTTTGTTTGTTGTTTGTTTGTTTGTTTGTTTTGTTCTTTAGATTCCACATATACATGCAATCATATGGGATTTGTCTTCCTCTATCTGACTTACTCCACTCAGCACACTACCCTCTAGGTCATCATGCAATATCTTTTCCCATCCCTTTACTTTTAGTCTGTGAGTGTCTTTTATTCTGAAGTGAGTCTCTTGTGGGCAGCATATGTAAGAGTCTTGTTTTTTCATCCATTCGGCCACCCTCTCTATTAATGGAGCACTTAATTCCTTTTCATTTGAAGCACTTTTTAATAGATATGTAGTTATTACCATTTTTTATTCTTATTTTTGCCACATAATTTTTCCTCTTAAAGACGTCCCTCAACATTTCTTGTAATGCTGGCTTGGTGTTGATAAATTTCTTTAGTTTATTTTTGTCTGGGAAGCCCTTTATCGCAATTCTAAATGATAGCTTTGCTGGATAAAGTAATCTTGGTTGTAGATCTTGGATTTTCATCACATTGAATATTTTGTGCCAAGCTCTTCTGTCCTGCAAAGTTTCTTTTGAGAAATCAGCTGCCAGTCTTATGGGTGCTCCCTTGTAGGTAACTAACTGCTTTTGTCTTGCTGCTTTTAAGGTTCTCTCTTTGCATTTA
The DNA here is from genome assembly GCF_000325575.1 of Pteropus alecto. Classification (NCBI taxonomy): domain Eukaryota; kingdom Metazoa; phylum Chordata; class Mammalia; order Chiroptera; family Pteropodidae; genus Pteropus; species Pteropus alecto. Next base: position 8,647,969 of record NW_006442508.1, on the reverse strand, counting down.
ACCTTTGGCATTTTAATTAAGATGTGTCTTGGTGTGGGCCTCTTTGGGTTCCTGGTTTGGGGGACTCTCTCAGCTTCCTGGGGTTCTATGTCTATTTCCTTCACCAGGTTAGGGAAGTTTTCCATCATTATTTCTTCAAATAGGTTTTCAACTTTTTGATCTCCTCCATCTGGTACTTCTATGATGCGAACGTTGTTATATTTCATGTTATTCCTTAGGCTCTTTATACGATCTTCATTATTTTGGATTTTTTTTTTCTTGTTGTCATTTTGATTGGATATCCTTTGTTATCCCATCCTCTATATCAGTGATTCAATCCTCCACTTCCTCCATTCTGTTGATTCCCTCTAATATGCTCTTCATCTCAGATATTGTATTCCTCATTTAAGACTGGTTCCCTTTTATAATTTCCATTTCTATTTTCATGTTTTTTATCTCTTTGTTGAAGTTCTCACTGAATTTATCTACAGTTTCCAAAAGATCATTGAGCATCTTTATAGCCAGTGTTTTTTAACTCTGCATCTGTTAGATTACTTGATTCCATTATATCTTGATCTCTATTCTCTTCTTTCATATAGCCATTTTGATGAATTCTTTTTCTGAAGCTTTGTTCTATTCTTTCGAGTGAGACATATTTCCTTGTCTCTTCATTTTGGCTACCTCCCTGTGTCTGTTTCTACATGTTAGGTAAGCTCCTAAGTCTCAGTCTTAGTAGAGAGACGTTATATAGTAGGTGTGCTGTGGGGCCCCTTGGCACAGATCTGAGAGGGGACAAGCTGCAGGCCAAGTTCAGCCACAGCCTGTGCCCCTCTGGGGCCACCTGGTAAGAGTCGCCAAGCAATCCACACATGGCTGCCACCCATATTGAGCTTATAGGTGCATCAAGGGATCAAGCTGAAACCGAGACTGGCTGCCATTAGTGCAGGGTTTGGGGCTACTCAGCAAGAGGTACAGGACATGCCAAAGCCAGATGATGCTTCTTTGGGTTTTGTGAACCTTGGAGAGATATTACGAAAGTTTGCAGCAGGGTCCAAGATAGCCCATTTGTATGGAATAAAATCACTGGAAGAGGCTTGGATGGGCCCACAGGTTGGGAAAGGCAGAGCCTCAGGTAATCCCCTGGGCCAAACGACCTGTGTTATCCAGGTTGATGGCACCTGTGTCCGCGGGCTAGGAGCAGGGAGGGCTCAACAAAAGAACAATGGTTTCTGCCTACACCTCTGTCCAGGAGCCAGCCACGCCTCTAGCCCTCGCCCTTCATGAAGCCAATCAGCTCAGTGCCTCCCCGTATGTCCCTGGCACCTCTTGAGCAGCTGTCCTGGTGCTGGAGCTCAGAGCGAGTGAATCCATCAGCAAGTAAGGCCAGGCGCGGGCCCTTTAAGAGGAAGGTCTCTGTTCCCCACAGCCCTCCATCTCTCAACAACATCCTCCACTGTTTTTCACCGCCAAAGGTTGTGGGGACTTCTCTTCCCGGCATTGGAACTCTGAGCTGGGGAGCCCAGTGTGTGGCCAGGGACTCCTGACTCCTCAGGTTGGGGATACGGCTCTGCAGCCAAGATAGCCCTCCCAATTCTCAAGCACCACTAGCAGTTATGGGACTGGGCGCTTTACGTCTCTGCCCCTCCTACCGTTCTGAGGTGACCTGTTATTTGAAGTGACCTAGTCATAGGGCTTCTGTTCAGCTAGACCTCTGGTAACTCCACATACTGGTTGCTCTGTAGTTTTGTTATAATTTCAGTGTGGTTGCTGGAAGAGGTGTGTACAGCTTTTACCTTCTATGCCATCTTGAATCTCTCAAAAGATTTTTCTTTTGGTCTTCTTCCTACCAAGTGTAATTTGCTGTAATTGCTTGGTCATTATTAATAGAACTATCCCTTGGAGCATTTCTGTTAAGATATAGGTCTTGAGTTGGAAAAATGGATTTTAATCTTCTTAAATATAGAGTAGAAGGAGAGGAGTTCTGGGGACTTCTGTGGCGTTCCAGAGCTTAGGCATTCAAGAAGTCCTATTGTTAAATTAGCCTAGAATCACAGATCTTAAAACTGAATGAAATGCTGCTGGACCAGGCACATAAGGCACTGTTAACTCCATTTCAAAGATGAAATGACTGAGCCTCAGGAGCTTAAATGAAACACCCAGGGTCCTACAGCTAGTGTCAGAGCTTAATTCACTTACTCAGGAGAAAGAGAAATGGAGTGCCTTTTTTCCTCACAGAACAGGAACCTATACATTGTTTGGACAGAACTTTATGTCTATCAAGGCTCTTTGTTATTCTCAAAGAGAGTGGCACAGCCCATTCTTATATAGGCACAGTATTCAAAATCAGGGAGGAAGCCATCACTTTCCTTACATCTGTCAGTGTAGTCAAGACAGTGAAACGTAAAATATATTAAATGTATATCCTAAATACACATTTAGAGATGCAGTTGGCTCATTTTTCACACTCCTATGTCACAGTATCTGAAGGCTCACTTGGAGCTTAAATGTCCACGCTGTTTTCCCAAGATGCTAATTTCTTACAGTGTCTTCCTGTAGCAAGCTGGAAGACAGCTTTGGTTATTTGCTCATTCACACCATGGGGTCTGAATGTGCCATGCTCATGCCCTCTTCCAACTCAGTTTAGCTTCCAGCCCATCTGCTCCCAGCCAGTGATGTAAATGTACCAGCTGCTTCTCAAGAACCAGTCGGCATCCTGCAGGAGGGGGCAGGTCCCTTTCCGGGGCATCAGCCTGCTTGCTCTCAGCCTAAGCCCTCTTGCCAACCATGGTTGGTCCCTCCGTTCTCCTATCTCCCCATCTGAGAATCAGAGGGAGCAATCCTCTTACAAGCCCATGATTTATTTATTAGCGTGGCTCGATCGAAGGGCTCTGAGTCAGATTCCTTATGATCTACTGACTGCGGGGACATGGCAAGTTTTGTGTAAAGGGGCTGGGCTGGGCCCCTGCAGCTGACAGAGAAGGTGGCCAAGAAGAAAGCAGCATCCTGCTTAGAAAATGAAGGCGCTTCTATTGCTGGTCCTGCCTTGGCTCAGCCCTGCCAACTACATTGACAATGTGGGCAACCTGCACTTCCTGTATTCAGAACTGTGAGTCCCCCTCTAACCGTGCCTGCCTGGGTTGGTGTGCTGGGTATGTCGGGTGGGACCTGAGTCAGTTCCCCGGCTGGTATGTCTGTTTAGAGGAATAAATTCCACATACACTTGATGCACTTGGACAAAACACCCTGCCAGCAGTTTAAAGCAGAGCTTAGCTGTCTGTGACTCCACAAAAAAACACCATCTTACTGATGCAGTGCTTTCCCAACAGGCGTTTTTTTGTTTTTTTTTTTTTCCTTTTTCTTTCTTCCCTTTATTTATTTCTTTTTTTTTTTTTTTTTTTTTTGGTACTCCGCTTTTTCTCAATAGATGTGTCTTCTCTTCCTTCCATAAATAGAACCTAAGAACAGAGCCTGCATGCACAGATCTGCAGTCTCTCACGCGCATTTTTCATTGCAAACAGATATCCCTTCTTGAGACAGTTGGTCTCCATACCTGAAAATACATGTGGTATCAGTACAGGAGAATGATTGCCCTATATATAATATATAATATACATTTTTATTTATGATAATTTTTAAACATAAGGAAGCAGAAAAACTATGCAGTGAATACCCATTTCCTATCACCTAGATTTAATGATTAACAGTTTGCTATCTTTGCTTAATTTTTTTATTTTTTACTAAAGTGGTTTGGAGTAAACTACAGTCATTATAACATTCCACCTCTAAATACTTCACAATGTAGCTCTAAGAAATAAAGACATTTCCTCCATGGCCTAAGTCTATTTTATAAGAGGAAATGACTCATGTCCCCATTCTCTATAATGATATTTTTCTGGCTCCTTTTGTTAGAAGGCTTTAAAAGAGGATTGCAGATGGATGTGAACAGCTTCTAGCAATCATATAAAAAGTGCTGCTGTGTGTGCCTCAGTGTTTGGAGTATTTACAAAAATATATTCCTCCTTACTAACCAGACTGGTAAAAATAGCAAGAGTTGGCTTATGTGTAAATCAGAGTCAGTGGGCAAATAAAAAGAGGAACCTTAAAAAGAGATCTTAGAGCCCAGACTAGAAAAGCTGGTCTGGTCATATTTAGATAGGTATCTCTCCAGCCCCATGAATGTGTGGTGATAACCAAGAACTCTTTTGTAATTAGCCACATTAACCAATTTGACCAGCATAGTAGATACTCAATAAATGCTTGAGAGCAGAAAGAACAAATGACCTAGGTCCTTGGAGGCAGGCCATTCATTTTGAGGACTCTACATTTCAGAATTATCTGGTCCTCCCTTATTGGAACGTAAGCCCAGTCCACCTTAGATAAGAAGGTTCGAAGAGAATGTACCTGGCTTAAGCCTGTATAGTGAGCACCTCTGAGGTAATGACATTGTGGAAAATTTTCTAGAAAAATATAAAATGGCAGAACTAATTGGATTGTAAAAAAAAAAGTCCCATTCTTCTCTCAACAAATACTGAAGTTGGTGTCTCAGAAATTTAGTGTCTAAGCATCCCATCTTCCAGCCCCTGTTGCCCACCCCCATTCCCCTTTATGCTATCCTTGTTAACTACTTCATTCATTTCCTAGGGATACTGTAACAAATTACCACACATTTGGTGACCTAAAACAACAGAAATTTATTCTCTCACAGTTCTGGAGGCCAGAAGCTTGAAACCAACAGAAATTTATTCTCTCACAATTCCGGAGGCCAGAAGCTTGAAATCAAGGTGTCAACAGGGTCATGCTCCCTGTGAAGGCTCTAGGAGAGAATCTCTTTCTTGCCTTTTCCAGTTTCTAGTGGTTCCAAGTGTTCCTCAGTTTGTGGCTGCAAAACTCCAATCTCTCCCTCCATCTTCACATCACCTTCTCCTCTACATCCTCTTCGACTCCATGTCTTCTCTTTTTATAAGGACACTTGTCATTGGACTTAAGGCTCACCTGGATAATCCAGGATGATCACATCTTGAGATCCTTAGCTTAATTGCATCTGTAAGACCCTTTTCCCAAATAAGGTCACATTCACGGGTTCCAGGTGCACATCTTTGGGGGGCCACCATGTAATCCACTGCAGGTGCCACTAAGGAGCTTGTCCATTGAGTTACTTTCAGTTTTACAGTCTAATTAAAGGAAGGCTCTTCATACTTTTCTTCAAGTGCATGAATCCAAGGAAATTTTTCTATTGAATAAACGAATGGACATAAGTAGTCTATTCTATCCAAAATGCGAAGCAATCCAGGAAGCATGGTGCCAGGAATTTGCCAGGACACTGTCCTCAAAGTAATTTGACAGAACTTTCCGGGAAGCTTCCAACTGTTGGAGAGGCTTTATGAGAGAAGCCTGTGCAGCTATTATCTAATGAACTAATCAGTGAATTAATGACATATTTCAAGTACTGTGGCAGGTGCTGTAAAGAACACAGCAGTAAGAAATTAGGCGTGGTACTTGCCCAAGTTAACAGTCTAATTGAGAGGAAATGTATACACATAAGAAATATAAACAATGACCCAAGGCTTAAGGGGGCAAGTCTTTTAAAAAAAAAAAGAAAGGGTAGGTAATAAGTTGAGAAGAGTTTGAGATTGTCCACCTCAATGAAATTAGACAGGGAAAGTTTCTAGAGAGGTTGAGAATTTGAGCTGGATCTCGAAGTAATTAGGGAGCAATTAGGCAGAATCAGGGATGGAAAGAGAAATCACTATGAACAGTATTCATGCCAGTATCCAGAGGGAAAAATTATTAGCCCCTGACCCTGGTAGAGATAGTAGTTCTAAGCAGGAAAGGTTTATTCCCACTAGAGTTTTGTGCTCTGAAAATTAAAATGAGTGACTGATTTCGCAACTTGAATCATTTAGGGCTGTGGATGGACGAGGTCTCCTGGATAAACTGCCAAGAGCAATAGGAGTTAGGAGGCAGGCCTGTGTGTGTCCTTCCTGGAAAGTGGGGTGAGGTGCAGAAGTCAGAGACTCAGGACACCCACCAAGTGTCTTAGATCCAAGAGTCCAAATACCCACCTCCCAAGCAGAACTTTCTCAAACCAGCCTGCCAAACACACCTCTAACAAACTGCACTGTCTTCATGCAGAAAGAGCATTCACTTTGGGGCTCACAGGTCAAAGAGAGCCTCAACACACCCCAGCTGGGCATTCCAGACTTCAAGTGAGAAGATTGCTTGCCTTCATTTTGTATATCACTCTTTCGGCCCTGGTCCAACTTCTCTATTTCTCCTTCCCTAGGTCAAGGTCTCTCAGCAGCACTAGCCTTAGTAACTCCTTGTTCTCCATGCTGACTTCAGCCAGACTTGGCCAGATGTTGGGCCATGAACCACATAACCTGGGGAAGCATCTCTTTTAAAAGCTTTGTACTAAATAAATCCACACAAGGCACGTCTAAATCATTGCAGCTGAATTCTTTCTTTCATGAATGAGGAGGGAGAGGGATGAGTGAGAGAAGTACAGTGGGATTATCTCTGCATCCATTTCCTCCTCACTTCATTTCCACTGTTAACTACTCCCAATACTTTCCAAGTTTAAACCAACAGGGTGAGCGCTATGGATTTGCCAGTAAATGCTTTCCAAGTTGAGTCTCAAAGAATTTGTTTCTTTCATCAAAATCGAAATGAAAAAAAAATGTTCCTGCTCTCTAGATGGTTTTTTGGGTGGGTATTTTTTGGGTTTTTTTTTTTTTTTTTTTGTCATATGTTTCGAGGATTTGAAGTCAAGTTTGGATTAGGACCTGGAAGGAAGGAGGTAGAGTTTACAGAGGAAAAGGGTGAGGTAGAGAAATCGTATTCCAATGGAGAAGAACAACGACCCGTCTCAGGGACCAAAGCCAGGGCCCATTTGGGTTCAGTGATTCTCTTCATGTCTTTCAAAGCCTTGCAGTTCAGCACATGTTTAATAGGGCATTTTTCCTTAAACGTGTGTATTTGGAAGGAAATTGAAACCGCATGTTCCTGATTCATTTACACTTAACTCATCACAATGTTGCTTTGTAATGATTCTTTGATGTTCAAAGAGCATAGTGGTCCTGTTTAATGGCCTTATTTTTTTCTTCATGGGAATCAGCAAGTTCTCTTTTACTGGCAGCAAAGCAACTTCAGTCCCAAACAGTTTCCTTTCTGGTCCATAATGCAAAACCTAGGAGTTTCAAGATACCACTCGAAAGTTTAGTAAATCGTGTTGGCCTTTCTTTGGTTCACATGACTATGTCAGGTGGATAGAAGGCAAAATAGAGATTTCTGTAACATTGGGTCTCACTGATTGTTTCATGTTTGGCTGATTTATTGTATCCATTGTAACTTTTTATAATGAAAACCTCAATGCAAAAGTACAGATTATAATGAATCCTCATGCACCCCATTATTCATCCTCAGTAATTAACAATTCATAGATATCTTATTTCATCTATATCTTCTCATTGTTTTGAAGCAAATCTCAAGCATCATATTTCATCTGAAAACGTTTCAATATATATCTCTAAAGAATAAAGATTCTTAAGAAATATAACCATAACAAATGTCATACCCAAAACGAGTAACCATAATTCCTTAATATCAAATATACAGTCAGTTCAAACTTTCCCTGTTGTCTCATAATTTTTATTTTAAATGTTTGAATCATAAGCTAAATAAGGTCTACACATTGGAATTGGTTGCCATATCTCTTGTCTCCCTTCCTCTCTCCCTCCACACTCTATTGATGCAAAGGAGTTGTTGAGGTAAATTTTGAAGAATATAGCTTTGGCAAACTCCAAATACTAGGCTAGTAGCTGAAAAAAAAGCAAAAAAAAAAGTAGTTATTTGAATTGACTATCAAGGTGAGGGAAATGTAAAGGAAGCAAAACATTGTTCAAAACATTGAGTAGTGTCATACATTTAACCAAGTTTAACCCAGATGAGTGTTTTTGATGACCTCATCACCCAGAAGCTTTAGAAGGGGAACTTAAAGAGAATAGGGAAATAACTTCTTCCTAGGCAATATTCTCCAACCTTTTTATGATCACAGACCTATATCAATAAGTTCATCCATATGCCTGTTATATGTATAGTTATCTATTTATACATTATACACATGTGTATGATTACTGTATTATAACCATTATGAAACATAACAAAATATTATTAAAGCATAAGAAAAGTTATATAAGATTTCTATTATAGTCTCCCCATGTTTCTCATGGGTATTATCACTTCGGAGACCACCACAGAGGAACAGGCTCCAGGACTTACCGGCATTAGAATGCAGCTCCTTCAAAGTAAACAGAGGAAACTTCCCACAGCCAGTCTGTGGGACTGGACTTGGAAGGAATAGGGCAGGAAATGGCCCATTTCTGCTGGCCAATGAAAACTTGTGGGCCAAAGAACCAGACATCTTCTCTCTTAGTCATTTTTCCTTTTTTTGACCATCATCCCTTCCTTTGTGTGGCCCATATGGACCCCACTCTCTTCCTGCTTCCTCCACTCTTAACAGACCTGCTTTCATAAACACTAAGGGAGGGGCCAGTAAGGGTCCAGGGCTGTGAAATTGGAAATGTTTAGAATTTGAGGAGTCCTCTCGTTAAAAAGACTCAATCATGAATCAATACTTGCTAGGTCCCTGGTCAGATTCTTGGAGGTTCTTGGAAGGGCTTGTGCATGCTTTGAGGTATAGTCATCAGTCTTACGGTAACCCCCCTTCCTGCATGAGCAGTGAAGTACCAACTGTGTCTGTGTGTTCTCTCCCTCCCCATTTCTTACTCTCACTTACCTCCCTATAGAACCAGTTCTGGAACTCTGGCCCACCTCTACGCCCACTTCTGTGTTTAACTCTTGCATATCCAAAGTTAGAACAGTCTTCCTGAAGCTCTTTGGGCCATTAAGTACTGGTGGCTCTGTCCCCACCCTTTTTCTTCATTTAGCAGCTCTACCCAGAAGTGTAAGAGAGGGAGAGGCAATGAATAAGTCCCTTTGTCATCCTGAGGACTGTAATCAAGTGGCCAGCCACTGGAAGTTCGGAGAGGAGATGACTTGGTGATTAAAGGCACACGCTCTGCGGCCAGGCTGACTCGGGTTCCTATTCAGTCTCTGCCAGCTGGGCAACCTTGGGCAAGTTACTTAGTCTTTCTGGACTTCTCTTGTCTATAAATGGGGATAATTACACCTACCTCACAGGTTACTGTAACATTGAGTGGGATTATGAAAAGTATTTGATATAGTTCCTAGTCATAGCAAAACCTTAAATTATGGATTTTATTACTAGTAATAGCAGTAGTTATAAGAACATATTTCATCAATTCTGAGATACTTTTTTAGTATCTCTGAAAGCAGGCCATATCTTAGAATTGACGGCACCATACAAAGATAATGGGTAGTGTTTTTCTTTCTTGGTGATCTATAAAATAATGGTACATCCTATAATAGACAGAATCTTCAATTTAATGAAACTTGATATAACTAAACTTCATTCATGGAGAGCATGGATGGGCTGAGATCAAGAAAATGGAATGGCTGAAGCATTGCTGAAACCATGTAGTCCCTAGCTTCCTTTCTTCCTCCCTCCCTCCCTAAAGAGGTGGGTAAGTAACTTACCTGAGCTGAGAAAGAGGTGACTAGCATCTTGGGTTGAAGTCTGGGGAGATGCCTGAGCCATTTGTCAGTGGATGGGGCCACGTCACCCATGTAGCTCCCGTTCCACCAGCGGGTCCTTCTCTATCACGCCCCCCTTTTTTCTTGGCTCTCGGTCTCCAACCCTTCCTCCCCAGAGTTGTTCCTCAGCCACTTAGTTTCTTGTTACCTTGACATTGCAGCTCCTACTTTCTTTCTCTTTCCTACCATTGTCCCTCTTCCCCATCTGAAGCATGTTATTTGGCTAGTGGAGTTTGGCGCAGAATCATAGTTTTTCGAGCTGAAGGCAGCCATGGAGAGGACCTAGCCTAGGCTTCCCATTTTATAGAAGAAGAAACTGAGGCATAGTAATTTACCCAAATGACTCAGCCTTCTAGTAACAAGCTCTATGAACGAGTCATGACTTTTTTCTTTTTTGAGGAACAATGATAATGCATTCATTATTTTAACGTGTCCTCAGGAAACAATAAAACTGGAGCTAGTTGTTAAATTTTTAAATTAATGGCTTTGGGCTAGGCAGTGGCATAGACGTGATACAATGATGCATGTGACTACACATCACCTATTAGGAACTGATATTCTCTGAGAGTATCTGACCATCTGGGCATGCCAGAGAATGTAATCATGGGACTTCCTTGACTACTTTTGTATAAATGCAACCTGGAGCCATTTGACACTAATAAAGCTTTACATTCGAGTATGTCATTCCAAGGATTTGCATAATTCCAAGGGCTTCATATATAAAGGATGACAGCAGAGAGGCAGGGCAGTTCCAAGCTTCAGCTTGTAGTGATTAAAATGTGGCCTCTGAAAAGTCATTCATATCTGAGTTCAAATTCTGGTGCATCATTTACAAGCTGTGTAACATTAGATAGATGAATTACTTAATTTCAGCTGGGCTTCAAGTTTCTCATCTTTAAAGCTCTTAATGATAGCTCCCACTTCATGAGTAAGAATTAAATACACACATGAAGCACTTAGGAGATGCCTGGAATATTGTTAAGTGCATTGTAAAGAGCTGTGGTGATGATAAATGGCCTCATTTGAACCTCACAGTGATTTCAGAGAATCTCCATCTTGATGAAAAAACAAAGATTCATTGAGGTTAAGGAAGCTCCCCTGGATGATCCAGCCAACCTGAAGCACAAGCATCCTGATTCTAGCATCAGGGTTTTTTCTACTGCATCTCCCGTTGTTACCATGGGGATGGCATTGCTAGGGTGGCAGGTTACTCCAGGCTTTAAGAATTCACTAGGGCCAGGTTGGTAGATGGAGAAGGATTCTAAACCAGAAATGTAAATAGCTTTATAGATGAAAATTTTCTGGGTAAAATATTTGGGTAGTTTCTCTGGCCAGTTAAAATTATGCTGAAGACAGAGCTTTCTAGCACGTACAATTATCTTTTCCACTGAAGTAGGCATAAGAGAGCAGACTACAAGTGGTCCCAAAGATGTCTTTAAAGTGGTCAGCCAAAAATCTTTTTGGCCTCATGAACTAATTGATGATAGATCAAAGAGGATCAAAAGGATTTTGTTGTAAATGCATCTGCAAAAACCTTCCCACCAAGGAGTCGCTGCAGTTTTTATAGAAAAACACCTGGGCACCATCAAAAGTAGGTCTGAGGTGTCATCAGAGATGTGCAGATCACGTAGCATTATGATGATGAACGTGGATGCCAGAGCCAAACAGACCTGACTTTGTCACTTACTGGGTGTATGTCTTCAGGCCGCTGCCTTCACTTCCCTGCGCTCAGCCTTATAGAGTTAGTGAGGGCTAAATGAGATTGTGCCTGTGTAGCCCCAGTACCATGCCTGGCACATGGGCGTGATTGACTGATGTTAGCTATTTTTATGTTTTGTCTTTACTACTCTACAGGCCAACTTCCTTTCTTCACTCCCTGCACATTTTTTCGCTGAAAAATGTATGCATGTGGTATTGGGTGGTGTCTGACCACTGGAGGCTTTTCTCTGAGTACCCACCTCTTGAACTCCTTGGGGTCTACTTAGGACAGCAGCCCAACCACATCAGGGAATTATAATTCCTTTGAACATCACAAAAGAATGATTAAATATCTGTGAGGTGCTGATTCTCTACAAAAAGCCCCCAGACACTTATGGCCTGCTTCAGAGAATTTAAGTCCAGTTGGCAACTAGACAGGAATAGGTGTCTAGGGCTCAAATATAAGACAGGGGAGGGTGAAAGACACTAAGAAAAAAAGTGTTCACTATAACTTAAACATTGTTTCTTCAATTACAAAATAACCACACAATTTAGGTTGTTGTGGGGAAAATGTGGTCAATTTCATTTATTTTTTTTAACTTCCCATTCTGTTGTTTAGTATTATAAAGAAAGCAGCAGAGAGATGAATCTACTTCCTTTTTGGTTGGTTTCTGTGCACATACATACATCTCCTCCCACTTTCTTGGAGAGGTTGACGGGGTTGGATAGAGGCGTGTGCACCCGAGTTATCCAGTGACTTTGTCCTCCTTCAGAGTCTTTATTTTTTTCACATTTAGTAAAGGGGAGTTTTATTCATGAAAATAGTACTTTACAGAAGCAGATTGGCTGCTTTTTCTGGTAGAAGTAAATTAATATCCTGAAAAAAAATCCAGCATGATTTTTCTCACTTCTTAGAAGTTCTTATCCTCTGTTCAGTGTTTTGTTTTATAAGTGTGATTTTCCAAACTAGGCAACCCACAAGTAGATGAATTACATTTACATTTGGGCAGTAAAAATAAAGCATTCATTTCTGGGAAGCTTATAATTTAATAACAAATATTTATTGAGTATCTACAAAATATCAAGCATGTTCTAGGCTCTGATGACTCTGCAATAAACTATATTCCAATGAGAGCGCAGTAAACAAGCAAACAGAAGTAAGTGGTATGAAATAAAAAAGCATCTCCTTATCTTGGTTTATTTTTATAAGAAGGCTTCTGAGAAAGTGGCATTTGAACAGAAACCAGAAGGAAATGACGGAAGAAGTCACAAGGGTTTCTGAGATTGGGATTTCAGCGTCAGGCGTCCTATCTGCAAACCCTAGACCTGACACTTTCTAGCTCTGTGCTTCATTATATGGCCTTGACCTCTCTAGGCCTTAGTCGTCTCTTCTGTAAAATGTGAATTACGATTCCTACAGCACAGAATTCCTGTGAGCAATCAGGCCCATGATAAAGGAGCTGGCACCTGGGCAGGCTGGGTGGACCTGAGATCCTGCTACTTCAGCTTGTACTTTGCTGGATTATTCCTGAAGGAAGGTGGGTGAGGGATTTTTACCTGAATAAACATCACACTGAGTCACATGCTCTGAATTTAGTTTTGATGGAATCTCAAATGTCCTCCCTCTCCACACCACTCCTATTCTTGCTCATCGTGAACTCATGTATCATTTTCTCATCCCTAAATTGTGTGGCTTTCTGAATTTCTCTAGCATGTTCGTATCTGTGTTTTCAGTTGACTCTAGTTGCAAATGTGTCTAACGTAGTTTCCTTTTTTCCTTTCCTACTGTCTTGCATCTTCTGTGGCACATCTCACCTGATTGTCATCCATAAATTTCATGACACCCTGTCGCAGGTCATTCATCAGAGTATTGAGTCAGGTCGATGTGATAGCGGATTGTTAAAACACCCTCTGAAACACCTCCCCACAACTGGGCTTAATACCACATTTGCTTGTGATTTCTGCCCATTTTCAGCCAGCCCCACTTTTGAATCTTTGAACTAATAGTGAAAATAAAATCTTTCCCAAGACACTGCACATTCAACTCAGTGCCCCCCTCTCCATTCCTTTACATTCTTAACTACGACAGGAACAGTATTAAAGTCTTTATTTATCTGTTCTCTATTTATCCCTGGTATTCCAAACCCTTTTAGATTTTGCTTCCTTAATATTCCAAAATTTGTTAAACCAACAATCGCATATATCCTACACTAATTTTTTTACTACTCTTTCCTTCTGCTTTCTTTCTACATCACTATCACATGTTGTTGGTCTCTTTCCAATCTTCTGACATCTCCCTGTGTGCAAGGTAATTTTTCAGGGCTAATTATTCATCTTTACTGCACCAGTGTTTAGTAAGCATATTAGTCAAAATCTTTTATTCCCTGAGGACGTGTGTCATCTGGAGAAGCTGATTTATGTGTGTTTGCGTTTGCCAAATATCCCTTTACTTATTTTATTGTCCAAACTTATCTGCGTGAGTTTCTAATTCTCCATATTCACTTATTTATACTTAGAAAGATTTTTTTTAAGGAGTTTAGCATTTCATGTTTTAACATTTTTATTTCAGCATTTGCCTTTTTTAAAAAAGTTAGTAAATCTGTGTTCTTTCAAGCTTCTTGGCCTATTTTTTTATGACTCAGGGTGAGCTTACAGATTTTAAAGCTATTGCTTAGTGTTAAGTCCTATTCAACACGTACATTTTTCTCTGCTGAGCTTAATTGATACAGTCCATTGTGTGGATGTCTTATTATTCTTGTATTCAGAACTCGTATTCAGAACTGTTCAGTGATTCTAAGAGTTTCTGACACATGACTGAATAGGTGTCCGCTTTTTCCATTTGATATAAATTGTTAGAGACTAGAATGAAAAAAAATCATGAACTATAAATTTCTTTCAGAAAAATATAGCAATGGAATATGCTGATCAGCTTCTTAGAAACCACCAAGTCTCTCATGTTCCCCAAATGTAGAACTTTCCACTATGAGAATAGTTTGGCACTCATTATTCGCTCTTTTTTCTCCTCAAATAATTTTATTCAACCCAACTGCTTTAACACGACCTTGCCAAGTCAACGTAATTTTAGAGAGCACTTTGCTGAAGTTTACTCAATTGTTATCTGTATCCTAACTCGGTTGATACCTCCACCCACCCACTAGAGAATCCTGAAGCCATAGAACACATTTCTGGCATTTATTTTTAGAATGTAATCCAGCTCCTTCATTTTACTAAAAACAAGTGTTTGACCCCAATAAGCAAGGACATTTAAATCTGTAATCATTCCGTGCCATGACTACTCCAACAGAAAGCTCTGTTTATAATGCAATAACCCTCGTTCTTAACAAGCTTTACAAGCCGTCATGGCACTTGACTCTGAAGTTGGGGTTGGATTACATTCAAGTGAAGCCCCATTGTTATTTGGAGCTGTTAGTAGAACTGTGTAGTTGCTGTGCCATCTTATTTTATTTAAATGACATTAGATTTGATATTGATCCAGTAGCCTGAGCAAAAATAACTGGAGCAACCAAAAATACAGAATTCCCAGTCTTAACCATGTGGCTTAGTCAACCTTTGTCACAGATACCTCATGCAAGGGTGGCAGAAATTAAATACTCATCGCAGCTGGTTGCAAAGCAGAAGCAACCCGGCTGTAGTAGACTCGCCTGGCAGCTTAGAAGAAGCTGTTGTCATGCATGGTCTTCTGAAAACATACTTTTAATCATAAACCATGCAGTAAGCAATGTCTGGCATGAGTTTAGGTGATAGCAATCCTAGCATTGGGAGACCTATGTGTACACACACTACGAGGGGATCGAACCAGAAGTTAAACCAAACAAGTTGCAACTGAATCATTTTCTGTAAACAAAAGAATGTATGAATCATATGTTCATGTTACAATGGGAAAAATTTTAAAGTTCTAAAATATTTTCAAAGTTCTAAAAATCTTCTACTTAAAAATGAGTCATTGGAAAAGGAGGAACCAGGGAACATCTGAGCATTTTATCCTCCTGGATCTAACTCAGTATGTAAATACTATATACTCTTTTCAGATACAGGGTAAAATGATTTCCCCACAGTTTGGGACTCTATGACTAGAGAATCAGAAGGGTAGGAAACATTGCTGGGAAGGAGTCAATGGACAATCCTGTAGTCCAGACCCTGTCCTTGGGCATCTGGTAGCTCCACTTGGCCAAGGGTCATTGTGGCCCCATTAATGCCAGAGGTAGCCCTTGACCTGTGTGGTTTCTGTAAAGCACTGAGAGATCCTTTGGAGTTGTGGGATGATTACATGGCTGATCTGATTTTAGTGAGAAAATCTACCTTAAAGATAAAACCAAAACAAAAAGCAAAAACAAAAAACAAACAAACAAAAAACCCCTCAAAACCTCAAAACAGATAGCCCTTGGAACTGACTCATCTTTCAGTGGGATTAAGTTAATTTAATCCTCTTTCTGGATCCCATTCAACCAGTTGGATCTCCTGGAGTTAGCCAGGTAAAACTATGTGTGAATGTTAATCCACTCTTTGGCTTGCTCCCTCTGATTACTTCCAGAAGTTGCAGAACATGTCCCTCCCTATTGAGGGTCTCCGGTTACTTTCTCTTTTGTCCCTACCCCTGAAAGGCCCTTGTTCCAATGCGCTCATGTTCAGCCTTTCCTGGCCACGAACATGAGACGGGACACTAATGGCTGCTGCACTTTGAATTTTTGTGTGGTGTCCCCAGTGAGCTGCACACCTGCGAGTCTGAAGGCTCTTTCAATCACAGCCTTTGAATCACAGATAAATCAAAAGAGACTTGGGCTGTGTGGGGAGGAGCTTCTAACCAAACACATGCCATGATACTAGGCTTAAGACATCCAGCAGAGCAAGCAGATTGATTCTGATTTATCTTAAATGTAAGATTCATGCAGATTAATTGGACCTGAACTGCAATTTAGTGGTGTTCCAGAGAGGAACCCTAACCCATTCCAAAGACCAGCCTAGGGGTTCTTGTCTCATGCCCCACCTCCAGTTATGTGCGTGCCTCCTCCCCGCATCCCCATCAGAGTTAGGAGGCGTCCCCAGTGCAGGAGAACCCTAAGGAAAATTGGTCTGGGTAGCAAAAACAGCACTGCCGGAGGTGTTTTTCTGTTGTTGCTGATCCTGGCCCTTGGGCTTGAAGACAAGGTCCCGCTGAACAGTGTTTTGTGGCCAGGCCAGTGGAAAGGGGTACAGATGGAACCTAGACACTTACCCTGTAGGCCCTGTGTGTTCTGGGTGCCCAGGCTTGCGGGTGGGTTTTTGGTGCAGTTTTTGTGATTGGTTTTTGAGACATTTATATTTAATCAATGGCTGACCGAAACCAATTGCTATGCAAATTTCTTTACATACTTTCTGTGGCCCTAATGTTTCACATTCTGAATGAGAATAATTAGAGGAGAGATTATTGATAAGCTCCACCCAGCCTTAGGAAGTCAGCCTGGTCACTGACTTCCCCACACCATCACCTGAAAAAGAAAGAACTGGATGGACCAGATTGCGTATTTATGAGGAAGAGGGAGTGCTTTTCATTTGAAACCACTTTTTGTTTTCCATAACAAAGATTGTCTCTTCCTTGGCTGTGTGAGGAGTTGTGGTTTGGCTAGAGTCCTGTCAGATGGGAATAACTCAAAATAACGTCCCCTGGGCTTCCCACCTGTGTGGGACTTAGGCATTACAGCAGACCAAAGAACTTGATGTAAAGTTGGGCTAGAGTAAATGGAGAAGGTGAGAGAATGCTAAGGAACCTAAACAGTGACCGTATCCCAATCTTTTGTAACTACTCACTCTTTGTGTGTGTGTGCTTGCATGTGTGCATGTGTGAGAGAGAGAGACAGAGAGAGAGAGAGAGACAGAGAGACAGAGAGAGAGACAGACAGACAGAGAAACTATAAAAGGAGTAAAGGAACCAATGCTTTGTGAAGAACTAGCTTCTGGGTACCTGCTGATAAAAACACTAAAGCCTCCCTCCCTTCTCCACTCAGACAAAGGAAGGACTAAACTTACCCCAAAGACAGAAGGTTCTATTAAAATAAGGGTGGACCTCAGGCTACTGCAGGCATAGAACTTCAGGGGTGGCGTTTATCATTTTAAAGCATTTATAGGCATGCCCATAATTCCTTTATAATTTGTTGAGTGTTTGACTCCATAAAAAGTGCCTGGTGTTCACGCAAAATGGCAGCCTTTTAAAACACACACACACACACACACACACACACACACACACACACACCTTTTTCACATGTTTTAAGGCAAATTACTTTTGACAGAAAAATCAGTATACCTTCCCAACTACCCCGCTAAAATGCAAGGAAAACAGACCTAGAGGTGAAGTTTCACACCCAATGGCATGCGAGGGTAATTATTGGCTTGGGCTATACATAAAGCAGTAAACAAAATGATATATTTTCCTAAGTAATTAGGAAATGGTTGCTGCTAAAACCATGTTAAAGAGATTTAGATTTTGCTACCAGTAGAGAAAATAATGATCCTGAGGCTGAAGCAGAATTTCCTCATTGATGCTAGTATTTATATCAGTGTAATAAATGCAGTTTACTACATCTTTTGTGTTGCTGTTATTTACCAAGTCAATGCATTATTAGGGGAAGAATCAAGAAGAGGAAGAGAACCAGCTAATTATAGAAAAACAAAGGAGTGATTTCTCATGAACATTTTGTGCTTCCTCAAGGTAATCAAAGTCTCTTGAGAGGCATTTAGAGCATTCATTCAAGGAAGCTGTGTCACGTTGGTGTCTGTAAAACTCTTTGTAAAGAAGTGACGTGGGAATAGAAGCATTAGACTAGGAATGTAGCAGCTCTGAGATCTAATCCAGAGTTGGTAAAGCAGGACTGCTAAACATTTATGAAACATATTGTGTTCTGGGACAAAACCTTTTAGGTTAAGAGTTGCTTGTGGTCAAGGCAACATTCCACTCAGTAACATTTCTGGGTACTTTACTAAGACCGTTTTAGTGCTTGTCTCCCAAAGTTGGAGATCCTCAGGGGGTAACTTTTGCGGATATACCCTCATTGAAAATCTCATCTTCGCTATGTGATGGGCGGCTTTAGTTACCAGAGGAAATCCTGTTAGCCATTTCCCATGAGATTGTCATAAGCTTTTGTTTGACTTGAACTTGAGTCTATAGGAGTTATGTTCAAAGACAGAGGGCATTGCATCTATGTAGAAATGGCCTTAGTTATCTGCTACCTATTTCTTCATAGATAAATAAGGAAAATTATGCTACCATACTAGGTGAAATAAAACAATGGTAAGACAGTTATAGAGTGTTATAAAAACTTAGTAAAAATAGGTGGAAAGACTTTGGGTAAGGGTCGCATGATTAATCCACAAGGCTTACATTGTCCCTGAAACCCTCAGAAATACCATGGTAAGACAGTTATAGAGTGTTATAAAAACTTAGCAAAAATAGGTGGAAAGACTTTGGGTAAGGGTTGCATGATTAATCCACAAGGCTTACAAGAAATACTTGACTAAGTCTAATAATTTGGTATTTGAGCTTCCCCATCTGTAAAATGGGGTGATGGTGGCTTTGTCAACAGTTATTAGGTGCTATATCAAATGTAGAACTTAAGATAGTCCAACATCCTCATGCGCTGAGCCAATAGATGAATGAGAAATATTAGAGGAAATGAGAGTGGGGCGGGGAATTGACTGGGAAGTTCTTTGTGTACATACAGCGCTAGGAAAGAAGAGCTGATTCAGGCATTGGGGGCTAACCATTGAGTCAACTCATATCTTCCGGCTTTTACCATCCCACATCTCATTCTAATCTACATTGAGAGACTGCGTTTTTTTAAAATGACTAATAGTAACATTTACCTCTAAGAACATTAACATGGTATCTTAAAGTATTCATGAATAGAATGGTAAAACCAATCAAAAATAATTTATGTTCAGTTTCATTATGATGCAATGAGCTAATTTCTTTTATTGGATTTATTTTTCATGCGCCCTTGTAGGTAAGCAGAGTAAAATAAAGTTTGCCATTCTGGAAGAAGAAGGAGATAGTTCACTTGTGGCCACATCAAGCTACAGGTTTTATGTCCTAGAAATAATAACATTTCAGGAGAAAAACAATGATTGCAGCAGAATTTGCAAGAAGAATCATGCCCTAAGCAACCAAAACAACAAAGTCTGGTCTCGGTTATTTATGGGGTCTACATGACCTAATTAAACAGGCTTAGTTTGTAATGGAAACAGCAATATTGGTGGGTCTCATATGACTTTGATTATATCCTTTGTGTTCCCTTAAAAAAGGTCTAAACATTTAAATTATGATGCAGAAAGAAAAGTCTACTTCTATTTCTCTTCTGATTCTTTATAGCCATAATTATTCCAAGAAAATGGCAAACACCTTCCATTAAGTCCATGACTTAATGGAAAAACATTTCCATTTATAACAGGTTAACACTACCGTTTTTTTTTTTCCTTCTACCTATACACAGAATCTTTTCTTTCCATCGTAAATTTTTAAAGGCCCTTCTCAGACATTCTCTTAGTGATCCTTATAGCAAAGCAGTGAGGTAGACAATTCAAACATCGTCATGGGCAAGGAAACTGAGACCTTCAGAGATAGCAGCCTGGCCAAAATGTGTGGCTGCTGAGCAGAGAGACAAAAAGTAGAGCGCAAATTATTTGACTCTCAATATAGTACTCTCTGGAGCACCAGAAGATAGTTGAGATGCTTCTCCTGAATGTTTTCACTTCTCTCCCCAAAGATAAGTTCTCTTAGTCTTCTGTTGCACACCAAGTGACTAACATACAAAGCCTAGAATTAACTTCTGTTTCCCATTATCAACTTATGACACCTATGGTTGAAGATAGGGCCCTACCCAGAAGCACAGTGCACTTGAGAAGAGGGCTTGCAAACACTCTTTAAGAATTCGAGCAGTAAAGGTAATGATGGAAAAGTGTCAATGAGGTTGATATTTTGGATACATAGAAGTTCAGGGTACCTTTGCCTTTCTGCCTGGGTTAATTTGACCTATGTTTACTCATGCCCAAAGTCCCATTGAAAATCTTCCATGGGTCTGTCTTAGAATAAATTTGTAAAGTAGACTGTGATTGTCTTTAGTGCTACTGATTGGGCTATATTCTATGTTCTTCTATTTCTACCTCTACCCACCCTAACTGCCCTCACAACCTGATATTGTCAGCTGGCTGCCAAGGTATCAACAGAGGTTCTCAAACCTCAAAGAGCACTGGAATCACCTGGAGAGCTTACTAAAAACACAGGTACTTGGCACTCTTCTAACCCATAGAGCCGGATTTCTCAGTCTTAGCACTATTGACGTTTTGGACCAGATCATTCTTTGTGGTGGGGGGCTGTCCTGTGTATTGTAAGATGTCTATCAGAATTCCTGACCCTTATTCACTGGAGGTCAGTAGCAACCTCCCTAGTTGTGACAATCAAAAATGTCTTCAGACATGGTCAAATCTCTTGGGGAACAAAATTGCCCCTGGTTGAGATCTACTGTCTTAGGGATTCTAATTCCTAAAAGGAGTGTGGAGCCCAGAATTCTATTTTTAATAAGATCCTCAGGCAAATCTAGTTCCTGTGTGTGCCCTATTGGGCCTTTCTTCTCTTTCAACACCCCCCTGTCCTTCAGCCCCTGCTTCCAAGGCCACCTGGAGGGTTACAGAAGTGTTACAGATAAAGCTCAACTCTTCCCTTCCCAGGCCAGGCCAATTGTGCTGCCCAAAAGGCAATTAACTAACTAAACAAAATCGTGCTCTGTGCTCAGTGGCCTTCTCTGAATCTAGGGAGAACATGTGCTTAATAACAGAGTCCTTTTGGAGAGAATGTTCCTGTTGTTGTATAACCCAGGAAAACACTAAATAGGTTCCCCTGGTGAGATCTTTAGACCAGAAAGGGAGAAGAGAGCATCAGCATAGCAGGCTCAGGGAGGGGGAAATGTTTGGAGCAGACGATGCCTGGAAGCAACTTCCCAGGCAGCCTAGAGCTTTTCCTGTGGGAAGGCTGGACCCAAATCCACGCACAAAGGAGGCAGCCTCAGCAGAGACCCAGCAGCCTGCAGCCTAGCACACTGGGCACTAGGGAAGCCGGGTCTGACACCTGTGTTCTGGCATGAATGATTCGGATGCTTTCAGGAATTCCATTTAGTCCATCTCCTGTGGTTGGAAATTCCCCCCAAACACTCATATTGGGGATGTTATTTTCCAACCAGCATGAGGAGAATTTCCTATGGGGACTATCAAAGTGCTGTGCTCTGCAAGAGCTGTTCCATTCAAGGGTGAAAGGCCTTCTGCGGGGATCTTTATGGAAAACAAACATTTTATTTAAAAACAAACCTGGTTGCAGCCTGACAGTACCAGAGCACTCTGTCTGTGGGTTCCCTTGGGGCTTTCAGCTTTTGTAGCTGATGGCTTTATGTCAACAAGTGCCTTCTTGAAGAGGACACTGAATATATTGATCATATTTGTGTCTGTGGTCTACTCCTTTCTTAAGAACTTAAGCCATTGCACAGTTATATTTAGAAATAATATTACCTTTGCGTTTCATTGGAAGATGTGAATAGATGCTCAGGGTGTCAGCTTGTGGCTTATATACTTTATAGCAGCCCCAGAGCCATTTCACTCCTTTCCCTCCGACAAAAAAAAAAAAAAGAGCAACTGAGGCAGAAAGTGGTTTCCAGTGCTCGAAGAGGCCACACTGTGTCTCATCTCCTAAACATTCCTGAGGAGACAGGAATAAATATATCGCCAGGATGTTGTTGTGTAAGAGCAAAGAGCAACAACACCCACATCTGGAAGGACTTGTCCCAAGATCCCTCTTAGAACTCTGAGCATTCATTATGGTCCAACGTCAAGAAAAATGAAGTGAAGAAAGTGTAGCTTACCCGCAGCTTGGTTCAAATGTATCACAAACATGGGGCATTTCAGTCTCACGTTTAATCCTCGTTCATGGTTTACACAATGGTTATGAGTTCATTCCCTTCTCTTTACGTTCCCCCCAAGCTTATATGTTTACATGGCTGGAGAGCGTCAGAGTGGGCAAAACCAAACAACTAGCTTCAAGCTAAAATAATTTATACTAAAAAACATTTTGAAAACTAAATATTGTCCTAACCACTGCCTGTTTCTGTGAGCCTCATCCAGGGAGCTGTAGGTGTAGAATGTGAGATGGACCCAGTGTCTGAGTCAGGCTGAGCCACAGAATTTCAAGATTATTAGGGGCTTTAGAGATCATCCAATTCAAGCCTCTCACTTTACAGATGAGAAGACACCCTGAAAATTTAAGTGGTTTGCTTTAAAAAACACCACGATGAGCTGGTGCAGAAAAAGGAAAGGTGGTATATCTTAATTTCTGACCCAGTTTTCTACAAATCACAGAATTTTGTTGCCCATGAAGTGTTCTTTCCCCACCTCATGTCCATAGCACTCCCTTGCTAGGCAAAAGTAGAGAAAAATTCTCAACCAGTGCTAGTCGAATTTAGCTTACTGGAAGGAAGAGAGTAAAATGGCTGAAGCAGTGTGCATTAGTCTGCTGGGGCTGCCGTAACAAAGTACTACAGACTTGGGGGCTTAAATAATAGAAACTTACTTCCTCACAGTTCTGGAGGCTGGAAGTCCATGATCAAGGTGCTGGCAAGGTTAGTTTCTCCTGAGGGCCATGAGTGAAGATCTGACCTAAGTCTCTCTCTTATGTTTGTAGATGGATACCTCCTTCCTGTGGCTTCACATAGTCTTCTCTTTCTGTGTCCTAATTTTCTCCTCTTATAAGAACATCAGTCATACTTGATTAGGGCCACCCTAGTGACCTCATTTAACCTTACCTCTTTAAAGACCCTGTCTCCAAATAGAGTCATATTCTGAGTTGTTAAGGGTTAAAAGTTTAACACATGATTTTGAGGGGCGGGGAACAAAATGTAGTCCTTCCAGTATATGTACAAGCATGTTTTTGTGCAAAAGAAAAGAGAAAATGAGACAGAGCAACTGAAAGAAAGAGGGAGAAAAAATAAAAACAAGAGGTCCCTCAAAAGCCTGTCAGGGAGGCATAATCATTTCATGCCAGGACCTTGGCGGGAAGTTGATGGAGAAAAAGAAGAAGAGCTAAGAAAGGGAAAGAAGCCGGGGCTTCTACCTGGCTAAATACCTAAACCCTCAGCTCTTCATGTCATTGTCTGACAGGGCTTAGTATACTTGAGCTTGGCGTTGTACATCTTACAAGAGAGCAGGCTAGGGATTAGATCATCATTGTTCTAGCTAGTTTATTTGGTTTGCAACTGATCTACCCAGTAGCCCAATAGGTAGGGAGGAGGGTTTCAAAGGGCTAGCTCTGTACTATCTGTCCATTATGGTAGTTATTCTGATATGAAGAATGGTTTGTTGGTTTCCCCATTTAGTGCCAGGGGTTGGTGGGTTGATTGGTTGGTAATTCAGACATGAGAATTCAGGATTATGGAAATAGTTCAGAAGTAGCTATTATGTATCACTTCATTAGTAACCAGTACTCATCATTTTACATCAACATTCATAAATCCTCCAAGTTGAATTTCTGATATAAATATGGGGTTGGACCCTTAAGAATGTGTCCGGTGATTGGATTTTTTTTTTTTTTTCTGTTTGTATCACCATTGGTTAGGTTTTTCTTGAATATGACTTAAATTATCCTGGAATCTTTAATAAATATTCTCTTTTCTAAAAAGTCCCAAAACATGCTATAATTCTTTTCCTTTAGTCAGCTTCTAAACAAATGACCTGTATTTTTTTAAATTGCCAATATCCAAGTGACTATTTTGATTTAAACAGTAATTAGATACTGGCAATTTGCGAAGTTCAATTTACAAATTGCCCTTTTGCCCATTTTATTAAATGACAGGGTACATGCTAGTCAGGCAGTATTTCCTAAAAATGTGACTGACCCAACAAAGAACTATTATTTTAACCATCAGCCCTGCTTGCCAGTGCCGTCCCCCAGACACACCCCTCTCCTGGCCTTCAGAGTACTCTCCCTGAAAGGAAGGAGCTGTTTCAGCTACAGGATAATAGCATTGCCTACCATGGTTTTAATCCAAGAACCTTCCATGACTGAGTCTACCTTGAAGTTTTAAATGCTAGAGCTATTTCCATGCACCAGCCTAACTGACTATCCTCACCCCATGACAGTGTTGGCTAGTGAACTTTGTTGACTGAGGAACAGAAATATTTCTTAAATTTGCTGAGGTCAAAATAGAGCTGGGATCCAAGACAGGCAGCTTTGTGTATGCTTAGCTAGATAAGCTAGGTTAGTTAGGCTGAAAGCATAGAACTGCAAAATATATAGAGGTAGGAAGACTTATGCTTGAATCCTCTTGGTTTACCAGCTATATGACTTAGGGCACATCTTTTAATTGGTTTTTTACTGTAACAAGGAGGATTCACAGCCCACATTGAGTGGGTTTGTGAGTTCTAAATTAGAGTGAAAAAGAAGAAAGAGGGCATGTGAAGTATGTGAAGGCCCTGTGGCTGCAAAAGGCTATATAATGTAGTTTCGTACTATTTGTGTAACACGTGAGAGCTTTCTGGAAGCTTCCAAATCAAACACAAATTTTCACCTGTACACTTTCAGATTCCCGCCACATGAGAGCTCCTTCAGATCATATGTAAACCAGAAGAAAGCATGCCATTAGCAAGTGAAGAGAGCTTTTTTGCAAAGAAAGGGCCCTTTCCTCTTGGTAGATGCATCCTCTGCTGGCACCTGGCTTGGAAAGCAGAGCACTAGATGGGTGTTAGCCCCCTCAAGCCCTCAGCTATGCACCTTTGTACAGGACCCAAACTGCCCATCTATGTTTATTTCCCCTAAATCTAATTCATAGTTGCCTCTGAAATGCAATGAACTTTCCAAGAATTGGATTAGTCCAAGAGATAATGTTTACTGGTAGAAAGATGTAGTCTCAAAGTCTTACAGACCCAATTTTTCATTTCTGGATCTGCTATTTACTAGTTCTGTTAGAACTGAACAACTTCAAGGAAAATCATGCTGGCTTTCTTGTTGTGTGACCCTGGATGAGTGACATAGCTTCTCTGAATCTGTTTCTTTGTCTATACAATGGAGAACAATAACATGTCTGTACCGAGTTGGTAGTTACTATTTAATGTGAAGTACATCATATATTAAAGAGTAGTACAGGGATCAACAAATGTTCATTCCCTTGAGTGCCACTTTCTCTGCCACCTCCAAACTTGGCTCTTGGATTATTCCTGGGACAGGAAAGCTCCACTCTCTAGCACTAGCTCTTCAAATCACAATTTGAGATAATAACCATTGTGCTACCAAGGTCCAACGAAAGCCTTATTGACTGTAATTTTTAAACAGAGGAAAAATCACACGTTAATGTAAACTATAGGACTGTTTCTTACCAAACCATATCTTCCCCAAACACATCAATATTATTTACAGTAAGAGAGCAGACATTAGTGATCCAAATCTACTGGTTTTCTGGGAAAACAAAGACCCTATTCAAAATGTCAGCTTTATGTAATCCAATTGATGGTCAATTTAAGAATAGGCTGACCAGCAAGATTACAATTAAGTTAATAGAAAAAGTTGTCTTCTGAAGATTGGTTCTCATATTATAATTAATGAAATCCTCTGATATAATTAACCAAATCCTCTGTCACTGCCAGGCAAGCAGGACAAGGGGGAACAGTGGGAATGGAACCCTTATAGAATGTTTTAAGACAGTTAACAAAATAAAGAGAGCTAGTCATCGTTTCAGGTGTTTGAAACTACCTGAATCCAGAGTGATTTCTGCAATGGATCTGGGTCCGTCCTTATTTGAAATAGGCCAAAACTGAACTTTCAAGTTCATCTGTGAAGCAGGAAACCCAAGGATTTCCTCTAGTAGACTGCTGTCTCATTTTACGTGCAATGTGCATATTCATATTTCAAAACTCATTATGCAGCTCGAGATAATCATTTTCAAAGTTCAAAATATGACCTTCTCTATAACAATTCTTTACTTATTCTTTGCCTGAAACATAAACCCATGACTAGGTTAGTGTTTCCTTAAAAGATTTCTGTAAGGTCCTGTTGTTTAATCTATCGGAGGTCTATGTCATTATTCATCTGTACTTATATTATGATAAACAACTCAGAATAGATAAAATGCCTAGCATATTAACAAAAATCTGAAGTACCTAAGAGTTCAGATCCAGAGGACGTTAGCGCCGAGTTCCATCATGTAGAGACATGAATCCTTGACATTTGCGATAGTACTCCGCAGCCTCACTTTCCACTTTCCGGTGTCCATTGTTGGCAGATGGGTAAAAGCTTGATTTGAACAACTTGGAAGTCCACGTTGCTCTAATAAATCTGGGGACTCTTTTTACTCCCTGTGGAATAATTAGACAGATTAAAATGTTTAACCTCATTGATTTCAGTGCAGTTCTCTGGTGATAGATTTTAGTCATGAACAGGTTGAGTGATAAATTGGATGGTCGGCAAGTGGCCAAAGTTCAAGTTTCACTTATTTTTTTCTATTTCTTTTCTATGCTCTCTCTTTCCTAGGGACTGAATTCCTAGAGAAGTAAAAGGAAAAATAATCAAATGGATTGAAAGCTAAAAGGCAACTTCAGCCCACAAGTGATAGAAACTAGGAGCTAAAGCCATGCTTGGGAGTCAGTCTGGGTAACAGGAGTCAAACTAGACACTGAAGTGTTGCAGAGTCAATAGTAGAGACAGACCTTTAGTTTGCATGCAAATCCTAAACTGCTTATCAGAAAGCAGTCACTAAGAACACGTGGTGGGAAAGTAATGCCCTAAGACATTTACCCACTTCAAGGATTTTAAATCTTAGTGTGTTTGGTGTGTGGGGGGTGGGGGGGGGTGGGGGAGTGTGGAAATAAATAGGATGATGAAAAAGAGGTGATGGTATTAAAGTTATTTCAATTCTTAATGAGGATAGTAACCAGGAATTAGAGAGACATTTTTATATAGGTAGTTGGACACAAGAATTTAATTATTGAAATATTCTTGCATTATCATTCAATAAGCATTCACTGAAAGCCTACTTCATATCAAGCATTCAGTATAACTCCCAATAGGGATTTATTATTTTAGGCTTATAGTTAGAGCTGAAAGAGAATTCAATAGAATCTTTTTAAAAATTTTAACCCTTTAAGATAACAGAAAAAAACTTTAATGTGGCTTATTTTAAACCATAGGAATCCACCACTATATTTATTAAAATGGCCTTTCAGTTTACCCCTTGC
>NW_006442508.1:8587558-8619854 GCF_000325575.1 Pteropus alecto | reverse complement strand
AAGTGATAGAAACTAGGAGCTAAAGCCATGCTTGGGAGTCAGTCTGGGTAACAGGAGTCAAACTAGACACTGAAGTGTTGCAGAGTCAATAGTAGAGACAGACCTTTAGTTTGCATGCAAATCCTAAACTGCTTATCAGAAAGCAGTCACTAAGAACACGTGGTGGGAAAGTAATGCCCTAAGACATTTACCCACTTCAAGGATTTTAAATCTTAGTGTGTTTGGTGTGTGGGGGTGGGGTGGGGTGGGGGAGTGTGGAAATAAATAGGATGATGAAAAAGAGGTGATGGTATTAAAGTTATTTCAATTCTTAATGAGGATAGTGAACCAGGAATAGAGAGACATTTTTATATAGGTAGTTGGACACAAGAATTTAATTATTGAAATATTCTTGCATTATCATTCAATAAGCATTCACTGAAAGCCTACTTCATATCAAGCATTCAGTATAACTCCCAATAGGGATTTATTATTTTAGGCTTATAGTTAGAGCTGAAAGAGAATTCAATAGAATCTTTTTAAAAATTTTAACCCTTTAAGATAACAGAAAAAAACTTTAATGTGGCTTATTTTAAACCATAGGAATCCACCACTATATTTATTAAAATGGCCTTTCAGTTTACCCCTTGAGCTATGTATGTTTGGGGGATATTTGGTGATGATATTGGCAATCACTTGGTGGGTTTCTTGCCTAATTATATTTTAATTATATTGTACAAACAAATAAAAATGTAAGAATTTAACTCTTGGTATTTTAGGTGAAACCATGATTTGTGTGGCATACTGTATTCACCTTCCCCCTCACCTCACTTCCCGCCCCCCGCCACACATACAAATGGAAGGTCAGGTAAGTGGACACTCTTCAGTGAAGGAGATGCCAGTGAGCTTTAATTCTCCCCTTTTCCAGGTCCAAATGATTCAATAGCAGAGAAAGAAGCCCTGTTCCAACTGTTTCTGTGAGGGACCTGCCCAACTGAGTCCCGCTACCCCAGATTTTACCCACAGATTGTTTCCAGCACAACCCTCAGGGAGGGATGAGGAAATAACTCAGTAGCTACAGTAGAAACAAGGATGCCTAGTCACCCAGACATCAACAGTGAAATGAAAGATTTCAAGAATTTACACAGCATGGTTGGTTGATGGGCAGCCAGTTCTAGGCAGATCGTGTGATTCAATCCAATTAAAATAATCATTGAGATGGAAAGGATTAGGGTAATGGCTCTCTGTCATGGCTACACATTGGGATCACCTGGGAGGTTTTTAAAAACACCAATATTAGACCCACCCCAGAGATTCTAATTGATCTGAAGTACCTAATAGGCTGGATTTTAAAAATTGTCTCAGGTGATTCTATTATTCAGCCAGTGTTAAGAAACACTAGATGGGGAAACAAGCATGTTGATACAGTGATACGTTATCTAGCAGTATATCTTAAAAGCTTTAAAATGTGCGTTTTACTTGTACAGTTCTGGGAAATGTCCAGTTATAGAAAAAACAACACAGAAGCATAAACTTATGTGTATGTGTGTGTATGCATGGAAAAAGGATTGGAAACTAGATATTAACAGATTAGCAAGAGTCTTCTTTGGGGGTAGAGTTATAGATTTTTTTTTATTTTCTTTTTATTTTTCTATATTTTCAAAACTTACTTCCCTGAACCTCTACTGCTTTCGAAATTTAAAAAGGGCACTATTTATATTTCATTCTAATAAAACTAAGAAGTATTTCATAGATATTTATCATATCATCAACTGTATCTGAATAGGGGAGGACACAAAAGGCATGGTCTCAGAGAGTTTGCAGTCTAGTTGAAGAGACACAACAATGTCCGTCAGTACTCCATGTCATTATGTAATAAAACACTGAGGTCCTGAGGTAAAGCCAATCACTGTTTCACCTAAAATACTTATTTATCTACTGTCTTGCTAGATTGCTAACTATGAGAGGGCAGAGGCTTAGGAGCACCTAGCCTTATGCCTTACATTTAGTAGCCTTTAGTAGTCAGTCATGCAAATATTTGTGGAATAAATGGATGAACGAGCTAAGAGAGAAGAGAGAGTACTATGAAGCTGCCACAGGGATAACGAGATCAGAGGCAGGGTTTGGATAAAAGGAGTTGGATGTGAGTTGGATTGAACAGCAGCCACTCCAGATGAGAGGCCAGCTTGGATGAAAACTGGTGAAGGCAGGACAGTTTGTAGATCTACTCAACTGCAAAAGGCCTTGTCTAGCGCAGTGACCAGGTTTTGCCCAACCAAAGAAGTAGAGCAGAGCAATAGCCAAATGGTGGGCCTGGCAGGAGAGAGGGAGAAAGGTTTTGAATTATGCAATAATAGTCAGCATTTCTTGCACATAGAAGCATCCACTCCTTCCCCCATTTGCATAACATGATTTTGGGGAAATAAAATATGATTCACTGAAAGAAGAAGGTTGTTTCCTTTTAATGTTATCTAAAGGGAAGAGGAAGCTCTTTTAACAACTAGAAACTGACTGGAAAAATTGGATTTTTGTTTGTTTCATGTAAAAAGATTTGGCAGAAGAGTCAAATATCTCCATATGACAAATTCCGAAACAGAGTGAGGAGGAACACACTTTCTCAATATCTGAGCATTGAATAGTGCGTCCAGGAGGACTCATGACAACCAGCCCAGAAAAGGTTTGAGGAAATTCAAGCATTTCATAGTTATCCTAAGAGCTGGAATGGAATGTGCTTTGAGGAATGAAGGAAATGCTTTAAAATGCCATCTGGGAATGATTTCTACTCAAATGCCATACTACCTTCCCACCCCCTACAATCTACCACCGCACTGAGCTAAGGCAAACTCTCGTCAGCCCCTGGGGTTGTGCAGACTTCACAAAAACTCAAGGCACTCAAGACTCTTGCCAAGTGGCTCAAAAGCTAGGCTGATGCTTTCAAAGCCATTTGGAAAACCTCACTGGGCAGCCAGTTTTGATATTTAGAAACTCTCACCACCATGCAACCCACCCTTTCCCAGTTACCCTAAAAACATTTCCTAGTCAATTCTAAAATAGAAAGTGTAGTTGATCCACAGCCCGGTTTCTCAAAAATGAGATGCTAGACTTTGGTTATTTCTAAATGTTTTAAAAAGTAAAGATGATAATTCTGAATGAAACCAAGAATTGCAGGGACCAAATGTTAACCAAAAAGAGGACACTCTCCCTCGAGCCACCACGACTACCACACACAACCCCTAATCCATGGACAGATGATGGAAAACTCAAATCATCTGTAGTAGGGGAATTGTCTGCTCTCCCTCCCCCAAAGTGACCAGTCACCCAAAAGATGCCGAAGACTCAGGGAATGGATAAACTCTCCCAATGTCTCTAAAGGATTGCCCTGGCATGTGGACTGGGCCTGAGCCTTCAACCATCCCTCATTAACCACTGTCAACTTCACATCTGGTTTCAGTGATGGAATCCTTCGACTTCACCCCAGGGAGCAGTGCTGGTATTTATCAGGCACTCCTGCCATCAGCTGAGCTCCTCCTAACTAAACAGTGAAACTGATTCTTCTAGTTGCTGGGGAGCCCTGAAATTTCATGTGGTTTGGACTTGCAAGGGCTGCTGGGAGGGGTTTTGCTGATGTGGCAGTTTAGAGGTGGCCTTTTTGATGCCCTTCTAAAAGGGTGTTATGTGAGTACACACTGGTAGGACCTGTAACCGCAAAAGCCCCCACCCAACTTACTTCTGTTTCTATTAAATTTTTGGACAAAATATAGGAGAAGGACAAAAATGAAGCAGAATACCTTGGTAAAGAGCACAGTATTTGGAGTTGTGACTGACTTTAAGCTGTGTCTCTGCCTGTTATGGGGAGAGAGCTCGTCCTGGTTTGCCCGGGGCTGACCCAATTTTAAAACTGAAAACCCCACATCCCAAAGACCCCCATCAGCCTTAGATAAACAAGGGTGGTTATTGTATGCCTAGTACTTTTCCACATCTGCAAAATAGGGATAATAATCTACCTCATCAGGTTGTTTTGAGGATTTAACGAAGATAGGGTAAGTGCTTAGAACAGCCTAACTCGTGTTAAGGACTAAGTGTGTTATTAATATTTTTATAAGATGACACTTATACACAGGATTTAAAGCAACAAAATCTCTGAAGTTATGTTCTACTTTCAGATCCTTTGCTTTAGTGCTGTGTCATCTTGGATAAATTACTCAATCTCTCCGAGCATCATTTCCCCGTCTGTAAAATGGGGCTAATATAATCCAGCTGGGGCAGAGTTTGAGAGTAATCCCCACTGCCATGCCTGGTGAAAAAGACCAAGCACAGAATGAATAACTACTCAGGTGCTTTCTCTTATGACTTCTGATAACAGGAAAGAAGATGTATTCCTAGCGTGGGATGGATAGGTTTGCCTCTTTTCTCCTGTTTTCCACCACAAATGCCGTGTATTTATACTGTGTATTTGAATATATGTATGCCTGGACTGAGGGCCTCCCTCTAGAGGAGGAATAAATAAATCACCAGGAGGTGCCCACACACCCAGACAGGATCATTTTAAGCTTCTGCTTCTTAGTCTGCTTGGGGCCACATCTATTTTCAGAGATAGTTTGGTTGTTTTTGGAGAAGAAGGATGTCAGGGAGACAGCAAACCCAAGGGTTTGTGAGGACCTCTGCCGTTGCCTCTCCCGGCTACTGACCCACCAAGCATGCTCCACTAACAAATGGCCCTGTTGATAGGCATAAGTGAAGGCACAGGCAGTTTGAAGCTCACAGCTCATTCCTGTCAACTGCAGCCTGAAGATGCCAACATGATGAGAACAGGCCACACTTGCCAGGCATGCCATTTTTAGTCCTTAAAGCAACCCCCCAGCTAGTGGTGAATAATATCTGCAGTATAGAGTATAAGATTATAATAACCTGCTTATAATTTTTTTCCTGCCTCCTATGTTGCAGTCACCTCCAAATCTTTAGCTTCCAAGATGCATGGTATCTTATAGTCCTAAGGTGCACATCTCACCTTAAAGTCTGCCTTGGGTTCAAATCCCAGCCCCTCTTACCAGCTATGTGCCCTTAGGAAAGTGACTTAATCTGTGTCTTAATTTCTCAGTAGCAAAATGGTAATGGGTCTTCCTCACAGGGATTATGTGAGGACTTCATGGGTTAATAAGAACAAAGCACGTAGAATAATGCCTGGTCCATAGTAACTGTACTGTGTTGGCTACAATTGTAAGTTATTAATTTGGGTTGAGGTTTGAAAGACAAAAAAACTGTAGCCACAAATCTTCTTACAGACCTAATTCTATAAAGTAATAGAAAAAATAGACAGAAAAGGAGGACCATTAACATTGGGTAAAAATATCTGTTACTTCCCTGGCTCCCACAACCCCAAATAAAAAATGACACTGTGCAGATAGGTCATCTGTTTCTCATGCCTGCACAGCACGGTTGATTCATCCTATAGAAACATGGACATCTTTGGTAAACTGAGTCAAATGTGCTTGGCATTGGGCCATTTGATTCCCAAGCCAATTCTACCTTAGGAGCACCCTGCACCTCTCCCACTGCACACTGCTTAAGTCAGGAGACTGGGGTTCCAGCTGTCCAAAGCTTGGCCTATGTTTTAACATCACTTTCCAGTTTGTTTTTAATTTTCCCTTTCTGGTATTCATTAACAAGTGAGGCAGGGGTGATTGGAATTGCTGGGGACATTTTCCCCAGTGGTTTGGAGGCAGAAGATAGAGGCTAGTGAGAGTGTGTGGTTGGTGGTGATGTAAAAAGTCCATGGGTTTTCCAAGGTGAAGGCTTTTCAGGCTCAAGTTCATACTCAGAGCCTAAACTGAATCCCAAAGGATGGGTTTGCCCAAGCAATGACCTCTTTTTCTTATTAACTGATGTTTACTTCATCCATGACTACACAAACATGCTAATGATTTTTCTTACGTATATTTTCTACTAGCTATATGAGTGGCCATGTAATTTGACTCCAGGGGACATGGATTTTAACTTAGAGGGGGAGAAAAAGTAATCCAAACAAGGAAGAATGACTTTACCTAATGTTCTTATACCAAAGAGATACCATTTAAGAAGCTGCAGGTATAGTGAGTGAAATGCAGAAAGTAATGATCCAATCCGAACTCAGAAAGTTCCTGAAATGGGTCCTGTGCTTGGGATCAGACTGCCTGAAAACCAGAGAAGTCGTATTGATAGATGTTGTATTACTGTTATGTGAGTTTTTTCCAAGTAACATGATCAGGACTTCATTAGCAAGGGTGGGTCCTGCTCCAGGGTGGGCTCGGGAGCTCATGTGGGACTGTTTCTGGAAGACGACGACTGATGCATTTATTTTTATCTTATATACAATAAAGATTTCTAATGCTTTGCATTCAAAATGTCATGAAACATTAGTGAAAAGATATAGCCTGACCTTCTTCCAAATGAAAAGAATCAAGGCAGCCTGCAATAATTAAACATATCAATTAAAAATATAAACAGCACAATTAAAAATATAAACAGAAAACATCTAATAAAAGGAGCAAGAAAAAAACGTAGCTACTCCCAGGATCTCTCTCTCAGGCTGCTCTGACACACATGGCTGACTCCGAGTCAATGAGTGCTGTTTGCACAGTGGTGAGGGTTTAGT
Source organism: Pteropus alecto (assembly GCF_000325575.1). NCBI lineage: Eukaryota > Metazoa > Chordata > Mammalia > Chiroptera > Pteropodidae > Pteropus > Pteropus alecto. The sequence goes on along the minus strand of NW_006442508.1, from coordinate 8,613,244 downwards.
GGTAAAGCAAGTTAGACGTTTCCTCTCATGCAAGCTATATTCTGTTGGGAGGAAGGGGAAGGGAGAAAGTCATTTAAATGGGAAACAAATAAGCAAATAAACATATAAAATAATTTCTAAAGATTTAAGTGGTAAGGAAGCAAAAGTGGGTGACTGGTGGTGTGGGAGTGGCGATCCACTTCAGACCGATGGTCACAGTCCCTGGGGGGTGACTTTCAGCCTTCCATTGTCAACTTCTTCCTTCCTCCTCCTTCCTACCTTGTCCCATGTTGGCATCAGACTTCTCAATGCCCACTTCTCTCCTGCCCCCAAGGGCATGTCTTAGCCCTACTGAACCCCAGAAGTGGGTAATGTCAGGTGTCCAGGGTTTTATTCCCAGCATCATCTCTAGTATTTCTCTTCTTTGTTCTTATTCAGCTGTTCTTTTCCCATCAGTGTCACTTGGAACAAAGTCAGTGCTAAATCCAGTATTTCTGGCACCTACTGTGCATTCATATCTTTGGGGCCTTTGAATATGGCATTCACACCTAGATTGCTAGGCTGTGTCATTCACTTTCCTAGACTCGGTTCAGATTTCACCTCTTCTGAGAAGCCTGCCCTGAAGACCCCAAGCAGAGTGATGGGTGGCCCCTTCCTCTGAGGTCTCCCAACACTTGGCTTGTACTTCTATCTCTTTCCAATAATGTGGTATGGAGGTTTTGCTGTTTTTATGTCAGTTTCCTTGAGTGCAAACACTGCAGTATTTTTCTCTGCATCCATAGTATCTAACATTATGCCTGATGTATAATACTTATGCTAGTTACTGCTTTTTGAATTACTACTATAGTCCAGGCACCGTTAGGCACTTTGCATGAATCTTTAAACCTCACAATCAATAAACGTTATTGTGCCCATTTTGCATCTGGAAAACGAGGGTCAGAGGAATTAAAGAACTTGTTCGAAGTCGCAGAGCTCAGAGGTGGCAGGCCTACGATTCACACCAGATGTTTTAAACTTGAAGCCTGTGGCTTTTCTACTTTGCTGTGCCTCTTTCTCAGGAGGTCCCCCATCAGTGTTCACTGATGGAAAAAATGTTATTCAAATCACTCTTAAAACTGTTGTACCAGCATAATCTATCAAAAGAGTATATATGGTAATCATTATTCTTAGTACTACTATATGTGGAACACAAATCAAATAAAATCCTATTACGTTATTAGAGAAGTATGTGAAAAAAGAAAAAGAAATTGAAAAAAATCTTTTCCTCTTCCATTTTTCTCATCTTGAGCTGAAATGTAGAAAAATGAAAAGGAAAATCATGAGGGAGAAGGGAGACTGGCATCAGCATCACAATCAACTGCAATAATCATATGTTGTCAGGACTGTGTCGGTGAATCCATCAACTCCCAGTTTGGTAGTTTCAATAAACAGAACACCAACAGAGTGGCCACTGCTTAGTTCAGTTTAACATATGTTTGCTGAGTGCCTGCACTGAGAGGTAATGGACGGTATGCAGACCCTCTGAGAGGTGCCCAGGAAAGCAAAGCTTTGTCCCTTCTGTCCAGTACCTTATGCCCCATGGAGAAAGACATGCCCAGTGCTAACCAGTCAACTGAGGCAGAACTGATGTGGCTAGACCATCGGCCAGAAGTGACACAGAAATCCATGAGCTAACTCTTCCCCAGGTACCGATATGAGGAAGTCATCTTGATCCTAGAGGGATAAAGGTTGCAAAGTTTGGTTCTGTTGGCTTAATTATGGAACTAGACTTCACCACCATCACCCTTTGGGAGCTTGCAATCTATAGAGAAAAAAATAAGCAGAGAAGAGGAGTAGGGATGGGATGTGTCAGAAAAGCAGCTGCTGTTTTAAATAGAGTGGTCAGGGAAAGTAGATTTTAATCAGACCTGAAGGAGATGAAGGAACAGAACAGCATCTGGGGAAAAAATATTCCAGGCAGGGCAACAGCAGAATGCAAAACCCGAAAGCAGGAACATGCGGGGCAAGTGTGAGGACCATCAGGGGGCTGAATGAGTGAGGGATGGAGATAAGAGCAGAAGTAACAGGACCTTGTGGGCCATTGTAAGGATTGTATATTTTAGTAAAATGGGGAGTTATTGTTAAAGGATCCTTTGGCTGCTCTGTTGAAAATAAATAAGGGGAGTGAGTGTAGAAACAGAAAAACCTCTCAGGAGGCCGTTGCAATAATCCAGACATTGATGATGGTGGCTTGGACCAGAGTGGTGGCAGTGAAAGTGATGAGAAGCAGTTAAATCCTGGATAGATCTTGCTGGATTATGTTTAGGGTGTCGAGAGAAAGAAGGGAAGCAGAGATGACTCTGAGGTCTCAGACCTGAACAACAGGATGGATGTAAGGTGCTATTTAATAAAACGAGGAAGTTGCAGATGAGCTGATTTGGCAAGCAAGATTAGGGTGTTTGGATATGAGAAGCTTGAGATGCCTATGAGACATATAAGTGAAGACGTGGAGTAAGCAGTTTGATGTATGAGCCTGGAGTGCAGGGGAGGCTGCAGGCTGCAGGCCAGGCTATAGGAGAGGAGAAAGCATGGAACCCCACAGCTTAGATTCAAATCCCAGCCCCACTCTGTGAACCAGAACAAGGCTTCCTTCCTTTCTAGCTTCCATACCCTCATATGTGAAGTGGAGGTGGTTTAATATTACAGGCCAGTCGGAAGGATAAAAGAAGACCGCATATGTAAAGCATAACACATAGCACATAGCAGGCCAATCTATGTAAGCTGTCCTCATCCCAACCCCTCTCTGGGTTGCCGTACTGTAGTGATGTAGGCATGTATTGCATGCCTGTAGTGAGGCCATGACCCATACGGATCAGGGAAAGCCGGAATGTCAGCATGAGGACTCGATTCTGTAAGCAGTGAGAAACACTTCTATGAGAAGTTTTTGAGTAAAAAGATGTTGGAGTGGTTGGGATGTTTTGGAATGGGGGCGGGGGGGCAGACTAGCAGCAGGGAGATAGATAGGCTGGGGTGTGCTGCAAAGCCACGAAGGTGTGGTGTGAGGGGATCAGGGTTGTGGCCCTGGAGATGGAGTTGGAAGCCGACAATGCATGACTGAGGCCCACCCTTGGGCACCCTGACAAAGACCTTCTGTGAGCTGGAGCACGGTGGGTTCCTGAGACTCCCAGAAGCCTGTCTCCTAGTTGCCTTGCTCGAGAACACAAAGGAGAGCCTGTCACACCATCTCACAGCGACTCTCTCTCCTGAAGTCTCCCAGCCTGGCCTCTGGTACCCGCTTTGAGCAGTTTCAGAGTCACTCATTCTGTTCAGTGGAGCAGCTGGAGCCCAAGACCCAGCTGTTGGCAGGGAAACTTGCTTCCTCCAGAGTCCCCTAAATCCTGATTCTTTTTGCCTGAAAGTGAATACATCCATTAGGGTCGAATGTCTTCCTTTTCCATTATATAATAGCTTTGAGCAAGTGATTAGCTCTCCCAGGAGTAAAAGACAAACAGTTGAGAATTCAGTCTTATTCTCTGACTTGGATCAGAAATGGAGCTAGGGCAAATAATGAAAGGTAACCCCCTTTAGGGCCATTTTACCTATGCATGCACATGAACACATCTTCACACAAGTGGGGAGCGGGGGAGCCTGGGGAAAAGTAAGAAGATGGTAGTGCTGCTTCCTGGAGGACTGAAAAGAGGGAAATCAGTCTGAATTACCACACTGGCATCTTTTGGGGTTTTTTTTTTGGGGGGGGGGGGGTTGGGTTTTGTTTTGTTTTTAATTCCCAGAAGTTGGAATTTGTTATCCCTTCAGATAGATCTGGCCTACAGATGTGTTTTGTTTGGCCAACACAATGGTCTTAAAAATCTTTAACTTGTTGCCAACGTTTAAAATCAAGAGATTTCACATTAAAAACTGGATTTCAGCTTCCAAATTGCTCACTTCAGCAACACTGGGCTTGTCTTTTTTTTAACTGGTGCATAATTGACACATCATATTAGTTTCGGGTGTACAAAATAACGATTCGAAGTTTGTATATATTGAGAAATGATTACCACAATAAGTCTAGTTAACGTCCATCATCATATATAGTTAGAAAAATTTGTGTGTGATGAGATCTTTTAAGATTTACTCTCCTAGCAACTTTCAAATATGCAGTATAGTGTTATTAACTATAATCACCATGCCATGCACTACATCCCATGACTCATGTATTTTATAAACAGCAGTTTGTACTTTTTAACCCTTCGCCCAGTTTGTACCCTCCCTTTACCCCTGCCTCTGGTAAGCACTAATCTGTTCTGTTTCTATGAACTTGTTTGTTTTTTTTTCAAGATTTCACATATGAGATCATACAGTATTCGTCTTTCCCTGTCTGACTTACTTCACTTAGCATAATGCCTCAAGGTCCATTCATGTTGTTGTGAATGGCAAGATTTCATTATTTTTTATGGCTGAGTAATATTCCATTGTATATATGTACCACCTTTCCTTGATCCATTCATCCATTGGTGGGCACCTAGGTTCCTTCCATATCTTGACTATTGTAAATAATGCTACAATGAACATGAGAGTGCAGATATCTTTTGAATTTCTGTTTTTGATTTCTCTCGATAAATACCCAAAAGTGGAATTTCTGGATTACATAGTAAGATCATATGGTAGTTCTACTTGTAATTTTTTGAAGAACCACCATACTGTTTTCCATAGTACCTGCACCATTTTACATTCCTACCAATAGTGTGTAAGTGTTCCTTTTTCTCCACAGCCTCACCAACACTTATTTGATGTATTTTTGATAATAGCCATTCTAACAAGTATAAGGATATCTCATTGTGGTTTTGATTTGCATTTCCCTGATGACTAGTGATGTTGGGCGTCTTTTTATGTATCTGTTAGTCATATGTATGTCTTCTTTGGAAAAATGTCTATTCACATTCTCTGCCTGTTTTTTAATTGGATTGTTTATTTTTTGCTAATTACTTATTATATAACTTCTTTATGTATTTTGGATATTAACCCCTTCTCAGATTTAGGATTTGCTAATATTTTCTCCCGTTCTGTAGGTTGCCTTTTCTTGTTGATGGTTTTTGTTTATGGTTTCCTTTGCTGTGAAGAAGCTTTTTAGTATGATGTAGTCTCACCTGTTCACTTTTGCTTTTGTTTCCCTTGTTTTGGTGTCAGATCCAAAAAAAGTCATTGCCACGACTGATTTCAAGGAGCTTGCCACCTATGTTTTCTTCTAGGAGTTTTATGGTTTCACGTCTTATATTTATGTCATTAATTCATTTTGAGTTAAGTTTTGAGTATGATGTAAGATAGTAGTCCAGTTTTCATTCTTTTGCATATAGCTGTCCAGTTTTCCCAATACCGCTTATTGAAGAGACTGTCCTTTCTCCATTGTATATTCTTGGTTCCTTTGTTGTAAATTAATTGGCCATATGTATGTGAGTTTATTTCTGGGAAATCTGTTCTGTTCCATTGATCTATATGTCTGTTTTTATGCCAATACCATACTATTTTGATTACCATTGCTTTGTAATATAGGTTGAAATCAGGGAGCATAATGCCTCCAGCTTTGTTCTTTCTCAAGATTGCTTTGGCTATTCGGAGTCTTTTGTGGTTCCATCCAAATGTTAAGATTGTTTGTTCGATTTCTATGAAAAATGTCATTGGCATTTTTATAGGGATTGCATTGAATCTGTAGATTAGTTTGGGAGTATGGACATTTTAACAATATTAATTCTTCTAATCTATGAGCACTCAATACCTTTGCATTTATTTGTGTCTTTAATTTCTTTTATCAATGTCTTCATGAAAGTTTTCAGTACAGATCTTTTACCTCCTTGGTTAAATTTATTCCTAGGTATTTTATTCTTTTTGATGCAATTATAAATGGTATTGTTTTCTTAATTTCTACATCTGATATGTGATTATTAGTGTATAGAAATACAACACATTTCTTTGTATTGACTTTTATATCCTGCAACTTCACTGAATTTGTTTATTAGTTCTAAAAGTTTTTTGGTGGAGTCTTTAAAAGTTTCTATATATAACATGTCATCTGGAAATAGTGACAGTTTTACTTCTTCCTTTCCAATTTAGATGTCTTTTATTTTTCTTGCCTAATTGCTTTCGGGCTGGTCTTCTTGAGACAGTGTTCAGCAGTCTGCCGGCAGCTGCATCCTTGAAACACCGCTCATTATGGACCCCACCCACCCTGACTTCCCTATTCTCCTCACCTGATTAGCATATGAGTTTGTAAGCCTGGTTTAAAGTAGGATCAGACTGGGCAATTAAAGAACTCAATGTGAGGAGCAGACTCGACATTTACCTAATTCAGAAGTGAACTGAGAGAGAAGGAATGTCAAGGAAGTTAGCTACCCAGACTGTTGTGTAGTTACGCAGACTGTTATGATGAGGGTATTGAGGTTCCTTTCCTTGTGAACGGCTTTTATTCTTCTACCATAAGTGGGTAGATTACTGTCAGAAGGGAGCCTTCCCCTGCAAACTCACTCGTGTTGCCTGATTTGCTGAACTCGGCAGAGGACACCCCATCAGAGCTCTGTAAATGATGCCTGGGGTCCATCCTGCTTGAGGTCAACTTCCGTTAGTAGTGAACTCATGGAATTTTTGTAAAAAGCGGGTTTATTTTCTCTTCTTGCCCCCTACCTTTGTAAATAAGACAAAAATTCCATGGTATACCAAGGTCAACATTCTTATATTAAGACTGACTTGCCTCTCTGCTCACTTTGAGATAGGAGCTCAGAATTCAGGATCTTCGTTATTAACAACAACAATAACAACAACAAAAAACCCACAATTTTCAGAGTGGCTTTGTTGAACAGACAGCATATCAAAAGTGCATGGTTTGTTTGAAAAATGGTTTTCCATGTTCCTTATGTTCGTCTTTCAAGTTCATGGCCATCGCCCATCACCACCTGAGAGTACTTAGTGCTCAGGATAACTGAAAAAGAGAATAAATCCTGCTTGCTTTGAGCATAAATCCTGCCTTCCTTGTTCACCGTATGTTCCTGTACTGGCCAGCGCTAATCAACTCTTTCCTTCTCCTCCCTCTTTTGTGCTTGTAAATCAAGAGGCCCCAGTATTAGTCAACACAAAAAAAGACAATTAGTAAGTACAAGCTACTACCTTCATAGATCACTCTATGCCTCAGATTCAAGCTAAGCCAAGAAACTGGAGCAAGCAATATTACACAAGTATGAGTTGCTTTAGCAGAACCTTTATTACCAAGGCTTATGAGTCTGAACGTTTGAATCTAGATTCTGTATCCTCTCCAGCTGTTGTAAGGATAGCCGAGATATGAGGCCATAGGGAAGGCTTACTTACCCATTTTATGAGGTTTTCCTTACCTGGACTCAAATGTGTCTTTGGAACTCCAAGGACTTAAAACAGCAATAATTTCTTAATGGTATAGTCTTGGGATTCAGATGTTTTAAATATTTAACATATTTAAATATTTAAATATTTAAACATATTTAATCTTCCTCACAAATGTGGCAGCAGAATAAGATGCCGCTTTTTTCCACTGGGATATGCTATGTCCCCCCAGAAAGCCATGGCTTGTGCCTTTGCCAGCCATTTGTCCGATTGGAAAATTCATTTCCTGCTCTGGCAGAGTGCATGGTTAAGGGCAAGGGCATTGCTGCCTTAAGAAAAGATACTTTCCAGTCCAACTAAATAGTCTAGGAACTTCCTTCTCATGCATTGCTAACCAAATACTGCTGGCTTGCATTGAAGTGTTCCACTCATGTAGTTATGACTTTGGAGCTGCTCAAATGCATGCTGGCTTTTATTTTTTCCATCACGCAGTGCTTCTTCCAATTTGAGTTTCCCATATCAACCACTTTGCTATTTTTAAGCAGAACAATTCCAAGCCAAAGTAACTAATCAGAAAAGTAAAACCTCATCAATTCAAACTGGGAGCTTGAAGTCTTTTAGTGAAGGAAAGACTAGCATTAGAAGCTAGAGTCCTGTTTCATCTTCTCTGCTGTGAGAATGTAGGGTTGTATAATCAAAGTCCTTTTCTACTAATAGTAAAACCACATTTCATCAAATCAAAGATGCCACTCATTATAAGAAACATCATAGTTTAAAACATATTTAAAACAAGAAATGTTTTAAATCTGCCACTGTTAAATTATCTCAAACACCTTTAAAGATATCCCTGCAATGTGTGGATTAGTCACATCAGACTCTCATGGCTTAGAAATCCATTCAGGTGAATTTGGTGACCTCTCCTGCCCTCTAGTTGTATTGTTTGGCATGAAATAGGTCAATTCTTTTGAATGATCTCAGTAACAAAATGTAACATCACTTTTCATCTCCTTGAGAGGATATCTTTCTTTTTAGGCAAATATAGCATTTGCTTGTCTCTTTGGGAAAATGTGAAATCTCTATCTTCCTTCTAATGATGAATATTTACTTCATTGATAAATTTACATGCCAGTGCTGTTTTTGAGACTTCTTATGTGTACAGTAACTTTTCATTTCAATGCTGAATCATAATGTAATCTTTTCTAAGCTATCTAATGACAAGTTCAATGGCATAGTACCAAGAGTTGATGCAAGTCAATAGAAATGACAAGATGGATACCTGTGACCATGTTTGCCATGCTCAGACAGTGGCATCATGACTGAGGCTTGACAACAGAAGCTGCATGACCCCATGCATCATAAACTCAGAGATGTTAAAGTAAGAAAAACCAAGCATTCTAGAATGGATGAATTATGAAAGTACCTACCATCTATTGAGAACTTACTATCAACATGGCAAGGACCTTAACTCTTGACCAGACTTAATATCAGCCAGACCTCACGGCAACCCAAGATATATGTGCAGATTAGAAAGTTTAACCAGGTTAACGAAATTGCCTCATATCACACAGCTGGGTAAATTTCAGAGCAAGGATTCTGATCCAGACAATACGCCCTTCTATCCACCAGCTCTGTGGTTCTGTGAGCCATGTAAATCCTATATGCAAATTGACTGTAGACTGCCATTTGATTCTGTTTACTTTCGAGAATATAAAGCATCACTTCATATAGACTCTCAACTGGATTATTTAGCTCATCACTTTTCTGCCTTTTGGCTAAGATCAAGTATGTAAAATAGCTCAACCATATAAAGTTTTCAGGAATGAATTGATAAAAATAATTGATAATAATTAGCTCATTCATTATATGCAAATGGCCACTTCTTAAAGGGGCTCACTCATATGATTTCTGCCTTCACAACAACAATGGAAACTGGTGTGGCTATCTGCAGCCACTTCCTCACCGCAGTGCAATGAGATCATTAAATTACCACCATGTTATGACCAAAACCCTGCCTAAGAGCTGAACTGACTTGTCCAGTGGCACATGGAAGAATATTTATAGCAAATGTGGACCTACATCAACTCGAACCTTGATCTGCTGGCCAGTGGGCCTGCTCTTTAATACAGATAGTGACTGGGTACAGACAATTGTGGTTGGGTTTTTCTAGGACCGTGAATGTTGTTTTACCCTCCCAGTGTTAGAAGACATGGTAAGGAATGAAATTTTTCAGTACATGAGAGCCCCAGCCCATTCTCCTGGCTGCTCTGAGATCAGCCCAGAGGTAGAAGAGCAATGCTGAGAAGACCTCTGTGGCCTTGTGGTGATGGTGACTCTGTTTCTGTGGACTGTTAAAAATGGACTCCAGGAAGAGTTTTGTGTTTATGTTCAATGCTTTGGGAGCTAAACGCAAAAGAAAAGACTGAGAGTGTGATTAAGTGCTTTCATGGTCAAAATAAACACCAGCAGGAAGGAATTACCAAGTCTACATAGTCGAAGATCACCAGCCTCAAGACCTAGTCTCATAGATACCAAGATAACTTTCATAAATATGTATTCACTGTGGAAAGTGCTTTAAGAGAATGCAATAAGCATCTTTTGATAACTATCTTCTCGAATTTTAAATTCATTTGGTTGGCAAGTGTATAATGAGTAGATACATGTGAAAAGAGAGGTGGATATAGGGGTGAGCAACTCAAATTCCCAGTGTAGCAAGCATGCCTATGTGAAGATGCCTTGTTGAATAATGAGCAAAGCCAAAGCCATTTCTCACATGCACTGGTTTTGTTACAGCTGTAAAGGTGCCTCCCACTATGGCCTGACCAAAGACAGAAAGAGGCGCTCTCACGATGGCTGTCCAGACGGCTGTGCAAGCCTTACCGCAGCAACACTCTCCCCAGAGGTTTCTGCAGCTGCCACCATCTCCTTAATGACTGACGAGCCTGGCCTAGACAACCCTGCCTACGTGTCCACAGCAGAGGATGGTCAGCCAGTAAACAATCCATTGGACTTTGGCCGGAGCCACCGAACTAGGGGTGAGTCAAATGGGTGGTTGTCCGGGAATAGGCTCCTTGCCTTGGGATGGCTCTCTGTGGAATATTCACTGTGGAAAGTTCTTAAAATGTTTTTTTAAGGAGAAATCGTTCTGATAGTTTTGGCAGCAACCCAATGTCCAATTCTCCGAAGTGAAATGAAACCGCAAGTACCTCAGATCATTAAAAACGTGTGTAATCTGACTTGGTGAAAGGGGTTGAAGCTAGACCTAATGACTCATCACTCCTGCAGTGTCAGAACCTTCCCATGCGTGCTGCTCAAGAGAGGTGCTGCTATAGTCAGTCCAGCCCAGGAAAAAAGAACATAGATTTTTAAATAAGCCGTATCATTTTATAGTAGAAAATTTAGAAAATACATGTAAGCAAATTCTATCATCCTACCACTTACAGGTAATTACCGTGCATGTTTTATTGTACAAACCTTACCAGACGTGTATATAAAGGAGGATTTCTATGAATGTGTAGCTACCATTCCATCTCTTTTTTTCTCAGCACGGCCCTTTGAGCGATCTTCCATCAGAAGCAGATCTTTTAAAAAAATAAATCGAGCTTTGAGTGTCCTTCGAAGAACAAAGAGTGGAAGTGTAGTTGCCAACCAAACTGACCAGGGCAGAGAAAATTCTGAAAACGCCACTGCCCCTGAAGGTAAATGAACTTTCTGCAGGGTGGGAAAGAGCTGGCCTTCCAGAATGACCTCCGGGTCATGACCACCTGACCAGCACTTACCTTCTATGACAGCTCTCTTCTCAAGGGTATAAAATAGTTCTTATCTTGATTGGCCTACTTCTCACACAAGCAGAAGTTATTATTCTCTGTTTATATAGGTTGAGGGAAAAGGCATTGGAACCCTTACCTTCAGATACTAGTTTAATACATGTAAAGAATAATTATAGTCAATAAGTGAAAAGCAGTTAGTTAGAACAGTGCCTGACACAACAAACCCATGTTATTCAAAGGTCAACTGTAAATGCTATGTAAGTATTTATTCTCATTATGACTATGTATGATATGTGGTTCTAAGTGTCTTCCATGCATTAATTAACTCATGTAATCCTTATAACAACCGTATGGAGTAGCTGCTATTATAATCCCTGTTTTGCAGATGAGAAAACTGAGGCATAGGGAGCTTACTTAGCTTGCCCAAGATTACCTTGTTAAATGCTGAATCTAGGAAATGTCACTCTAGAATCCATGCAAAGTTGCTATTGGATCTTAGATACTCTGTGTTTTCCCCAGTGTAAATGGAGTTGAGGAAATACTGCCCTATTTCCTTCATTTTATGTTAGAACTTTGGGGCAGAAAAAAAAAAAAAAAAAAACTTGAGCTTTTCCTGTGTGTCAAGTGGTGTTCTAAGTCACTTAGAAGTCACAACAGTGCTAAGGGACTGTCAAGCTCATTTTATAGATGAGGAGACTGAGACCTAGAGAGATTAAGTAACTAGCCCAAAGTCACCCAGCTAGAAAATGGCAGATGTAGGATTTTAACTCCGGTTCTCTGGCTCCAGAGCCCACTCTCTTAACCACTGGCTAAGTGCCCTTCACTCCTAGGGATCAGAAGGTAGAGCTCAAACCACTGTCCTGAGCATGCCTTCAGAGAATTTGTGAGTCATTTTATAAGACCCTTTCTTGTTTACTTATTACCTCTCACCCGTACACACACACTCACTCACACACACATACATTGCTTGCTCTAACTATCCTGAACTTATTACAGTCCTGTAAATACTGTCTTTTGCTCACTTCCATGCTGTTGTTCAGCCTACACTCCCAATCGCTTTCAGCTGGCATTCCAATGCCTCCTTCCAGGTTCAGCATAGGCTTTGCCTTCTCTCCGATTCCCTCAGTCCTCGTGTTCTTGAAGCACCTGTATCTCTATTATAGATAGCAATGATCACTTTTCGTTGTAACTGTGCCAGTAAGGATAAGGGTTCATTTTCTGAGCCTTTGTATTCTCAAGGCCAAACAATATCTGATGCATAATAGTGTTCAATGAATTTTGTGCAATGAATCAGTGAAAAGATTAGAACTTCCTTTCCATCAGTCTCCTCTTATTTAAAGACTCCTTAATTACACTCTTACATAGTTTTCTCCTGCCTGAATTAGATTTATTTGCATGTTTATTGCAGAAACAACTTTAACAAGAGGTTACTATGTGTAACCTAGGCTCTGTAATTTTGTATAAAGACTATAAAATCCAGTTCCTGGCTTCAAGGGATTCATTCAAGACTAAAAAGAATAATATAAAATGCCATGAAGAGTGAGGTATAAATAAATGATACTGGCAGCCATAGGGATAGCAGTGTCACCTTCACCTGGGCAGTATCATCCCTAGTTAAGGACTGGCTTATGATCTGGATGGGCATTGAGATCTTGACCATTGGAAAGTAGTGGGAGATAAGGTTAAGGTCATATTAGAGAGGGTCCTGGGTGTCACTTAGGAGTCTGGACTTAATTTGGAACAGCGAATATACCTGAAAGCTTTTGTATAGAGTTATTGTAGGATTGCAGCTATGTTTTAGGAAGGTGAAGATGGCAGCCGTGTTGTGTGTGCAGGAGGCTTAGAGTTGGAGAGAATGGATTTCCTTAGGTGCTCCAGGAAAATGTTGCTGTGGAATAGGGTGAGGCATTTAGATTCAGCGAAGCTGATAGTGATGTCCTGTAAACTCTCACGGTATGGTTTATCTCACCTTTTTATATTAGTAGTGTTTACCAGCTGCATGACCCTGGCCAGGTTACTTCTCTAAGCTTTGGGGTTTTGTCATCTAAAAAGAACAGGGATAATAATTATCTATTTCATAGGATTGTTAGGATTAAACAAAAAACTATGAGTGCAAATTGTTTAGCTCAGTGCCCAGCATATAATAAACTCCTAATCAATAATATTATATCCCTTAGTCCTTGAGTGAAGACAAAATATTGAACAATTTTATTTCTTTCCAGAACAACACAAGTTCGGCAGTTTAAAAATTACGTTAATTCTCCAAGGTCACTAGGCTCTCACTGGCATGGCTCTAATGAACCTCATTTAAAGTGTGACTGTGTATGTCCTTTTGGACTATGAATCAACATCCTTGAGTGTTTTAGATTTGGGAGTATGGTTTCTGTAAATCTGTTGGGAGAGAGAGTGGAAAAGGAGGGGGAGGAGAGAAAGAAAATCAGCAGCTTTGATTATTTCCAAATCCTTATTTACTCAAAATATATTTTTTTAATTTCCATTCCCTTGTCACCAGATCTGTTGCAACAAATGCTTGTGGTATACCCTACTTAATGTAATCAGAGTAGTTTAAACATTAATTGAACTCAATAACCCTAGTGCTGTTAGCACCAGGAACTGACAGATTAAGACGGCCGCCCACAGCCTCACAGCAAAGTCAGTCACTTACTTTAAATCTCAATGGAGGTTAAGGCCCAACACTTAACAATGTTTCTGGCTTCCTCTGGCAGCTAAATTGCTTTGTTTATCATGTTCTACAATACTCAAAAATTACTTTAATTCTTTTTGTATTATTCCTAGAGTGTTGAGTACCCGTTAACGAACTCATAGTTCATTAGGGAAAATGGACTAAGGTCATGTGTTTTGAAAATAGTCACAAAGAGTGCATTATGCAGAATCAAGCCTGTAGTCTTGATCTTCCCAGATAACATAATTAAGGAGACTCTTCTGGCAGAGGCAGTTGTCAGCAGCTAGGAGACAGAGCATCTCCATACTACACATCCAAACTTAAGTCTCAGGCAACTCGGGAGGAGCGCTCCTTCCACCAAACTGGGTGTAGCCCAGCCAACATTTGATGGTATCACCTCTGTGCACTTCTGTTCTAACTGGAGTAGAGAGCAGCGCCAGTCAGCGATACCAGCTTATAGGTCTATAGGGCAAGTCCCCTGTGGGTTTCTGTGAAACCCCTGGCTCCAAGGAAACCTGAGGGAGGTGACAGGAGGATGGGTCATTAGGAGCCCCGGATTCTGATCTGGCTCTGAGAGCTACCTAACTTTGTGACCTCTAACCTGTCATATGACTTCTCATCTCCGAGCTTGAATATCCTCACTTGTAAAATAAAAGTTTGACTTGCTATCCAGTTGCACAACCACTGGAGCAAGTCTTCTGTTTGTGGGGACAGAGAGAGCATTAACTATTTTATGGGAAAGGAAAGTCCTCAGTTAAAAGATAAAGTTTGAAAACGCCAGCCTAGATGACCTCCGAGTGTCCTTTTAACTCTGAGTGTGTGTTTCAGGCAGATCTGAACGAACCTCTTAAAGCCACCAGTTAGGGCTGGGCCTCTTATCTGATCACGAATCGGGTTATTTGACTTTATTGACAACAGTGTCCAGTAATAAGGCCTGGTGAGTCCTTATGCCTGAAAAGCAGGGAATTTCAGGAAGAAATCTTCAAAATGATCTGACAGGGCAGAAGAGCGGGTTTGTTCTATTTTATCCCTCAATAAAAACGCAGTCTATTTCGTAAAGACCTGTCATTCATTCATTTATTCATTCATTCCTGTTTACTCAGTAAACATTGGCTGAAATCTCTTGTATGCAGAGATCTATGGAACAGCCAGAAATTATGTCTTCAAGGATCTTAGAGTCCAATGGGGATATAAGAAACAGGCATCTATAATAATAGATGGTTGGGTGCCATGAGAAATATAAAGCCTTATGGAAAATGAGATGGTTAGAGAGAGCAGAGAAAGAGGGATCGGTGCAGAGTTTAATTGGAAGGGATCATTTCATGCAGGCCTAAAGGAAAAATTGGGTTTAGTCCTAGGATGAAAAACATTCCAGGCAGAGAAACTTCGCTGGCACAGAGGCAGGGAAATGGAAAACATGTCCGAGGAACAATGCATAGTTTAGTTTGGCTGAAACCAAAGCTTGGCAAGAAGAAGAGTGGTTGGAAATGTCCGTTGGGTGGGCGTCTTAAATAAATACTGTCTTGGTGCATTTTAGTCTTTCCAAGGTTGTATCACCTGATTCCAGATGGTGAAATTACCAGCATCAAGATCAATCGAGTGGATCCCAATGAAAGCCTGTCCATTAGGCTTGTGGGAGGCAGCGAAACTCCACTGGTCCACATCATTATCCAGCACATTTATCGTGATGGGGTGATTGCCAGAGATGGCCGGCTACTGCCAGGAGACATCATACTAAAGGTAGAGACTGTGGCCGTAGGGCCATGAAAAGGGGCTTAACAAAAATCACTTCAGAGCAAATAATTGGATGGATGGGTGGATACATGGATGGATACATGGATGGATGGATGGATGGATGGATGGATGGATGGATGGATGGATGAATAGATGAAATATTAAAACAAATGTGGAGCAGTCACTTGCCACAATTACTATGTTGATGTGCTCTTAATATGAGATTTGCAATTTAATTGAGATTGGTCTTTGTCCCTCCCTGTCTTTCTCATTCTTTCAGTCACCTTTCTCTCTGGAGACAAGTATTTCTTTCTGTCTCTACGTCATTTTGTCTCTGTCTTCTCTTCCTTCCTCTTTCTTCTCTCCTTTAGCTCCTTCTATCCTCCTCCTTCACTTTCTCTACCTCCTCTTCTCTCTTGTTTTCCTCTCTCTCCTCTCTCCTTTCTCCTACTTTAAGTAACAACAACATAAAATAATATAAAACGAGCATATATCTTTTAAAATTGTTTTTAGAGTAGATTAACGGAACATTTTGTATTTTATCTAATCACTCACATTCACACACCACTCTAAAGTAAATTTCCTGTAGCTTAATGGCTCTCCATGAAAAAAAGTAACCCCTAAGCTTTCCCCACCAACCCTCAGACATTACAGGCGAGACAGGCAGTAGAACAGAATGCCTTGGGCATTACTCTCCTCTGAGGCTTGACTGAGGGGAAGGACATAAGAGAGGAATTTTCAGAAGAAGGGAAAAGATAAAGGAAGAGTTGTTATCGGACAGAAGTCAAGCATGTGCCAAAAGTGACAAGAAATCTCGCTCTGGTCATTTATTTTCTATATGGTACTCAGATGACCGTTTCATCCCATCACTTCTAGGTTGCCGAGGGTCCAGCTCCTGATACATCATGAGCTGTTTCTCTGGCCAGAAGTTCTTATTCTTTGGGATAAGAGGAGAAATAATTTAAAGCAGTCATCATAGAAACACTGAAATTCTCACTGGCCTTCGAGGGTGGAGTACAAAGCAGGGCCCATCAACCTCAAGGTACAGACAGCAGTGTAATTGGTGACACTCTGCATGGCGTCCTCTCAGTTCTAGTGAAAACTATGCAGCCTGGGAGGGTTATATAATAAAACATTTTGATTCTTATGGCCTTCAACTGGCTCTTGCAGGCAAAAGGGCTGCCAGGACTGTTTAGCAGGCGACCCTGACCTTCTCTTGGCCTGGATGTGAGGGGGAAAACAAGACACAAGATAAGGAGATAGAGCAGAGTGAGTTCTTTAAGCTCACCTGTGCATGGGCAAAGGTGGTGAGCCTTATCTGTGCGGGAGGGTGCCTCCATCCCTGAAGACGCAGCAGGGAACCAGGGATTGTACATTGCAGAAAGGCCTTTTAAAATTTCACTGCGAAGCTCTTCTAACAATTGGCTGCAAGTTCAGGAAATCTTACCAAACCATAGAAATTCAAGAAGATTGTTTCTCTTCTGCGGGGCCTCCCTCCTAGAGCACAGAGTGCAGTGTTGCTATGAAATTGTTTTCTTCCAGACCAGTGACTACCACTAGGGGCCGTGGCCTTAAGGCTGGGCCTGCTTAGCCAGGATAATTAAAACCAGGAAGCCCTGAGCAGCCTCAGTCCCGCAGATCCTTAATGAGGCACAAAAGAGACGGTTGAGCTTGAGGACATTTAAGTAGCATCATAAAATGATCCAGTCTTTCAATAAAAGTGCCTAGAAACTTCTATTTACATCAGTTTGTTTGAAACTGGAGAGATTTTTGTTTTGTTTTGTTGAGAACATGGGCAAAAGACCTTGCAGGCTACCTTGAAACCTGGTTCATTCTCTCTGTCTATGTCTATGTCTATCTCTCTTCTGTTCTCTCTCTCACACACACACACACACACACACGCACACGGTAGCGGGGCCTGGAAGTTTTAATATGGGTGACTCAGAGAGAAAAATTCATTTGGAGATTTCTGGAAAGAAAATGTCAACTCAGTTTGAATTGAATAGCACTTTAATGTAGTCATTTGAGCTTGATGGAAAATTTTCTGTTCTCTTTAGCCTTTTCCTACTTTTTCTTCCTTTTTCCCACCTCCCCCAACTAAAAAATAAATTTGGCAAGAGAAATGAGAGTTAGGGGATTGTATAAATGAATTGGGGGGCCCGCGTAAGGACAAGGTTGAAGAAAAATGGTGTCCACTGAGAAAGACCTGAAAAGGTGGTGCAGGTGACACGCAGTGAGAGCAGGGCGTGAAGTAACGTTGGACGGTGGGGGTGCTTAGACATAGGATAAGGTAACAGAGCAGAGGGACCTTATGGAGGGGTGTTGGGGATTGTGTGGGCCTGGGCCTTCCAGGGAGGGTTGTGGCAGATGGAGCTGACAGCTGGGTTCCCTCCCCGCAGGTCAATGGGATGGACATCAGCAATGTACCTCACAACTATGCCCTGCGCCTGCTGCGGCAGCCCTGCAGGTTGCTGAGACTGACTGTGCTGCGCGAGCAGAAGTTCCGAAGCAGGAGCAACGGACAGACACTGGACCCCTGCGGGCCCCGGGATGACAGTTTCCATGTGATTCTCAACAAACGCAGCCCTGAGGAGCAGCTTGGAATAAAGCTGGTGCGCAAGGTTGACGAACCAGGGGTATTCGTGTTTAACGTGTTGGATGGTGGTGTGGCAGACAGACACGGTCAGCTGGAGGAGAACGATCGTGTGTTAGCCATCAACGGACATGACCTTCGATTCGGGAGCCCAGAAAGCGCAGCTCATCTAATTCAGGTAGGTCACAGTTCATTCTAAAACTCTCAGCATGAGCGGGAGTGCTCATCACCCTGACCACCCACCCTGTTACCACCACATGTGACACCTCCCATTTGAGGAGTAAAGATCAGAGGGCCATGTAAGAACATTACTCAAGCAAATGATGTGTCTTGGGGGTCGCACGCATTCCTAGGAGTTACCCATCCAATTTGATGCAAGTAAATACATTGGGTTATGTCCTGCAAGCTCACCAGGTTAAAATCACTCAAGGTAAGCAGGGTTGTGTCATCCTATACCCTGTGTGTTAATCGCAGACTCAGGGGTAGGTCATTTCAGATACATCCTGGACACATCCAAGACATCCCGTTGCACTAACCACCATAAGAAGCTGTGTGTGTAATCTCTGGAGATCATGTGGACAGAGCCCACTGTGGGACTGGCTAAGGCTAAGCCCTGTCTCCATGGCTATGTCCAGGCCCCCTGGAAAGCCCACGGAAACTCAAGTATAAACTTGAGAGGAAGTCCCCTCATAGGAGAGGTATGTAAATTATTGATCATTCAGGCAAATAGAGTTTCAAATAACCTGACATTGGTTCAAACTAATTCACTTTCCAACCAATGTAATGTCATCAAGCCCCAGCATGCGTCTTGTTGACTTTGGTTGGGTCAGCCTGGGTTTTTCTAATGTTCACTGAGCTGCCAGTTTTATTCTTAGAAGGACAAGCTTTGTTCTTTTCATATTCTGAACAATTCATTCACTTCATTAAAACAATAGGTATTAAGTTTCTGCTGCTAGCCTAGCTCTGGGTTAGGTGCAGAGAACAGAGAGATGATGACTCTCAAGCTGCTCTGTCAAAGGAGCCCACATCTAATAGGGAAAATAGACTTTTTGTAAATGACTGCCATATGGCATAATGGAGAAATTATGCACTGAGCTGATACAGATAAAGAAGCAATTTTTGCTTGGATAGGCCTAGGAATTCTGCAGAGGAAGAAGATCCTAAACTGGGGCTTTGAGGGATCAGAAGTTCTCTAGGTGGATGAGGCAGGGAAAGACATTCGAAGGAGATACAACACAGAAGAACATTTCACTAAAAATATGCTAGGGAAATGGTTAATATCTGGAGCATAGTGTATGTCATAAAAAGCAGCAATAGATAAGGCAGGAGTGATAGACAAGGGCCAGATCATGTAGAGTGTTACAAGCCACGCTAAGGAACTCAGACTTTATTCCCAAGGCCATGGGCTGTCGCTGGAAGACTTTAAGAAAGGAAGTGACAAGATTTTCTAGAAAAATCTTTTTGGAGGCAGTAGAGAGCTAATGGGAAAAGGGCAAGGTTAGCGGCAAGAAATATTTGCAAGTATCTGGCACGTCATATCAGCTTCCACTTAGTGACAGAAGTGACTTTAAGAACAGAGTTAGCATCAGTAGTTGACTGAACTTTGTACCAAGTTCTGTGTAGGATGACAGTCAGAAAACAGTGTGCCCTCAAGGACTTATCTAAGTACAAATAAATCTCCCTACCCTTGGGTTTCAGCCATGGCATTCTTCCAGGTGTTGTCAACTCTTTTCACTATTGTGTGTGTATCTTATCTCATTTCTTTGAGGAGAACCAAATGGTGGGTGATGCTGTCATTTTAAATGTAGACAACCTGAGGCAGAGGTTAAAAGGGGACTTAACCTGCTTGTTCCATCCACCAAAATAGGGTGCTCACATGATGCCTTGTCCCCTGAACTGTGGCTCTTGGTGGTGTCCCAATTCTAAGGTGATTCTCAGCCTGATGGATCATCCCAGCAGGGCACAAGGTCATGTATGTAGAAAACAAAAGAAAAGTTACAAAGAACGTTTCTCTTCTGGAGTTTATGTCATCTATTCCCAAGCTCATATGCCTAGCCCCAACTTCTCCTCTGAACACCGCACTTCATACCCAACTACCTGCTTGGTTTTTCCATGTGAATGTCTAAAAGGCATCTCAAATTTAATGTTCAAAACTGAATGCTCGGCTTCTCTGCCCTCTACCCCGTCAAACCTGCTCTTCCCTCAGTCTTTCCTGTCTCTGAAAATGACACCACCATTTACCCAGTTACCTGGGCCAAAAAGAATCTTTACTGTCTTCAACATCCCCCTCCCACAATCCACCTCTCACTACCTCCATGGCTTCCATCGGCCGGACCACTATCCACTTTGGTTTGGGCCACTATAGAACCTCTTCACTGGTTTCCTCACTTCCACACTTGATCCTCTACCTCTGCTCTTAGCAGTTAGAATGACCACTTTACAAAGTAAATCCCATCATGTCCCTCTCTTGCACTCAGTCTCTGATGCGTCTTAAGATACTCAGATTAAAAATTGCAAAGACATACATAATCTGGCCTTTAGTTATCTCTTCAACTTCAGTCCCTAAGCAAAGGGGAAAATTTCTAGTATTCTCCCCTTTGTTTACCCAGGCTCTGCCACATTGCCTTCCTTCTAATCCTCAAACATTTCAAGAATTTTTCACCTCAAGGCTGATGTTCTTGCTGTCCCTCTGACTGAAAGAAATCTTCCAATTATCTACATAACTCATTCAGGTCTCTCCTCAAATGTCGCCTTCTCAGAGAGGCCTTCACTGACAATCTCACTTAAAACAGCATCTTCCACCTTCGATTCTATATCCTCTAATCTACTTTACTTTGTTTTTCTACCAACTAATTATTATTACCTGCCAATATAATATGGTATAATATAGTAGACTGTTTTATCTCAAGCACTTTGAGAAATGCCTGGCAATAGTAGACACTCAATACAGATTTGTTGAATGAATAAATTGAGTCAAATTATAAAAATGTATGAATATATAAAATATAATTTACACATTTCATCTCATAGGGATTTTTTCATCAAATCAAAGAAGCACCAAACCTACTTTTATGTGCTATTTGTCCCCAAGATAGGATCTCTGTTTTTTGTCCCCTTGAATTCATTCAGTTATTATTGGCTGAACATCTTCTATGTGCCAAAAGATATGTAGTACAATAGGGAACAACACTGATACAATTCCTGGCCTCACAGAGTTTGGAACATATTCCCATATCTGATCTCGAATACAGTCAAGCCAGCATTAAGCAGGTGGTTACAGCCTATGTGTGCCAATGAGTGAGAACAGAAAATAGACAATGTTTATAAAAACACTAACCCATGAAAAAGGAAGAACCCTTGTTGTTTTTCTTCACAAAGAAACTGAATTCTAAGCATGATTTTTTTTTTTCCTCTTTAAAAACTAGACTTTTAGATATCAGTTTTTTTGTGTGCATAACACTTGCTAACTCCCTCTGCAGGTCGATCAGTGCAACTTGCATTCCAGAGATGGTGCCAACTACACTTCGCAACAGGCAAAACAAAAACTCCCTTACTCATGTCATTTGGAAAATTTGGCATTCTAAATATGATTACATATGATATTCTACTTTTATAGACTAGTAACGGAAAAGGATATTTTTTTTCCCCTGAGAAAGTTAATTTATAAAATCTTGCCTAACAGTGGGACTTCGTAAAAGATTCTCCTGCTTACTAAACAATGCCAATGTGCTTTATAAGCAGAGGAAGAGAAATTTCAAAAATGAGCAAAGCTAGTTGGAAAAGATGGAAAAAAATAGAATTCTGGGAAAACCCAGTTAGGCAATCTCGAGGGTGGATTTTATTTATGTGATACTTTAACACACACCAGGCTGGAGGCATTAAACTAAGTACCCTTCAAAGGCGGAAACTGAAATTTCTAACCAATCCTTGGCTTTGTTGCCCTTGCACTTACTCCATGAATCATATTTGCCTTACAAAGAAATTCTCAGACAACATGTCCTTTTGGTCATGTTTTCTCCCACAGTACCACATATTCTGCCTCTCTACATTATTTCAGGGAAAAGCTATTACAGAGAAGCCACAACTGTTTTAAATTTGACCGACTTTACATATGTAGAGTCCTAACCTCAGCTTGCTCAGCAGCAGCCCTGGGTGCCAGACCCCAGAGTTAGGGAAACCGAGAGTCAGGCTCCTTAAGAGGAGGAATCCTAAGGAGACAGAAACTTCAAATACAGGGACGTTGACTTATTTAAAACTTAGCACAGCTTTACTTTTCTCCAAGTCAATTTAATTTTTTTGAGCACCATGGCTAGAATACCTGTGTGAAAGAGACAGCTTTGTGGAACTGTCTGGTATCATATTTAAAATGAGAGAACAAAGAAATATGAACCAAAGATTTGAGACCCTAGGGGAAAAAAGACATCTCAACATCCGAAACCTTGGAGATTCAAGATATATCTATTCAATATTCAGTATGAGAATGATTTATTCTGAGAGTTATGCCTGTGTTGAGATGCTCTCATTTATCTGCAATTCTGGATCAGTGAGTTCATATTTATTTAGTAGTTCAAATATATACAATTAATAAGTGAAGAAAGGAAATATGGATTTCAAATTTGAGTATTTTCCTTGTGCCTTTTTTCCCTAGGCAACTTCCAGACTTGATGCAAAAGCTAAAAAAATTCAAAGCCATATTTAGTGGTGATGATGAGTTTTCATTAATACTGACATATGTGTGACTTTTTTTCCCCTTCACATGAATTAATATTGAAACGAGAAGTTATTTCATCAAAGAATAACTGACAACCAGGCTCTTGAAACTTTTAAAAAGAATGTGATAGTCTTTAGATGGAGACAGAAAGCAAATAATGGACTACTCACGTTACCTACTTTTGTTCTAAATACGTAATTCCAAGTCATGAGTTCTACTGCATAACTGGAAAAAAGGCAGAAGTTCGTACCCTGGAACTAGTAAGAATTGTCAATGAAATAAGACCTGATAGATCTGTATGCTTTTTACAGATCAGCACAGCTAATATAGAATCAAATCCCTATTTAAACAAATTTTCTTAGCATGATATTGTAATAAATTTCATGTACACAGACTAATACATAGATTTAAAAACATTCTTCTTGAGCCAAATTCTTACAGTCCAAATGATTTTTACATAAAGCTGCAAATTTCATGCATTCAGGGGAATCTTGAAACTTCACTACTCTTACTTCAGCCCATATGTCTCCCACATGCATGTTTTTTCTTACGTGGAAGAGAATTAATCATGAGAGTAACTTCTAGATACCATAAAAGAAATGGTGTTTGAGGCAAAGGAGTAGGGTCGTTCTGATGACCCAGCAGTTAGATTCAGGGGACTCAAGAACTAAATTCTTATTTTGACCTTATCACTGACATTTTTTAACTCTGTATATGTCACACCATCATCCCCTTATCCCCTAAAATATATGTGCTTCTGAGAACATAAGGATGAACATGGAGCCACGGTCTGCTGGGAAAAAATAGACCAAATTGCTATCTCAGATTTCCCTGTGTGCCCTGGTCACACCTGAAGGGCCCTCTTCACCTCTTTTCCTCAAAGACTCCTTAATTTCCTTTTTTCTTGGCCGGACTCTTGTAGCTCTTAGCTTACTGAACTAACTGCCATTTTTCTAGCAGAAGATAAAAACATTTTTTAAAATGTGCTTTGCTAAAGTTTCCGTGGTGAACAAATCGACACATACCAATTTTGCTTTCACCAAACTCATTTTATAGGAGCAACATCAGCTCACAGTATACCATTAACTCATTCTGGATTTACGTTTCTGGAGCCCCCAACTTTTTGCTCAATGAGAAGTAATTTGTTTCTCCGAAGTTCTCACTGGAAGGAGGGTTAGGGCAAGGACTTTATTTCTGTACCTCATTGTGTAGTACGTTGCCAAGTCAACAGGAATAACTGATGACTTTGGTGTTTTTTAGCATATCAATCAGTAACCCCGTTCTAATTACTCCTGTTGTCTGTTTTGCCAGGTAGGGTCTGTATGCCATACATGATCTCAGAGCTAGGCTGCATTGCTGTAATGTAATCCATAGGGGCCCCGCGAACCTCGCTGTCATCTTTGAATTGATCAGTAATGACAAAGACAGACATCTATGGAGTCCTTGGCTTCATAGAACACAGAGACAATCCCCTATGCATGTATGAAATGGCAAAACGGGAACTCTTTCGATGAGGTCCTAGATGCAGCTGATCTAGCGGTGAAAAACCCTACTCCGTGCCAGTCAGACCAAAACTTGTCTTCTAGGTCCAGTTGTGTGTGTGTCTGTGTGTACATGTGCACATACACACAGACACACACACTACTCAACTTTATTACAGTCCAGAGTTCATTAAGTTTTTCAAATGACTTGAAAACATTAAATATTGAAAAAACCAGGACTATTTGACCTGGAAAGGAGAAGCACTAAGGGAGGGCAATGAGTTATCTTTAAATAGGGTTGTCACATGGAAATTGATTTCGGGTTACCCTACAGGGCATAGCTAGCCCCAGTGGGCAAGCAGGAGAATAGCGAATTTAAGCTCAACCTGAGGACAAACTTTCTAATTAGTGCTATCTAAAAAAATGGCCAATACTGCCTTGGGACACAGTGAGTTCACTGTCATTGGAGGCATTGAAGCATGAGCTGGGTGACAATATAGCAAAGATTTTGTAAGGGAATTGAAGCATGGGCTACAGAGAAAATGCTAGATTAGATGATGTCTGACATCTCTTCCATATCTGACGTCTAACTTTATGGAAACAGCTCCACAATTCCCCAGGGCCCTGCGAGCATAAGAGGGATGAACTGAGAATGATACTTGAGCAGTTGCTAGAAGGGAGACAAAAGTGGGACAACCCCAAACAGCATAGAAAGAACCATCGCCACAAATATATATTGAAAATTAAAGCAAGATTATCTCTAGGATCCTTGGAAACCAGTGGGGAAAGCAGATGCAGGATCAGGTTTTTTTTGTTGTTTGTTTTTTGTTTGTTTGTTTTAAGAAACAATCATTAAAACCTCCGATGTTAATGGATGGAAAGTTAAGCTGAGACAAGCTCTCTAAACAGCTTATATCAGCTTAAATTCAAGTTATAGCTCTCACTTCTGAAACAAGAGGGCCACTAGTCAAACATGGGTCGCCGGTGAGCCTACCGTGTTATGAAGGGTGCTGTGTACATGGTTTGCCTGCTCTGAGCAGCACAATCTCAATGCCCAATAGTCCCTTTGGAGTCTTTTTGTTTCAGGTGGTTCTATAGAATAATGCCTGAGGCATTAGGGGCAGACACGAGTGTGATGACTCTTAACTTGAAACTTTATAAAACAGATACAAGTAACATAGTGATTGAACCCACATGAATTACATACAGTTTACCAAACATTTAAGCATATGCATTCATGCATTTATAGATAGATGATAGATAGATAGATAGATAGATAGATAGATAGATAGATAGATGATAGATAGATGGATAGATTATAGATAGTTGATAGATGATAGATAGATAGATGATAGATAGATAGATAGATAGATAGATAGATAGATAGATAGATAAATAATAAATAGATAAACTAA
>NW_006442508.1:8570597-8587165 GCF_000325575.1 Pteropus alecto | reverse complement strand
AGATAGATGATAGGTAGATAGATAGATAGATAGATAGATAGATACATACATACATACATACATACATACATACATACATAGATACATAGATACATAGATACATAGATGATAGATGATAGGTAGATAGAAGATAGATAGATAGATAGATAGATAGATAGATAGATAGATAGATAGACAGACAGATAGATAGATGATAGATAGAGGACAGATAGATACATAGATGATAGATAAATAATAGATAGATAGATGACAGATAGATAGATAGATAGATAGATAGATAGATAGATAGATAGATAGATAGATAGTTGATAGATAGATAGATGGTAAAGCAGCAAATAAATTTGGTTTAACTCCAGTCCTCCTTTGCAAATGAATAGGTGAAGACTTTGGCTAGGTGACCTTGAAGTACAGGTACTCTATCAACGCTTGCTCTGCCTTTAATTATCATTGACCCTCTGAGCCACCTCATGGGCCCATGCAAAGTCAGGACAGTAAAAAGACCTCCTCTGTTCCAATGTATAGCTCTACAAAATGCCTCTCCTGGCTCCTTATGCAGTGGCATCTTTGATTTTTCCATCTCTCTGCTCTGTGAAGTTTCTGGTCTATGTTGCATCCTGACAATATGAGCAGTTCTTATCAGCCATAGTAAATTTTGTAGATAAAAGAGCCATTTCCAAATCGAACATGATGAAATAAGACACACTCTCAGAGTTCTCCTTCCAGCTATTAGAGACGGGATTTTATTATTTTTAAATGGACCAAATACAAATGAGGCTGTTGGACTATGGTTCCCTTCTGTGACCTCTATTTAGTCTCATCATATAAATATTATTGGCAGTTTTGAGTCATATCTCAAATGCACAGAGAAAAATAGGCCTTAAACAGAACAACAAAAATCAAACCTTTCCATGAGAAATGCTACTCAGTTTTAACCCCCTGGTTTTCTCTGAATATAAGAATTTTCCTGTTTTTTTCAGCTAGAAGTCATTGGTTCTACCTCTAGAAACTCTAATGTGTGTTACCCATAACTCTTTCATGGCACCTACTCTGACTGTCTCCAAGTAGGACAAGCTCTGTGATGACAGGAGCCATGTCCCAAAGGCTCCTAGTGAAGTGCCTGGCCCAGAGCCGACATAGGTCACATGTCAGAGGACAGAATGGCTGCCAACAAGCTAAGGTTCACAGGGGAGAATGTGGGTGCCATCAGAGTCCCTTACGCTTAACCCAGACAAAGGAGAGAAGCAGTTTAATGCCTTGGACTCTTGGAAGAGAAAGGAGTATATGGTACAGCAATCAGGCTGTGCAACTTGTAACAGGAATTTGCCTAGAGCAAAACTGAGGATGTTTAAGGGAGAGAAGCAAGGAAACGTCAAGTGAAAAGTTCTAGCTCTCGCCATGTCTACTACTTGTGCTTGCCATAAATGTTAAATAGTCCTTCGGACCAAATTGTAACATCTTAAGAGATGAAAGAGGGAGGCTATTCTACCTCTATCATGTAACATGCTCTTGCTTTGAGGGTTTGTTATTTAAATGACAGGTCTAGTGCACCTCTCTTCATGGTACATATTTTGTGGGTATGAAATAAAGAAACAAGTTTCTGCCATTCTCTCATTCATTCTCTCTGTGTCTCCCCCTCATCCCCCTTCTCACATTTATTACACATTTCATACCAGATTCACATCCATGGAAAGAAAGACTCTCTGGTGCTAAGAGCTGTTTCTCAACACTGAATCCAGCTGTTCCCAAGAGTTAGAGCCAGGACAAACACATTAGCCCATTTTCCACCTTAGACTTCAAACGCTAGGAAAGAAAGTGCATCAAATAGAGCCTCCCTGAGAGCAATTTATAAGGTGGCTGGTGAGAGCCACGGACCCAGCCTTACAGGGAATTTATTTCCACGTAAATTGATACCAGGGTTATTTATTGGAGTATTCTGCCTGCCAACAACTTGATAGATGGTAAAGCATTTGAAAATCCAGTGAGAAATTTGTGCTTGAAAATGTGAATTAAATAGCTCTTGCAGACTGCTCCTTGACATTTTGGATTTTGCCTGGCAAGTTGATTTGTCATGTAAGTCTCAAATTTTCTCAACTTTTATGAGGTGGTTAGGTCATGAGACTTTGCCTGGTCCAAAGTGAATGTGATACAATATGCTGGCCTAGACACAAACCCGTCGCTGAAATCCCTCAAAATGTTGGAGTTTCCCTAAAGATAAACAAATTTAGGCTCAGCCATCAAAGTTTTGACTTGAATGTTTGCCACTTCTTATCTCTTAATAATTTTTGCTTCAGAAAGGTCCCAGAGATAATCTCATTAAAATAAGTGAGGCTTATAGTATACAGAAAGAGACAATTATTACAAAATACTCTTCCAAGAATTGAGTTTAGTTGGCTAATACCAAAGCTCGTGTCAACTTGCTTCATTATTGTTTCCTGGGCTTGTTGTTTTGTTCTGTTCTGACACAGGCTGTTTATGTGATGGGAAACACCAGGGAATTCAAGATGGGCAGAGGAACAGAAGGGCATGTACCTAGTTACTGGGGAGACCAGCATACATATGACTGAGCTTTATGTGAAGGAAAACGAGCGAAGGACTTGAACTCTCTTGTTGGGTCCTATTTGGTAGGATTTTCTCAACTTATGCAAAACAAATCAACGGGCTCACCATCTGCTGTGACATTTACAATAGATACTCTTATGGTGCTTCGGCAATTGTTTTCGAAGTTCATTTAATTTACAACTACCCAAATGATGACCCCTGAGTTTTAAGAGAGCCCTCAGGAGAGATATTTATTAATATAAGAATGTAAAGTCATGAGGGTTTGGGCTGGTCAGTGTTGGACAATAGTGGAGATCCGATTTCATTGATGGGGTTTCATTACCTAAGGTTTTTAAAACAAGGTCCTAGTTCCTGAGACTGGGAGTGAGTTATGTGCTGGGGGAAGGAAGATGCAGAGAGGCAGGAAGCAAATATTTCTACGCCCATTGTCTGAGGTCATGGAGAAGGATATGGACTTTCCATGGTCGCCTTTCATGATCTGACTTTTCTGTGGCCTGATAACCACACCTCTGAAAGAAGGCAGGCAGGCCAATGTCTAGCTCTGCTGTGATGGTGAGTGGTCAGGGGATGGGATGAAGAGAGGAGCCCCTACAACTTCTCGCTTCTCTACCTTCCTTGTTCCCAAACCTAGTCTTTTTGGGAAGACCTTTCTAATAAAATCTAGCCATATCTCAGCCACTATCAGCTTTTACTAAAGAGCTAGGTGAGGTCAGGTGGCTACTTCAGTGAGGGGTGGGGCACCAGGGAGCCCTGTTTATGTATGTTTCACAGGTCTAAGGTCTAGTCTATCTGTCTTGCAGATCTGGAGCCTCAGTAATCAGCAGTTCTGGAATAATGACTCATGCTCTCAAATACACATGAAACTCATCTGTGGCAGAAAGCCAATATATAAATTTATGGTATGGCATGGACCTTTCCAATAAGCAATATATTTTCTCTCAAGAGTCCAGACTAGAAGCCCCAGATCAAAGTGCTACCAAGGGTTGGTTTCTGGTGAGACTCTCTCCTTACTTAGCTTGCAGATGTCTCTCTTCTTGCTATGTTCTCATGTGGCTTTTTCTCTGTGCATGCACATCCCTGGGATTTTTTTTTTTTCTATTCTTATATAGACACTAGTCGTATTGAATTTAGGCCCACCCTAACACCCTCATTTAACTTTATCACCTCTTCGAAGATCTTCTTTCCAAATATATATATATAGCAGAGGGGACTAGTAGTCAGAATGAATAGTAGTCACATAAAAAATAAAAAACCAAGACAAAGACTGTGTTAGAACCTATTAAGTCATCCTTGTGTTTCTAAAGTGCTCGTCTTTTCCAATGTCCTAAATGTCTGAGACTATCAGACTCAGGGTTTCTCTTCCTGCAGTGGTAGTGTTGCTACCACCTACTCCATTTCTTGTTCTGTATTGTTTACCTTTGGTCTTAGACCTTTGGTCTGGGTTTCAACTGGACTACTATTTTATACTGTACACCCTGTTCTATCTGGAAAAGTTTTCAGACGTGGCTGTGTGCAATGGAGCCATTCATTGGATAAAGGATAACTTTAATATTCTTGTCAAATTACAAAGGGTAAAACCAAATTCACATTTTGGTAAGCCCCTGGTGCTGGATTCTTGGATGGAAGCTCTGAGAGTGGCTAATGTCTGTGTCTTATCATCTAGGCCAGTGAAAGGCGCGTTCACCTCATCGTGTCCCGCCAGGTTCGTCAGCAGAGTCCTGACATCTTTCAGGAAGCCAGATGGAGGAACAGTGGCAGTCAGTCCCTAAGGCCAGGGGACAGGAGCAACACTCCCAAGGTGAGGCTCAGCCAGAGTCTGTCCAGTGCTCCTGCAGAGAGCTGTTTCTTAGGAAGGCTGCAACTTTAACATTTCTAAGTGTCATCTTTGGACTTCATCACTTAAACACTATTTGACTTGTCTTGTAAAAGTAAAAGCCCAAAGTCCCTTCTTCCAAATCTGTTGAGATAACAGGTGTCTTCCATCTAAGCGGGAGAGAGGAAGGTGCAAAAGAGTTTTGGAACCTGATCTTGCGGACCTCATATGGAGACCTAATTTCTAATTTAAGCCAAATGTCATATTTTTTCAACAAGCATTTCGTTTAAGGACTGTTTTCATTCACTTTGGAATGAAACAAGAGGTTTACTTGGCTTCTGGTTTTTGAAGTTCCCAGCCTGCCTGAAAATTCATAATTCCTCTGCTATTCTTAGTTGTTTGTTTTTGCAGAAGGATCCAGAAGAATAATATAAACACTTGAAGTTCATGTAACATTAGGGAGTGGTGGGGATTGGGGCAAACCCGAGAGCACATGTCCATCTCATGGAATTTGAATCTAGAAAAAAATTTAAACTATGGATGAAGCAGAATACATTTGTAGGCAGAAGGCATCCCTCAGGCCAGCAATTTGCAGCCTCTCTTTAAATGAGTGGATTCAGCCCCATTTCTACTTTTGTCTGTGGCTAATATCAGAGGCAGTGTGGTAACCTCTCCATTTGGATGGGTGTCTTAAGCAACACAAACTTTGTTTAGATCAGCTTTAGAGTCCTATTGTGTTGGCTTGGCACCCTACTGTGATAGCAATGAGTTTCTAGCCATCATTTCTTCCAGGATCTGGTTTCATTAAATCACCTGTAACTTTAAAAAAATTCTTATAGGTAGTCCATTCTTTTTGCTACAAAACTTTGGGAATGCCAACATTCCACATCAGGCTGTTTATTTGGAATAACTCAAGATGTTGAGTTGTTGAACAATGTATGCAGAAACAATAATCAAAATTTTGATTGTGGAACATCTCTGCTTTGCAGACTGTTAATTACACAGCCTACGAAGCTACACCACCTCCCCTTTCTCCAGCCAGCCTTGCCCCATAAACCCTTAAATTCCAGGTTTATTCACAATAAGCAATCTAGACAGACCAAGTACCACCTGCTAAAAATTTTATGGATAAAATAAGGACTTGCTGGTATCTTTTCACTAATAAATACCATTAGTGTGTTTAAATTTAATTGATGCTATTAATGGAAAATCAGTTTATTTGCTTAATTAGTTTTAATCTAACTAATTATAGTTTAATTAACTATTCTAGTTCATTAAAGCACTAAAAATGAGGCTTCCACCAGCACTGTGGTTTTATAATCTCTTCCTCCTAACTAGCATGAATCATGGAAAGAGCTAGGATGGGCTGATCAAATTTTTGCTGCAACTCTCTGTCATGTGTTCAATTATTGGAAAACATACATAACAAACTGGCCTAGTGGGAAATTGTAATTATTTTCATTTTAATTTATAGTTCTTGGCCCATTTAAGTGGATAAATATTTCCTTTGTTTTCCTAAAGGAGTATGTGGCCAAATGTGTACATTATTCAATGAATATTTATTCACAACAAAATAATTAAAGACTCACTAATTCCTATAACTGGAGTGACAGGAGAGAACTCAGTGTAACTTCTGGAATATTTCATAAAGCATATATTTAGTTAACACTTTTTTTAACCAAAGTATTCTCAGGTAGAAGTTATATCTTCCATTTGGTTACATTTGTTTTAGCCACAGGTTTTTGCAGTATGTGAACATTCTTACCCATTTCAAAGACAAGATCAAAGGAAGCTTGAGTGATTACATGATTACAAATCTCATAAGCTAATTATTATCAGAAAAACAAATAATAAAAAATGTTCAAGCTTATTACATAGAAAGGCAATTATTGTAAATATTGATAAAACCCAGTATTGACAGAATTGTGGGAAATCAGTATTTTCACAATGTATTGGTGAGATTATAAATGATAGAACTGTTTCAAAGGTAATCAATATCTATCAAAATGTAAAATGCCAAGGCTCTTTCATTTAGCCATTGTACTTCTAGGACATTAGCCTAAAGAAACAGTTACACAAATGCACAAGATATGTGTGTCTAAGGATGTTCACAGTGTCATTGTTTAATTTTGCAGAAAATTATAAACAACCTAAATGGTCATTAGTGTGGGGTATGATATATCCACAGGAAGCACCAGGCAGCTGTTGCACACACACACACACACACACAAATTTTCCAGAGCAGTCCATACTGTGTTTTAGACTTCACCTTGGAAGACAGAGCAACTACCCTTACAATAGCCCTGTCCCCCATGTAGAAATAATGAAATTAAGCCCTTCTTTGTACAGATCAGGGGTAAATGCTTTATGACTATCCCCAGGAATGCACTGAAACAAGGCAGCCAGTAAGAATCTGAGTTTAGAACTCTTGTCGAGTTGGGGCATTTCAGAACTGCCTGCATCTCCAAGCAGGGCTGTTTTGAGAGATGTTTGTGATTAAAGGGCCACCCTGCATCTAACTGATTTTCAGAAGGGAAAGGTCACGTACTGTGAATGGATCTTGAAAGCCCCTCTAAATCTATCCCCTTGGCCTCAGCCGGAGTGCTGGGGCCATTGTGTTCATAGCATTATTTGTCTTTTGAAATTTTTCTCTGAAGAAAGTCCTATTTCAGTTTTACCACCCTCATCTGATAACCATTCTCTTCAAGGCTCCTTAAAATTCCAAGGTTTATAAACACAACACAGAACTTACAAGTACTAATTGTAACATACACCTTGCCATAATTATTCATAACTTCTGATTTATTATTCTGTTACTACCAAAAACAGTTTGAGGCAATTTGTAATTTATCCATCTGTTTATTCAACAAACATGTATTTACTATCTTCAGTGTGCTAAATTCTATCTATGTTCAGTGCTAGGGATACAGTAATAGGTCATTAGTGTATACAATAAGGCCATTAAAACAGACGTGGGTAAGTAAAACCATAGGAAATCATGAGATAATAAATGCACAAAAAGCCTAGGCTTATCTTGCTTCATAAAGAAGTGTTTACCCTGTGTATCAATCGTTCTATATGATGTAAACCATCGTATGTATGAGTTTATTTAATTATAATTCATCTGATTTGTTGAACAGATAATATATTCACAGGCTTCAAATGGAAAATCTATTAAGAAGTCTCTCACCTCCCTCTACCCCATGAAACTTTTTCTTCCAGAGTTTCTTTATGAAACTACAAATAAAAATTCTCATCTCTCCCTTTTTTAAAACAAAAGGTAGTACACTTACATTTTGTTTTGTACCTTGATTTTAGTGTTTTAAAATTTGTCTTTCTTTATATACAACTGTAAGCTGTTTTGAGCAGTAGACTTCTTTGAGGTTTGATTGTGTTATATTTATTTGCAGTGCACCTGCCCACAGTCTTAGTCCCCAAGGTCACTGCACCAGCAGAGAATATATTTTTAGAAAAGTATATATTGATAGGTATTCATTGAAAAACAGTGCCCTTGACCTATATTATTGCTTCAAGATAATGTTGCATGTAGCTTTGCATGTTTTTAGTCTGTGTTGTGGACCAAAATCAGTTCTTAATTTGCTATTCAAGTGTATGCTATATTTTTATGTGTATATATTTTTATGTAATGAAGTAAGAGTACAACTGACTGCATATTATTTAAAAATGCTAAAGCAAGAGTAAAGATGCCAAAGGGGGGGAACCTAGATATTGGTGTTTCTAGCATATCTATGAAATCCATTATTTTTCTTTGAGGATTTCTAGGATTACCTGCATAAATTAAACTAGGACTATTTAAAACAGCAACTACTTTTTTTAGAAAAATTCTATATTTATGAATGACAAGAGTTTTATGAAATAGTAACTCACTACTATCAGGAATATATGAGTCACTTGAAAAATTCTGGGTACTGTTCACTTTTTAAGCTAATATTTCTCCAGTGGTCTCCAACCTTCCATTTTCACTGGTCCTAATTGAAATGTAAAATTTCTCTTGAGTCAGCTTATAGAATTTGGAAAAATGTTAACTCTGAGGGTGGGGGGCAAAGCAGGGGTTCTCTACATGTATCTCTCGGTGAGACCAAACACCGTCGTATATTTATGCAGTTTTGGTAGTTTTTATGTGGAGGAAATGCAAACCCACTCGTGAACAAATGTGACGTGTTTGTTTTTCTGTCTATGCCTTTAGCCTCTCCATCCTGCGGTCACTTGTCACGAGAAGGTGATAAGTGTCCGAAAAGACCCTAGCGAATCTCTTGGCATGACCGTTGCAGGCGGAGCAACACATAGGGAGTGGGATTTGCCTATCTATGTCATCAGTGTTGAGCCTGGAGGAGTCATAAGCAGAGATGGAAGAATAAAAACAGGTAAAAAGTAAAGAGACAATGTTCTGGGGCAGCAGAGTGTTAAAAGGAATTAGCAATTTACTGGATTAAGTAACTGTTTCCAGAATTAATGAGAAGATGTGAGTTATCTGGCCAGGATATGTTATCCATGGACTATGATTAATTTGAGTATAATTGCTGAACTGGATTTCTGTGATGTTGCCATCTTGCTTGCTAGTCAAGCAAGTACCTACAAACTATGCCAAGAATAGCTAAATGGCATAATTTGGTTCCATTCATTCTTAGTGATTCTTTGCTAGATTGATCCAGTGATGAAACTACTTATGAATTGTTCCATTTTATGGATTGGAGAAATAATTTGATAAGATTTTGGTTGAATAAATATTAAGTAGAAGTGCCATGCTATAGGTACTTTCCTACTGGTGAAAATTATTTCATTACTTTAATCTTATGTATCTTGGACCTCTTTGAATGAAGGACATGTCATATGTGTATCCTTAATAATACTGTCAATTCACATGAAGAGGTAGCTCAGATGGTTGAGTAATTATATCATTTAAGGGTTCATATTCAAAAGATAAAATATTAAGTTTCTGAAGTACAATTGCTAAACCTGTGGAGCCACAGGGGGATGGCATGTTAAGGGACTCAGTTGGCCGACTTAATGGTGTTTCTTTTGGGGTCAGGAGGGACTCGAGGCCTTTCCCATCTTTCTCCTATCTTTTTACTCTTGCTATGGTTATTATGTGTAAAAAAAGATATGCTTGTGGATGGAGAATAATGAGGTCAACCAAGAAGTGACTTGTGAGAGAACATGAGCAGAGGATTATATGATGTAATGAGATGGTCCAGCACATAGTAGATACTTAACCAATGGTAGTTTCTTAGCAGCTTTGCTATGAATAGAAATGTTGTTAATCCTTCTTTCCACCTCTTTAAGAACAGAGTCCCAGGCCCATTTTTCTTAACTGCTATAACTGCTATAGACTCCTCTGCCAGATACTCTCAGGAATCGTTTCTTATTCATTCATTTAACATTTATTAAAGGTGCCTACCACATGCTAAGCTCTGTGCAGGTGCTAAGAGCTTTTGCCAAGTACTTTCTCTTTGTGCTAAAAACAAAAAATGGAGTGGAAAAGTAGGTTTTCTTTTATTAAATGGTAAACAAAGCTAACTTTTCTCTCTCCCTCTCTTTCTTGGCAAGAGTCAAACATCAATGAGTATGCTTTAGAAACCTCCAAGCACAACTTACCAATGCTTTGGAACATGCACATAGTTCACCATTTACTATTTGAGAACCCAGCCTCATATCAACACGAGGCTAATGACATGTCCCTCACCCTTACTGCTTCCCTGCCCCTTTGCACTTTACACAGAAGTTCCTATCTGTACTCTAAGGGTGGCTTCTGCTTCTCTGGCCATTAGGTGACATTTTGTTAAATGTGAATGGGATTGAACTAACAGAGGTCAGCCGGAGCGAGGCTGTCACATTATTGAAAAGCACATCCTCCTCAGTGGTTCTTAAAGCTTTGGAAGTCAAACAATGTGAGCCCCAGGAAGACAACAGCAGCCTAGCAGCCCTGGACTCTAACCACAACGCGGCCCCGTCCGGCGACTGGTCCCCCTCCTGGGTCATGTGGCTGGAACTACCACGGTAAGTGCCAATGTGACAACCTGGGGAGTTATGGGAGAAAACAATTACATTTCTTAGACCACTCTTCTACTCTCTTGGACTGATTCATGGCACTAGCATCTTAATGAACCCCAGGCTTGATTGTGGGACTATATGAAATAATACTTTTTTTTTTTTTTTTTTTACTGAAAATGCATACAGACATCCTAGTGCAGGGACGAAAGCCTGGATATTGAAACATTCAGCATTCACATTGAGGGGCCCACAGAGCTGCCATGTACCGTTGTTTTGATTGTCCATGCTACAAGCAGCTTAGCTAACAAGGAAGAGGCTGAAATCCAGCCTGTGTACACATACTCTGGAACTGGGGAAGGATCAACCTCTCCCTCATTTGCTAGTAGCAGCCCTAGGAACATGCATGGAGCATGACTCTCTTCTAGGATTTTACCTCTTTAGCTTTTGGGTGGCCCTGGCTCAACATAAAGCAATGCAGAACACTTTGCCTTCACCCACGTTTAAGCATGTGTTAAGGATGTGTCTCAAGTCTCCTCTCCTTTATTTCTACACTTGTGATGTTCTTGTACAACTTCAGGAAGCAGCTGGGTTGTCATTTTAGTGAGATGTAACTAGAGTCTTATAGTGAAGTCATTTAATTCTCAAAGACACTAGGATTTGAGGGGTAGCCTTGCTAAATGGCTATATACAGAAGTTAAATATTTAGAGGACGGATATATTGGGGTTTGCTCACCCACATTAGAACATAAACTCCTGGCCTTTAAAAGATTGTCTTACTAATTTTAAGTACATGATTCATATGTTAAATATCAGAGTCACTGAAGATGATATGCTGGCTAGGATTAAAAGCAGGATGTTTAGTTTTAGTACATTTTTCTTGAGGGTGGAGATAGGTCGAGTCTCTCATTTTCTCTTTAAAAATTTTTACATGCGGTTTAAAAAAACATCTCCGACTCAAATACAAACTGACCTAGATTCCTTTTTGACCCTTCACTAATTGATACATTTTAAATGAGTGCATATTTAAACAGTTGAAAACAGCACCGGGGCAGTTTAAAATCTTTAAACATTTTAGAATCAAGACTGGGTGGAAGTGTTAAACTGACTTAAATCTTTCTGAAGATGAAATCTCTTAATACAGATCATTTTTTTGTGTGTGCTTGAAAGCTACTGTTATATGATCAAGGTTTATATAAGATGGCAAATGTAAGATTCTTTTTACTCCCAATACAACCAAATGAATGGCTTTCTTTCCCTCACCTTTTGTCACTTGGCCTTGGGAGAGCACATCTGCTCTTGCCAGTTGTCTGGATTTTACTCATTTCCTTTAAAAGAGTAGAAAGGCAGCATGAAGTAGTGCTTAAGGAAGCTCTGCTAACAGCCGGCCTGCTTATTTCTGGTATTCCCGTGTGGAATGTGTGGTTTGCCCATCAGTGGACCACTGTGGACCCCAAGGCTCCTCCATCAGCTTGGTCTGCACTCTACAGCTGTGGGCATCCTCTCTTCCATCTTCCTTGACTTCCACTGCCTTTGGCAGTTCTCCCTCATTATCTAGTGACTCGGTTTTAAGATGGAATTTGCATTTGTTTTCAAGTCTCCAAGGTGTTAATTTTTAAAAGAAATGATACAACTAAAACAGTAGGAATATCAATTGTTTATTTTCACAATCATGCTGCATAACAACCAGCTGTAAAAACCTATCAGTAGCAGACAACAACGTATATATTTAGCCATGAGTCTGTGGGTCTCAGCTAGAGTCTGTAGGCTAAGCTAGATTGATCCTGGCTCGCCATGTTTAGGTATTAAGGATTTGGCTGGCCGTGGTAAAAATCCCACTAATCTTATGGCTGACTCCAGAATCAGAATAGGAAGGTACCACGAAATTATGTAATCAGGGGCATAAATACTAGGACAACTTGGGGCCATTAATGCAATTATTCTGTCACAGTAAGGAAGAATGAGGAGCTGTTAGTTGTTCTAGACATGCTGCATTTGAGATACCAGTGGGACTTCCAAGTATGATAAACATGTCTAGAACAGAAATTCCCAATGTTTTTGTCTCAAGACCCCATACACATTTATGAAGTACTGATGATCCTAAAGAGCTTTCGTTTATATAGGTTGTATCTAATATTTATTATAAATTAATCTGAGAAATTTTATTCACTTAAAATAATAAACCCCATTATATGTTAACATAAATAACATCTTTTATGAGAAAAGCAATATTTTTTAAAAAATTAGTGAGAAGAGTGGGATTGCTGTGTATTTTTCACAAACCTCTTTAATGTTTGGCTTAATAGGACTCTCATATCTACTTCTGCATTCAATTTGTTGCCAGATCGCCTATCATGTGTTCTCTAGAACATGCCATTGTATGCTTATAAGAAAATGAGAGTGAAAGGCAAATAATGTCTATTATGATAAAAAATGTCTTTTTGATCTCCAGACCCTGAAAGGCACATAATTTGTGAACCACACTTAGGTAATGTAGGGACTCAAGTGAAATATGGAATCCTGCTGAGGAAAGAGAAGCCCCTGAAGGAGATTAAAGTAACAACTCATGAAAAAACAAAAACAAAACAAAAAAATATAGATAGCTTTAAGAGCAACCCAAGAGTTCACCATACTCACCAACTCCTATCAACAGTTTAAATTACTTTCGAGATAACCATAATTTTCTTATTTGGAAAAACTACTAAATTCCTTGCTACTCTTTATACTTTGCCAATTCTTCTTTAATTAGGCCTAAATTTAGAGAATGAGTTCAGAATAGGAAAAAAGCTCACATTTAAATGAGTTTAACAAATGTTAATGACCAACTTCATCATTTAACAAAACATTGCACAAGAGACTTTTTATTGGTTTTTCAAAAAGTAGTTGCTATTTAAAGGTACAGCTTATAAACAAAACAATCATCTCTCAATTTTTATCAACATGAAAATGTTAATTTTCTTTCAAACCAGTCCCTGGACTGGGGCAATTTAAAGTCAAATCCAGCTCCTGACATACAACCTGTGTCCTAACTGTAACACAGTTTGCACTTAGCCTGCACCTATGTAAACACTGATCCAACTGCTACTGAATAGTAAAAGAAATCATTTCCTCAATCTAATTTCTATTTTAGCTGGGTGCTACTCATTTACAGACCTGCGGTCTCTTTCTCCCATTCCATTTATAACCTGCTATTCCACTTACTGCCAGTGTTCTCTCTTCCAATATAAGTCATTCTTATAATGTTTAAATGTGCAATTCCCATTCACTATGCCTGCATGCTTCTTTATAACTTTTATCAAATATGTAGAACTACATATAAACTGATATTTTTCAAAAGTCAAAATAAGGGTAGGTTTAAATTTTTTTCAGAGATTAATCATTTATTCAAAGAATTTTTACCTTCATTAAAATTTATATCACGTAAATAAAAATATGACATCTGTAAGTATGCTTAAATTTGATTCACCAATAAAGATTTAGGCATTTTCAACTTTTTGTTAAATAAAAATTGAGGCATTAAATCTTTAAGCCAAAAATGATTCCTTCCTAATAGACATCTAAACAAAACGGTGTCATTTTTTTTAAAGGTGTTTAGCTATGGAAAACAAGTTCAATGAGAAAAGGCCAGCTAATACCACAAAGATCAACGGGCTATGACAATTTTGAGTGAGACCTGTCCACTGTTATTTAGCTTAAAAAATAATGCCAATAAAGAAAATGGGAGATGAATCACAATTATTAACTATGAGTTCAACTTCATGAATTCAACTTAAATATGCATATACATTGATTACATTCTATTTCAGGTACCTGTATAACTGTAAAGATGTCATTTTACGAAGAAACACAGCTGGAAGCCTGGGCTTCTGCATTGTAGGTGGTTACGAAGAATACAATGGGAACAAACCTTTTTTTATCAAATCTATTGTGGAAGGAACACCAGCATACAATGATGGAAGAATTAGGTAATAATAACCACTTAAAAAACTTATATTCAAATATTTTGTTTTATACATGTAAAAGCTTGGCCCCACTTGAAATAAGGTATGTATTTATTATACCTTTGTTATTGGTAGGAAGTTAAAAACATTTATGTAGCATTCAATTTCTATGAAATCCAAAATGATTACAGTTACCCTGGGTCCCATAACAGCAACTTGCTATAACTTTAGCATCCCTTCTAACACAAACTGACTGGATAGAGAATTTGCAGAATTTAAAAGGAGGAAAAAAAACCTTAATTAGCAGTAATGTAATAACTAAAATCGACAGATGTAGGAAAAACTAGAACCACCAAGTAAACTTGCATTAACTTCAGTTACAGATTAAAATGTTAATCATATATATCTTTTTTTTTTTTTTTTTAGATGTGGTGATATTCTTCTTGCTGTCAATGGTAGAAGTACATCTGGAATGATACATGCTTGCTTGGCAAGGATGCTGAAAGAACTTAAAGGAAAAATTACTCTCACTATTGTTTCTTGGCCTGGCACTTTTTTATAGAATTAATGGTGGGTCACAGAAAAATAAGAAATCACAAATAAGCTATGTTGAAACAATATATTTATCTTGTCAATTTTTATATTTAAAGGATACATTGTAAAAATGTAAGCTTTAATGTCAGGAAAAGTATCTAATGAAAACCAGTTACACCTCAGAAAATATAATTCTCAAAACAAACATTATTAATTGTTTTTATTCAGTGTGGATTTCTCATTACTCTACAACTTTACGTTTATATTTTTCTATTTAATAAAAAGCTCTTAAACAGCTGAAATTGTTTGTATGCTCCCACTGAATTTGAATCATACAATTAAATAAAAAATCTGGTATATGCCAAAGTCTGCAAAGGGTACATTCTGGGTATTTTAAAAACAATTTACAGCCAGAGGATTTTAAAAGTGTATTGCTGAAAAATGTTCATCAAATGAAAAATAAATATTTTTCAAAAATTATAGTTGTCTTTTAGTATGTGATACTAAACTCATTTCTAATATCACTATTTAAAAGGTCCTAGTAATTCTTTCAAAACTATGTTACCGTCACATGCTTCCTAAGGATTAACTCACAGAATTATAAACTTAGATTTTTCTTAGATTTAATAGGAAATGACTAAAGCTCTTATCATTCATTTTTATTCACAATATAGTTAATAACTGTATAAAACCTCTGCATGCTGCTCAATCAATGAGCCTTGGAAAAAGTATCAAGAAAGGCCTAACCAGCTTGATCCTGGCTCACACTGATGGCCATGAGGGAAATCAAATTTGTGTCATAGTGACAAGTGTCCATGTACACGCTAAAAACTACACTTAGAGTAAATTATTTCACAGAGGCCACCCAAATACCTTTATATTTTACTAATTTGGATATAAAAATTCCCCATTTAATTTCACCATAAACCCAGATTTAGAAGAGTGAAAACTTGCTATCAAAAAGTTGTGATATCAAAACTGTATGAGCTCTTCAATATGCTAAGCTACAGTTAACACAGCAGCAATAATAAAAGACTAGTTTTAATCTCAAGACTCAAAGGTGCCTTTTGATGACTTTTGCAGTGCAACCTCTTGAGAGTCAAGTTATTTGATTAACTCAAGAACACTATTGCCAAGATGGAACCTTGACCTTTATCAGATACTGGTTATGTACACAGCTAAACATAGCTCTTTAAATTCCCTGCTGAATGACTCATTCACATTACTTTCTTGGATATAAAGTCATTGCTCTTATTTTTAAATATTACAAGACAAAGATTTTTAACTTAACATGAAAAATTCACTTTTATTTTGGGAAAAAAAAGTTTTCATACTAACAGAAGATTAAAGGCAAATTTCTTAAACATTATCCAGAAAAATAACAAGATTTATAGTATCTATTTCTGGCACTAATATACACAAAGGTTATACCATGCCTATTCTGCAGGTGTAGCTTCAGTGCTCTCCTGTTCAGGGGCAGGCTCACTGCCAGTTTCTTTTCCTTCTTTGCTTCTTTTAGATTTTTTGTGCTTGTGTCTCCTGTGACTGTCTCCTTCTTCACTTTCATGGCGACGTCTACTATTACTGAAAAAAAAAAAGGTATACTCAAACATTTTTAAGAACACACAAGTAGTGACAAAATCAATCCACGTTGTCTAGGTAAATTCTCAACACTGGGTTTTAAATAATCCATTCTTTTTCTTTTTCTCAAA
>NW_006442508.1:8558305-8570500 GCF_000325575.1 Pteropus alecto | reverse complement strand
ACAAATGAGACACTGAAGCACTAGATTAGAACAGGAAATACTTTCTAGGGTTGATTTTAAGCAAATAATAGGCATTAAAATTTAATACTCATTTGTTTTTCTGGAGAATATAAGGCCCTGCATTTTCTTTGATTAAACTGAAAATTGCTTTAATAATACTATTAAAGACTGGTTCATATGCCAAATTTTCCCTCTCCGATAATAAGTCTAATTCTCACATATTTTATATTCCATGCTAATTTTGGTTTAAAGGTAATTAAACATAGTCTTGTTAGATTTATGCCCTACTGGCTATTGGGAAATGTTTACTTTTATTTCCTGAAATAGAATTAATTTCTCTATTAGCTTCAAAGTGATTCACTATTTTATTAAAGAGCAAACCTTCGAGATGACTTGTGTCTAGTTTCTTCTTTCTCTCTGTGTCGTCTTTCTCTATGTCGTTCTTCTTTCTCTCGACTTGCTCTGTGACGCTCATAACCTCTTTCTGCATACTCCCTATATCTGTATCGTTCTTCATCACTGAAATTAGAATAGAAACAACTTTCCTTGACAATTGAACTGTTAACAGTGAATGATTTCAAACTGTAAAAGAAGAGATGTGATCTGAGTCCAAACCAGAAGCCCCCATTTGGCACCTTATAGAAAACAGATGTGAAATACTTGTTGAACTGAGAGGAAAACAATGCATCCCCAAATTAGTACTTTCTAATACAAGAATATAAAATATATAATAATTATATATCATGTTAAGGGATCGATTTTGTTCTGTGTTTTCACAATTGTTATAGGGTAGAAATTTTATATAACTACCATTTTCCTGAAAAACCTGGTAGCTATAACTGATTTACATTTTAATCAGCTTTTACTTTTTTTAGAATTAAAAGCATGTTTGTGTTTATCTCAAGTATCCAACCAAAAGTCTTCTATCACTTGTAAAATCTTGGGTACACAGATTCTAAAAATATATTTTAAATAGCTAGCTTACAATGGCTATATAGAAAGTAGATGAAAGT
Source organism: Pteropus alecto (assembly GCF_000325575.1). Classification (NCBI taxonomy): domain Eukaryota; kingdom Metazoa; phylum Chordata; class Mammalia; order Chiroptera; family Pteropodidae; genus Pteropus; species Pteropus alecto. The sequence continues at coordinate 8,569,487 of NW_006442508.1, read as the reverse complement.
TCTTAATTTTTTCAATCGCATAAATAGTATATTCATCTAATGAACAGGTATAAACATGAAGAACATAGGGATATCAAAGCAACCATACTCACAAAACGCAGGCAAAAAATTATCTGTGGACATACTTGCATTCTGACATCCCAATTAATACTATGTGTGTGTGGCTGGGGGAAGGGGTAAAGAGAAACATGTCTAATAACTTCAAATGCATAAACTTAAGCTGTACTTCTGTTTTCTGACTCTGGATAGAAGGGACTGGTAAAACTGGGACTGATGGCTACAGTTAGAGGGTAGTCTTACTTTACTTCACCAGACCTATCATCTTTTCATGCCCCTTCATTGACATTCTTCTCTCCATTTTTCTCATTATCCTTTCAAGTTGCTTATTTTTTCTTTTTTTGTTCAGCATGCAAGTCAATACTTTCTACAACCAAATATCGGTGAATTTTCTCACTTAGAATAAAAATACCTTTTAGAGCACTATATGCTGAAGAGCATTGGTATCTAAAAATATGTTTAACAGAAGCATCAAGGTGTTAAGGAATCTGAGTGGGGGTAAAGGAGACAGAATCAGGCAAAAGTATAAGGCATATAAAACAACAAATCAGCCTATGGTTTTCTAGCAAAAGTAATGATTCGGTAGTGCTACACCTAATGTCAATTTGTACTGCTGACCAAATTATTGCCTGTGATACATTTCTAAAATGTTTTATTAAAAAAAGAATGTATTTACATATATTTTACGTACATATATATGTATATGTATATTCATGTGTGTGTACGTATGTATACATACACATCTTTTTTCCTAACCATAAATATGTACTTTGTATTTGAAGTTGGAAGCATGTCACCTGAAAGGCAATGTGCCATGACAGACAGTATAGAGTAGTGGAAAGAGTCTGGGCAGAGTAGGCCCAGGATCACATCCCTGATTCTGCTACTTAATAAATGTATGATCCAGGGTAAGTTACTTAACCTCTCTAAACCTCAGTTTTCTCATCTGTAAAATTGGAAACAATGTTTTTCAGAGTTGCTAGAATTGGCAATAACATTTATAAAGTGCTTACTATAAGAGAAGGCCCTCAATAAATGGCAGCTGACATGCAAGCTGACCATTTTCAGTAAATTTAATGTTAATTTTTCTAGAAGCAGAACCTTTTTTGCAAAGGTGACTAATGCTGTAATAATTAATGTTTCTGAAGCAGAATAAACTAGCACCCACCAGGACAACTGAATATTACCCTCTTAAAAAATGAGTCTCTCTTTGTAACGATTCCAACTGGATTTACATAAAAAAATAAGTCAATTATCTCATAATTTGTAATTTGTAACCTTATCACCCTAACACCAACTCTTAATAGCTTCAAGGCCTTTTAAGATTCTGAAGGCAGCCATACGATGGGAACCTCATTAGAGATGGTGGAAGATTTGGTCTCACACACAAAATATAAAGAACCCTTCTTCTTCCATCTCCTTTTCTGAAAAGCAGCTGCAGCACAAAGGTTTCTCTGGGCCTGGAAATCATTAAAGTTCATTTCAAACACCAGAGTATGAACAGACTTCTTTCTGGTCCACAATTAAGTGTCCTAAAGACCAGATGTTGAAACTGGTCTGTAATTTTCAAAACAATGACCCCATAATTTGTAACACACCACATACTGCATGCCATATTGCTAAAATGTGAGTCTTCATTTTTTTTTTTTTTTAAAAAAGGCCTTTACTTATACTTCACTTGGATTTTCCAGAGAACACTTTATTTTTGGAATAATTCAGAACAACACAAAATGCCTCTGTGACCTTGAGCTTTTAGTCAGATTTAAGAAAACATTGACTTCTGATGCCTTACAGCTTAGGAACCTGGAAATTAAATGTGGTTTAACCGTCAACACTTTTAGTTAGTTTCAATAAATATTAAGCAGCATTTGTGTATGTGTGTTTGAAATTAAAGAATCAGAGAATTTGGCCTCAAATATTCTAATAAACCTTGTATTATTTATATTTATGCAAAGAAAATTTATGAGTTCTACTAAAGCCATTCCTTTTAGTCTTCTTTACTATAAAATACTGCATTAAACACTTTAACTTGTGAATATGTACACTGTAGAAATAGCAGTGCTATCTCAAATATATTCATTTTAACTACATTAGAAACAATTCAACCATTGAGTTCTGATCCAGACGGCAGAGTAGGTAAATGCTGTGCTCGCCTCCTCTCATAACCACTTTAAAATCACAACTAAATTATAGAGCAATCAACCTAGAGAACCACCTGAAGACTAGGTGAACATAACTCTAATACCTAAAGAAGATGTTACATCAAGACATATCATAAGAGAGGCAAAGACACGAAACAGGTTAGCACTGCACCAGGGTGTGGTGGTTGAGCATAGGGAGGGCTATCATAGTTGCAGAGGGCCCCAGCCCCACACTAGGGCTTCCCAGAAAAGGTTTCAGTGCCAGAAAAAGGAGTTCCCACAAAATCTCAGTGTAAAAGTCAGCACGGATTCTGCCTGTCCAGGTGAGATGAAAGGCTGCTAGAAACCCAAACATTCCCTTAAAGGGACCACATACAGAATCACTCACTCGCAGGCACTCACCTTGGGCTCTGGAGGAGGAACAGCAGCTTGCAAAGTGCCAGAGACGGAAAGTGCCAGAGTTGTGTGGCTTCAGGGCAAGGGCTGGAGGGACAGCCACCATTATCCCTCTGGTGAGCCCTTCTCCTCTGCACCCTACAGGCGGGTGCCATCTGTTTGTGCTGAGCCCTCCCACCACATGACCAGATCTAAATCTGCATTGTCTTGATGAACTCTTCTGGCTCACTCCACCCTGGTGACTCCCTGTGACCACATTCCACCCAACTCGCAAATTGCTGGGGGCATATTCTGGGCTGGGCAACCAGCCTCACCCTGAGCTCTCAGCAGGAGGCTCCACCAGTAGCCATCAAGAGGCCTCAGATCTCATAGCTCTAGAGACAATTCCTCTAGAGACAATTCCAGGGCAGGCAGGCAGGCCCAGCCCATGCAGCTGTATTTCTTGAAAAAGAAAAAAAAAAAAAAAAAAAATTCCCAGGTGTCTGTAGATCCGAGGTGGGCTGCGGTGGTCTTGGAGTGATCTGAGACTTGGGAATGGCCACAGGCTCGGTACTGGCACCAATTCTGAACCTGCACTAATCTGGTGAACATCACTAGCCCTACCATGGTGACTCCTTGGGACTGGCCTAACCCAACTCGTGTGCTGCCTGAGGCTTTTTCAGCTACTGAACCTTACCAAAGCCAGGAGGCAGCCTCAGGCCTTGGGGTGCCCTGAGCCTTTTGCTAAGCTGCCCCAGACCCAGTACCAGTGGCAACTGACCACTAGGTCAAGCACAGACAGCGACCAACTTAGAATAGCTTTGTAGCTCCTACCAGGTAGCCCCGGGCTAATCACAGGCAATGGCTGACCCTGGACCTCCCAAGAGGCTCTAGAACCCACACTGGGAGGTTGGCTTTAGACCTCAACAAAATATGACCTGATTAGCTCCACAAGCAACACAACCAAAGAGTGGTCTAAACAAGCACATGAGTCCGCTGGGTGAATTCCACTTTTTGGGGTGAGCTCCCCACACAGCAGCTCATACATAGCAGACATGGCCAATCCTCACAGCCATTCAGCCTGAAGTCAATTCTACTCACTGATGTGCCAACAACAATTATGGCTCAACTACAACAGGAGGGCACACACAACCACACAAGGGTGATTCCTGGAGCACATGGAGCAGGTGATCAGGGAGACTGTGCCACTGGGCCACACAGGACACCTACTACAATAAGGCCACCCAGCTACAATTGGGAGACGTAGCAGATCTACCTAATACATAAACAGAGAGAGGAAGTCAAAATGAAAAAATAAAACTCCAGAAAAAGAACTAAACAAAATGGAGGCAAGCAACCTACCAGATACAGAGTTCAAAACATGCTCAATAAACTTAGGCAAAGAATATATAAAATCAGCGAAAACTTCCACAATGAGATAGTAAGCATTAAAAAGGACACAGAAACCATAAAGAAGAACCAGTCAAAAATGAAAAATAAAACTGAAATAAAGAATACACTAGAAGGAAACAACAGCAGATTAGATGAAGCAGAGAACTGAATCAGCAATTTAGAATGAGAGAACTCTGGGGTGGCATCAAGCCTAACAACATTCGCATCATTGTGGTACCAGAAGAAGAAAAGAAAGAGCAAGGAATTGATAAACTATTTGAAGTAATAATGACTGAAAAGTTCCCTAACCTAGTGAAGTAAACAGACATACAACCCCAGGAAGCACAGAATCCCAAACAAGAAGAATTCAAACAGGTCCACACCAAGATGCATCATAATTAAAATGTCAAAGGTTAAAGACAAAGAGAGAATCCTAAAAGTAGCAAGAGAAAGGCAGCTAGTTACTTACAAAAGAGCTTCGATATACTGTCAGCCAATTTCTCAACAGAAACTTGGCAAACTAGAAGGGATTGGCACGAAATATTTAAAGGGATGAAAAGAACCTTACAACCAAGACTACTCTAGCCAGTAAGGCTATCAATTAAAATTGAAGGTGATACAGAGCTTACCAGACAGAAAAACTAAGGGAATTCATCGCCACCAAGGCAGTATTACACAAAATGTTAAACGGACTTCTTTAAGAAGGGGAGAAGATAATATAAATATGAATAGTAAAATGGCAATAACTATGTACCTATCAATACTCACTTTAAATGTAAATGGATTAAATCCTCCACTTCAAAGACATAGGCTAGCTGAATGGATAAGAAAACAAGACCCACACATATACTGTCTACGAGAGACCCGTTTCAGATAAAATAAAACACACAGACTGAAAGGAATGGAAAAATATATTTCATGGAAATGAAAGAGGCCTTAAATAACACATTAGATTTGACAGATTTCATTGATATTTTTAGAGTATTTAACCCCAAAGCAGAATATACACTCTTCTCAAGAGCACACAGAACATTTTCCAAGATAGACCATATGTTAGGCCATAAAAACAAGTCCAATAAATTTAAGACGATTAAAATTATATCAAGCCTTTTCTCTGACCACAGTGGTATGAAATTAGACATCAATTGTAAGAAAAAAAAAACTGAAAAATACATAAACACATGGAGGCTAAATTACATGCTACAAACAAAGAATGTACTAAAAATGAGATCAAGAAAGACAAATGAAAATAAAAACACAATGAATCAAAATCTATGGGACAGAGCAAAAGCAGTCCTAAGAGAGAAATTCACAGCAATACCGGCCTACATCAAGAAACAAGAAAAATCTCAAACTATCTAACCTTACACCTAAAGGTACTAGAAAAAGAATAGCAAACAAAGATGAAAGTGAATAGAAGAAAGGAAATAAAAACGATCAGAGTGGAAATAAATGAAAAAGAGTGTAAAAAAACAATACAAAAAAAAAATCAATGAAATCAAGAGCTGGTTTTTTGAAAAGAAAACGGACAAACCTTTAACCAGACTCATCAAGAAAAAAAGAGGACCTAAATAAAATCAGACATGAAAGAGGAGAAATGACAACTGTCTCCACAGAAATACATAGGATTATAAGAAAATACAAGCAATTGTATGCTAACAAATTGAACAATCTGGGATAAATAAATACATTCCTAGAAACATATAATCTTGAGTCAAGAAAAAATGGAAATCTGAACAGACTATTACTAAAGAAATTAAAACACTAATATAAAAAACTCCCAACGAAAAAAAATCTTGAACTGAATGTCTTCACAGGTGAATTTCACCAAACATTCAGAGAATTAACACCTACTCTTCTCAAACTATTCCAAAAACTCAAGAGAAAGGAAGCCTCCCAAGCTCATTTTCTGAGGCCACCATTACCCTGGTTCTAAAATCAAAGACGTTACAGAAAATTAACTCTGATGAACACAGATGCAAAAATCCGCAACTAAATATTAGCAAATCGAATTCAGCAAGACATTAATAAAGATCATACACCATGATCAAGTAGAATTTATTCCTGGAATGCAAGGTTGGTTCAATAGCTGCAAATTAATTAAATGTACTATACCACATTAACAAATTGGAAGAAAAAAGTCCTATGATATCAATAAATGCAAAAAAAACATATGACAAAATCCAGCATTCGTTTATGGTAAAAACCCTCAGCAAAGTGGGTAAAAAGGGTACATATTTCAACATAATAAAAACCCACAGCTAACATCAAATTCAATGGGGAAAAGCTAAAAGCATTTTCTGTAAGATCAGGAATCAGACAAGATGTCCACATATCACTTTTATTCACCACAGTATTGGAGGTCCTAGCCACAGCAATCAGACAAGAAATAAAAGGCAATCAAATTAGAAAGGAAAGCGTAAAACTGTCATTATTTGCAGATGACATGATACTATATATAGAGAACCGTAGATTCCACCAAAAACCAGTTAGAATAAATGAATTCAATAAAGTAGCAAACACAAAAATTAACATTCAGAAATTGTTTGCATTTTTATACAGCAATAATGAACTATCAGAAAGAAAAATTAAGAAAACAGTCTCATTTACAATTGCATATAAATAAATAAATAAATAATCTAGGAATAAATTTAGCCAAGGAGGTAAAAGACCTGTTCTTGAAAAATTATAAGTCATTGGAGGAAAAAAAGTGAAGATATAAATAAATAGAAGCATATACTGTGCTCACGGATAGGAAGAATTAACATCTGTAAGATGTCCATACTACCCAAAGCAATCTATAAGTTCAATGTAATCACTACCAAAATACCAATGGCATTTTTCACAGAACTGTAACAAATAATCCTAAAATCTATATGGAACTTTAAAAGAATCCATATAGGAAAATAAACTAAAAATGGATTAAAAATTTAAATGTAATACCCAAAACTATAAAAATCCTAGAAGAAAACATAGGCATTAAACTCTCTGACATAGCTCTCAGTAATATTTTTTCTGATCTATCTCCTCGAGCAAGGGAAACAAAAGAAAAATAAACGAATGGGACATCGAACTAAAAAGTTTTTGCACAGCAAAGGAAACCATAACAAAATGAAAAGGAAATCTACTAAATGGGAGATATTTGCCTCTGATACACCTGATAAGGGGATAATGCACAAAATTTATAAAGAACTCATGTAACTCAATATCAAGAAAACAAATACTCCAATTAAAAACTGGGCATAGGACCTGAACAGGCATTTCTCCCAAAAGGACACACAAATGGCCAACGGATATATGAAAAGATCTTCAACATCTCTAATCACCAGAGAAATGCAAATTAAAACCACAATGAGACATCTCACACATCAGAATGGCTGTCATCAATAAATCAAAAAACAAGTGCTGGCGAGGATTTGGAGAAAAGGGAATACTTGCGCACTGTTGGTGGGATTGCAAATTGATATAGGCGCTACAGAAAATAGTTTGGAGGCTCCTCAAAAAAAAGTAAAAATAGAACTATTGTATGACCCAGCAATTCCACTTCTAGGTATTTATCAAAAAAAATCCAACACACTAATTCAAAAAGATATACGCACACCTATGTTCACTGCAGCACTATTTACAACAGCCAAGATATGGAAGCAACCTAAGTGCCCATCAACAGATGACTGGATAAAGAAGATGTGGTACATATATACAAAGGATTATTACTCGGCCATTAAAAATAAATGAAATCTTACCATTTGCACAACATTAATGGACCTAGAAGGTATTATGCTAAGTGAAGTCAGACAGACATATCATATCACCTTACATATGGAATCTAAAGAATAAAGTCAACAAACAAAAACAGACTCATAGATACAGAGAAAAAACTGACAGTTGCTGAATGCGGGGTGTTGGGGATGGGTGAAAAGGTGAAGGGATTAATAAATTCAAATTGGTTGTTATAAAGTAGTCAAAGAACAGCAAAGGAAATAATATTGTAATAACTAAGTATAGAGCCTGGTGGGTAAGACTAATCGGAGGATCACTTCATAAGTTATATAAATATCTAATACTATGCTCTACACCTGTAACTAATATAAAATAATATTGAATGTTAACTCTTACTGAAAAATAAAAATTAAACAAAAAGAAACAATTCAACTATCTAACTTAAAGTGGTTAAAGTCAGTACATGTCCCACCACATAAACACAAAACATACATTCATACATATACAAAACATATATGTATCATAACTTAGTGACTAAAATTTTATCAAGTGACTATAATGTATAAGTCAAACTATGAGAAGCTATAGAAGGAAAAAGATTAATAAATCCTATTCGCTTTTCAATGCACACCATTATAGGTAAAGTTTTACTACTAATCAGTTCTAGTCACTTTGACAATACTACATGATTAAACCTGAAAGGGTAGTGTATGAATAATTCTTTTTCCTCAGCACACAGCTGTGCTTGGTACATAACGGAGACTCAGAAAATGTCAGTTACATGAGTGAAAGAATGAACTGGGTCCCCTTCCTCTTATCCCACCCCCGAAAAAGGAAAAAGAAATCAAGTACATAGAGATTTAATAAGAAAAATGAAAAAAAAAAAAAAAAATTAAACTACCTAATTTCAAGACTAGAAAGGTTTTTACAAAAGATTTCCAGTAGATAGTTTGGCTCTACCATTGCCTTAATTTCCGAATGCTTCCTTTTCCTCATCTGATAAATAAAAATTTATAGACTAGATAATCCTTAAGGACCTTTTGGATTAAGAATTCTATAATTAGATGACCACATCTAACAAAATAAATGCTACCTGAATCATGCATATACTCACATCCTGAACTGAAACACACACACACCACACGTACGTTTCATCTCATTCAGCAAAATCAGAAAGCTGTCTATGTACATTACATTTACCTCATCCATAAACAGGTGGTATGGAAAAAAGTTATATTTATTTCAGTTCTACACTGTAATGGTACCTAGCTTGATATGTTAATAAGAAAGATGCCCAAATTAATGCACTGGCTGTGATAAAGGTTAGTTTTTGTTCATTTCAAAATTTTTTTAGCGAAGTTTCACCAAGTTTCCAAAACTGTTCTTCCTCCCCTGTATTCACCTTCCTCTCTTTTAATGTGTAAGTCATTTTATTCACTGACACATTATGTGTCAGACACTACAAAGTGCCGAGGATACAGAAATGAAAAATGGTGGCCGATGCCCTTAAAGAGGCTCACTGAGACAAGACATGCTTTAAAGAAAATATATAAAATGCATGGGAAGCATGTGAAGGAAATTAATTCAGGTTCAGAGGAGCTCACAGAAGACATGTTAGCTGGACTTTAAAGAATAAATAAAACTTTGTAAGTCAGACAGGTAAGGAACAAAGTGAACAAAGGAAGTATAAAACTATGAGAGATTTCCAGAACAGCCACCAGTTCAGCATAGCTAGAACAGGTGGTGCATGAGCTTGAGAGAGAACTGGGGTCAAAATGTAGAAAGGTGTGCTGACTTGTGAATCATAAGAAATATGAATTTATTCTTTAGACCAGCAGTACATGCTAATCCCAAAGCAGTGCATGAATTCTTTCCAATGGCACAGAACGTTTTAAGGAATCAATTTCCAGATCCCCAACTTCCACATTTATTCTTTCCTAAATCTGAACTGTACGTAGAACATCATGTACGCAACTTCTTCAGCTATCCTTTTCTCTCACAATCACCCTTATGGCCCTTTACAAAATAAAGGCATTCTTTTCATTAACTTTACTACAGTACATTGGCTCAGGGTATAAAAACTATCATGGCATCAAAAAGATCTAATTTATATTAGTGCTAGTGAGACCTATATTATTCAAAGAACCATCAAGGGTCTATAAGGCTTTAGGTCTTCTTGTCTTATATGCTGTTCCTTTAAGAACAAAGTGTGGAATAAAAAATGGGAAGTTCTAACTTCAGATATATTGTATAGTAGTGTGGTGGGAGTCATAACAATTTTCCCTGAACTAGTGAAAAACAAAAACAAAAACTCCTTTTGAAGGAAAGCAAAGTATTAAAAGGTAGCATCTTACTTTGAGCTCTGTCACTATTTTGTTCATTTTAGACTTACAGATAGGAAATATAGATGAACTCATTTAGCTGAACAGAAAAATGAAGCCAGACTTTTTTCCAAAAGAAATTTAATGTGATTTGCTTGTCTAGCTTGACAATGAGAACTATCTTTTATCAATTAAATTATACGGTAGCTGTTTTCCATAAATAGAATGAAGGAAATTTGTAGCTCCAAGGCTTACATAAAAATAAATGTTTTAACAAATAAATATTTTAACAAATAAAGATGTTTAATTTTTTAAAAAATGTTTTGGCAATGATGTCTTAAAATTAACAGCATTTTGATTTCCCCAAACCTTTCTGAGCATCTTAAGCTAAACAAGATGTCTCTAAAAGAAGGTAACAAATATAACTGGTAGTCTTTTGATAAGTCTTGGTAAAACCCTTTTGGTGTTCTTCCAAGAAACTGAGAAAACTATAAAGACTTTAATTACCAACTGTATTGGATTGACCTGTGTCCCCCAAAAAGATATGTTCAAGTCCTAACTCCCATACCTGTGAATGTAATCTTATTTGGAAACAGTCTTTGCAGATGTAATTAAATCAAGATGAGATCTTACTGGATTTGGTTGTGCCCAAATTCAATGACCGATATAAGAGGGAAATTCGGGACACAAGAGAGGAAAATGCCATATGAAGACAGAAGCATAGACTGGAGTGATGCATCTATAAACCAAGGCACACCAAGAATTGCTAACAACCACCTAAAAGAGAGGCATGGAATGGATTCTCCCTCAGTCTACAAAAAGGAACTGACCTTGCTGACACCTTGATATCAGACTTTCAGCCTCTAGAACTGTGAGAGAATACATTTCTATTGGTCTAAGCTACTAGTTTGTGGTAGTTTCTTATGGTAGCCGTAGGAAACAATTACACTGAGTAACAAATACTTTTACAAATCAGGTGGCTTCCAATTCTCTGCTTGCATGAGAACTAAATCATGAGCTGACAGATCCTAAGAATAACTTTTGATGATAGGTTAACTATGTATTTTTGGCATATCACTAAATCTCAAATAATTGAGTGAAAGAGCCACAACAAAATTCCATCAATTCTCATTTACAAATTTTATGTGAACAAAGTTTCCCAACACACACACACAC
>NW_006442508.1:8501284-8556859 GCF_000325575.1 Pteropus alecto | reverse complement strand
ATTTATGTGAACAAAAATTCGCAACACACACACACACACACACACACACACACACACACACACACGTAAAAATTATAATATATATTTTTTTAAAAATACAATTAATAGCAGAGCCTGTTTTTTTCCTAATAGTATATTCATTCATGGATACATATATTAATTGAGGATGGGCAGAAGCTTCTCCATCACATTAAGAGATGTAGTTCTATTAAATTATTTTTAGAATTTACATTATATTTATACATTAAAATAATAGCTAAAATCAGGGAAAAATTTAAACACTTAAAATTGTTATGGTCATAAATTTGTTTATAGATTTTAACTCACATACATTAAGTATGTTGGAGGAAAAACTGATAGGATGGTCAATTAAAAGAACTTTAAGAATAAAAATATTATATAGCAGAATAAAATTCTTTGGGGGAAGTGGCTTAAAAGTACGAATTCAATCACAAAAATGTATAATTTCCAACTGTTATAGAAAGTCTGTTTATACATTTTTAAAAAATGGATGATGAATCCATTTCACTAGGGTTCAAATCACTACAGGGTTCTAAACCCACTGGATATATTTAAAAGCATGATAATTTTATTTTAAAATTGAAATGTTTATAACACACTGGTAACTGTACTGTTAATTATTTAGACTTAAGATAGAAAGTTTTAGATGGCAAGATATGTGAGAGAGTACAAAGTTTTCAAAATTCTTTTAAGGGAGAAGTGAACAAACAAACTTGAAGACCGTTGCTTCAGATAATGGAAACTCTCTATGAATTAAAAAGCCTTGGTGCTTTTAAAATGGCTATCCTAAGCACTCTTCAAGCAATACTTTCCCAAATGAACTGGATTTTCCATCCAATTACCAAATATAAATTCTAAAGTGCACATTAAATACATCTGCACAAACAAACCTGTTGAAAACACTTGGTGTAGGACTATGATCACGCTCCCTCTCTCTCTCTCTGGTGCGTTCTCTTTCTCTGTCCCGATCACGATCTCGCTCTCGGTCTCTGTCTCTATCTCTGTCTCGGTCTTTCTCTCTTCTTGCATAATAGTCCCATTGCTTGCTGGTGTCCACAAGACTAGGCCATGAAGGAGCCGAACCAGGAAGGTGGGGAAAGGCAACTAAAGGAAAAAAAAAACCAAAAAAACATAACAGTTAAAAAACAGAAGTTATAGTACTTAAACAAGAGAAAACAACAAAAAAGTACTGAAAAATAAGACAAAACTCCCACCAAAAGTGCTTCATTAGATTACAATAAAAACTTATTTAATTACTAGAGAAGAGACACGACATATGGTGAATACCTACAGTTTGGGGAACTATTCAGAAACAAACCTTGAAGACCTAACATATAAAGACTCTTCATTTTTCAAGGTAAGTAGGAACCAGAATTAGATATATCACTAACTTCCCAATATCAAAAATATAAAACAGAATATATTAGGACACCTTCAAAGTGTTGAGAGAAAATAATTGTCAACTTAGAAATACATACTAAATTATATTTCAAGAAAAAACAAAGGCATTCATAAACAAAAAGAACAAATGTTATAACCAAAAGACTTCGCCAAAAGAAATTCTATAAGATATATGCATAATACATTTTAACAGTAACTACTTAAAAAAAAAAAATAGAATGCATAGTTTCAAAACAACGTAGGGGGAAAAATGTTTTAAAAAAATTACCTGAAAAACTTAGTCAATTCAAAAAAGATTTGGAAGAGATGGGGGTAGGGTAGACAAGCTTATTAGCTCAATAATCAGAATAATACAAAAGATACTGAATTTCTCAGTTATATAACTGAAAATTTTTTATTTGAATTTTGAAAAATTCTGACTCTGAATATAGGAGACATAAAAACACATAAAATGGTTGAAAGAAAAAGGATGGGGGAAAAAAAGAAAATACTGATACCATTCCCCACACCCAAATCTCCATGAATAGCTAGCTATATTAATGTCAAAGCAGACTCATACCAAAAAGATTACCTGGGAAAGAAAGGATAATTACATGAAGATGAAAGAGGGAAACTCACCAAGAAGGAAGAACAAATTAAACTTTGAGGTATCTAACAACATAGCCTTAAGTTTTAGAAAGGAAGAATAGGAATACAAGTAAAAATAGAAAAATCCACCATGATCATAGGAGATTAACATATTTCTCTCCATTACTGATACTTTAAACAGAAAAATAAACCACTATAGATATAGAAGATTTGAGCAAAATATTTAACAAGGTGAATTTAATAAACATAACACAGAATATTGGCCAGAACAGTTAAAGAACACTAATTCCTCTCAGGCACATATGAAATATTCATTAAAATATACTATGTACTCTCAGAGGATAAATATAATAAACATTGTTTTCTGACCACTATGCAATTTAAATCAGAAGTAAAAATGTAAAGTTATAGGACAATAATCTCCATATAATTCAAATTAAAAACACATTTCGGATAACTCATGGGTCAAAAAATTTTTTTAATCCTTCGAGAATTAAACATAAACCAAAGTATGATGTATCAGAAGTCTAGGGATGCAAACTGTTCTGGATGGAAATTTAATTTAAAAAAACACTACATTAGAGAAAATGAAAAGTTAATGATCTAAGCTTCCAATTTAAGAATTTAGAAAAGCGCAGAATAATCTAACAAAAGGAAGATAATAAAAAGTAGAAATCAAATAGAAACCTATTATATAATTAGAAAAGTAGAAAGCTGGTTTTTGAAGACTAGACAAAAAATGACAATCTCTGACAAGATTACAAAAGAGACCACATAAACAATATGAGAACCAAAAAGGGACAACTTCAGGTGTTGCAGAGATTAAACAATGCAAAGAATATTACGTACTTTATACTAACACATTTAAAAACTTAGCTGAAATAGACTAATTATAGAATAAATAAGTGCATGAATGAATAAATAACAAACAGAAGTCACTCGAATAAAAAATCTTAAATAGTCCCATAACTATTAAAGACATTAAAAAAGTAATTAAAAACCTTCCACAAGACCAGATGCCTTTTACAGGCAAGTTTTACTAACTTATAAGGCACAGACTATTCTAATATTATACAAACTTCCAGAGAATAGGAAAAGATAGATCATCCCCTAACTTACTCCCTGTGGGCTGTATAACATTAATACCGAAACCAGTTAAGGATAGTACAAAATATAGAAAGATCATAGGCCAATCGTACATAGTAACTCAGCTGTCAAAATCCTAGATAAATCAGTATTTAAAAAAAAAATAAGTGACTGATCATGACCTGAAGAGACTTAACAAATTATAGTGAAAGTTAACAGGTAATTGGTTACACGATCTCTCTCTCTCTCCCTCCCCTTTCCTCCCCTCCCTGTCTCTCTTTCTATACGTATAGATATAAATACATATCAATACATGTATCTGTATTTATTTATATATCAATACATGTATCTGTATTTATTTCTAAATACAAGCAAATACAAACAGAACACAGAGTTCAAATGAACTACCATTTACAACAAAAACATTAGGTACCTCTGACTAAATCTAACCAAAGATGTGTAAGAAGTGTATGTAGATGATTTTAATACTTAATTGAAACACACTGAAAAACTACTCCCTAAATGAAGAGAAAGTCTTGTTCATAGATGAATTTATGTTGTAAGGTATGAATTTCACACAAACTGATCTAAAGCATCAATTGAATTTCAATACTGCCATGTAAGAGCAAGGACTGCATGGTTTCAAATACTGGAGCCAGGCTGCATGGTTTCAAATACTGACTCTGCCACTTAGTGTGTACTGGGGAAAATTACTTAATCTAGCTGTTCTTTGATTTTCTCATCCATAAAATGGGGATAACAACAGTATGCCTACTTTATAAGGCTGGCAGGATTCCATGAGTTAATAGTGTCATACAGTAAACATAATAGAAAATTTAGTTATTAATCAGAATCTCAACAGTTTTTCTTGGAACTTACAAAGTTGATTCTAAAATAGATATGTAAGTGCAATGGCCCAAGAATACTTCTGAAGCAGAATAAGGTAGATTTTACTGAACCAGATATCAGATTTACTATAAAACTCATATTTAAGATAGTATGGCATTATTAACATAAGGACAGTTAAATTAACTGAATGAATAACCTAGAAAGCAGAAGAATGGATGCATGCTTAGATGGAAACTTGATACATGAATGGAGGTGATACCGTAGATCCCTAAGGAAGGATAGACTATTCAACAAATGACACTGGGACAATTATACCTTTACTTTAAAACAGTCAAAAACAATTTTCCAGATGGCTTAAGAATATACACATGAAAAAATGTGAAAACATTTTGGGAAAAATATGCATTGGAGAATATTTTTTTTATACTCAAGGTTGAGAAAGTCATGGTCCAACTATGAACCCAATTAAAATGTGGTATGACTTTATACAGTTGACGTGTACAATGGCAATTTTAATATATTTGCCATAGAAACTCTCTCCTTTGAGTGGTCTGAGTATTTTAATTATCTCTATAATACACAATATTTACATAGTCATAACAATGTTAATACAGTTTACTGTTTAGCTTTCAGAATAAAAAACTTGTCAGGGCACAGATAACTTTGGTTACAGGACAGAATATAAATATTATTAGTAGGAGTGTAGCTGAGCAAAGTTGGGAGGCAGAAAGGGAGAAGAGGTGAAAGCTTAGAAAGGTGCACATTAGTAGTGACTGATGGTTCATGAAAAAGAGGGCCGGTATATAAAAAGGAAAAAAAATGATATAATTTCATTGGTGGGGGAAAAGAGAGGGGCAGAGATAATAATGAGCAAATACACATCTATCATTACCGAAAGTTATATAAATCAAAAAACAGGGTGATAAGCCTATGTAGAAAGGCCATGTAGACCATCAGAACTAAAAATGCTTACAGTTCTTCCATATTCCTGTAAAAGATTACTTTTTAACTAGGTCTTATTTTACAAGCACAATCTTATTATTAATATGCACATCAAGAAAAATTAATAGTTCCATGTATAATATTTGAGGTTAATTTACAAAATTCTAAAATAAATTTTAAAACAAAAGTAAAACAGAATTACCAGAAAAGTTTATTATTATTATTATTATTATTATTATTATTATTTATACCTACAGCACCTGGTCTGGCTAGGTGGTCTCCCATCCAAGTACTAACCAGGCCCGACCCTGCTTAGCTTCCGAGATCAGACATTGGGCTTGTTCAGAGTGGCAGGGCCCCAGACCATGGACTATGGCTCCACTGGGGCACGAACCCAGGACCTTTTCCATGTAAAGCAGACGTGCTAACTGCTACACTATGGAACCACATCCAAAGAAGCTTTATTTACCATTTTCATTCCAAGGCTTTGTTTGACTACAATGAGAAAACTCCTAAATTTCTTCGATTTAATTCTTGCAATATGCTTTATAATTGTTATTATTTTAAGAGTCCTTCATTTAAAAAGATGTTTCAGAGAGGAGCTGGGGTGGTAAACAAGGAGTAGAAAACTCTTGCTTTTGGCATTAAAATTTTGCATATATTACTTTGAGAAAAAGTTAAATGTTTAATAAGCATTTAAAAAATAAAATCTTTCACAAGAAAACTATGTAATCTCAAAAATGAAGACTATTCTTTCTGATGTGGGCTAGTCCTCATATTCATCTGTATCAAACAAATACATAAGGAATTTATTCACAAAGGAGAAAGTGACAAGTGCAATAAAAGAGATAAAAATAAAATTTTAATTAATTTGACAAGCAATACCTATCAAGTATTTACATATTAGAGGCACTGTCCCAAGCACTTTATATTCAAACTTTATTTTACAGACGAGGAAAATGACTTAGGTTACTTAACTTATCCAAAGTTACTAAGATAAGAGGGACCCAGGACCCAAACTCAGGCTAACTGCAGAGCCTATGCTTTAACAATTATTCTATTCTGCCTCACAGTGTAAAAAAGGGAGGTAACTTAGAGCTTGTTGGAGATAGTGGGGATGGTCATAAAAATAAGAGCTAATATTTGAGTATTTATTAAATGGCAGGACTAATGTACTTCAATGTATTCTCATTGAAAGTCACATTATGAGAAAGAATTATGCTCTCCATTTAATAATTGAAGATCTACAAAAGTCACACAAATAATGAGAGAGCAAAGCAGGGATTCAAACCAAGGGGTATAATTTTCTTGGAGCCCAGCATAAAAAAATAAAAAGGTGGTATAAATCAACGAAACAAGTCATTCAACAGAAAGACTACCTTTTGATGTGAATGAACAGTATATATAGCTTTGAATACGAAGGTCTGAAGGATAGTAAAACTCCGATATAGATACTCAGAAGGTTAAGTGGAGGTATATGATTGACACTTACAGCTGATTTATCACCAAGACTTATAAATTCTACCGCATAAGCCTTTGGAACCATTCAATTTTCTCTATCCTCAATGGTACTACCTGAATATAGGACACCATAAGTACATTCTGAGAAATGCATAATTAGGCAATTTCCTCACTGTGCAAATGTCAGAGTACACTTATACAAACACACATGGTACAGCCTACTACACACCTAGGCCACCGGGGATAGCCTATTGTTCCTAGGCTACAGGTCTGTACAGCATGTTACTGTATAAAACAACATGAGACTAGTCTAGCATAAGTGAAAATGATGCAATCAAGAGATGAAGTAAGCATGATATATGAAGCTGCTGCTGACGTAAGATAGCATACTGTTTAGACAGCAAACTTTTTTTTTCATAGAGTACATCCTAAAATAATGATTAAAAAGCATAGTAAATACATAAACCAGTAACATAGTCCTTATTATCAAGTATCATGTACTGTACATAATTGTATGTGATATACTTTTATATGACTGACAGTGCAGTAGGTGTGTTTACAACACTATAACCACAAACATGTAATGTATTGCAATGACTATAACGTGACGAGGTAATAGAAATTTTTCAGCTCTCTTATAATTGTATGGGACCATAGTCACATATGCAGTCATTATGCAGCTTCTCATTCTCCCAGCTGGGCATCTCTGCCATTCCCACCTTTCTACCCACTCTACAAATCCACAATTTCCTCACGGTAGGTAGCCAGAATGGACCTTTTTCCAATGTAAATCTAGCAAATTTCACAACTCAGCATAAAAGTAGACTGTTCCTCACAGTCCTCTGAATAAGGAAGAAATTCTATATAGCATGGCCATAAGGCTCTGCATGATCTTATCTCATTTCTAGAAACTCATCATGCATTCTTTATACTCCAGCCACACCACACTTCTTTCAGTTCATAAAGGCTACCATGTTCTCACCCATCCCCACGTCTCTGAACATGATGTGAACTCCCAAGTCACATCATCTATGGCTCCACCTCTCTGGAGTGGGAAACTCCTGCACTATGCTCCCATGACACCCTCTCTTCTGTAACCTGGCTGTTTTCTCACTAGACTATAGATTTGATAAGGGCAAATGTATGTCTATGTCCAGTTTACTGTACCCCTAAAACCTAGTACAATGCACAGCACTTTTAAGATAGATAGATAGAAAGATGATTGATTGATAGATATAGATAGATAGATAGATAGATAGATAGATAGATAGATAGATAGATGATAGATAGATAGATGATCAAGAAATCTAAGCAAAAAGTGGTATCAGAAACCCTTAGAATGGATAACACTGTCAAGAGTGAAAAGATGACCTTGCCAAATGATTTAGAAGAAAAGATAAACCAGTAAGGGGGAAAGATGAAACAAGTCTAGTTGGATGCTATGAGTCAAGAAACAGAAAGATTATGGTCAATAAAGACTGAGACAACTTGGTGACAAATCCTAAACCCTTTCAGGAAAAGACATGGTATAAAAATTCATGTTGTATCACCATTTATTAACTTTTAAAACTAAAGCTGATAAGGAAATAAAAATTGTTCTGTTAAGTAACCTGGAATATATGTAAGACCTAGTTACTCCTTTAGTTAATATTTTTTCATTGTTCTGTAAGATAGTATTTCAAACCATGAAATATGTTTTTATTGCTATAAAAATATTTAAGTACTGATTCAAATTGAATCTGGTAACTAAAAATAATACTTACCATTGCCATACGGAAAAGCACGTGCAGAACGACTATCATAACCAGAGGAATGCCCACTGTTGAAGAAAAATGTATTTTTATGTGTTGCAAATTAAGTTCTGAATTTTGATAGTTTGGTGCAAAAGCAAAACATAAAGGCAGAATTATGACTTTTAATTAACCACAATATAATAATGTTTTAATTGTGTAATTTTACTTTCTAGTACTAAAAACATGGGCTTTTTAACCTTCCAAAATATTAAACCTAACACCCACTTGTAAATAAAAATATAGCCTGTTAATACTATATTATGCATATCACTATTTAACATGAATAATTCAAGGAATTCAGTTTCACTCATAAGATAACAGAGAAACTGAAGCTAACAGAATATTTGAGACTTGGTTAAAATTCAATTTTAAAAAACTGGTTTTAATGGTTATAAATCAGAAATTCAGCCACATTGAAAGGATCAAAAAATACTTAACATTTGATCGAGAAAACAAACATGTTTAACAAGGACTTAATAAATAAAATCCTCATGTTCTCACAATTCATACTTTGCTGAGTTTTACCATTTTCTTTGAAAATCATATGTATGGTTTGATGCTACAGATGTAAGGTTCTCACAATTTGTCTTTATAAAACTTGAAACACTTTTTCAGAAATGTACGACTTTTACAGAGTTCATTCACCACTTGAGAGGAAATAATAATAGCCACCATTTATCAGTGATTTCCATCTGCCAAGAATTGTGCAGATGATTTATACTCACTTATTTTAATCTTTCCAATTATATCAACCTCATTTGGTAAAGAAGAAACTGAGTCTGAAACTGAGTTATGAACCATGCCTAGCAGCACAAAGCTGGAAAATCTGAACCAGTCCTGTACAATTCTGAAGATGTGTGTTGTTAAACACCATACTGCCATCCATGAGGTAAATATTCTTTGGTACAGCATTCTAACTAACATAAACCATAAATGCAGGATATAAAAATAAGGTTACTGCCATGCAGTAACCAATCCACCTTTGTGGAAGCTGAGTTGCCGCAGGGTAGCAAAGAATAAGGCAGCTTTTCTTTACTTTGGTCCCTGATAATAGCTATCCTTACCTAATCCTAAAACAGACATGCATTATTCATGATGACCAGATATCTGACTACAGCAAAGTTTTTACCAATTTTGGAGTTTCTTTAATCAGCATGTCATAAGTCAAAGCAAGATATTTCAAAATACTATCATTTCGTTTTCCTTCTCCTGTTTTGTTATCAGACTGTATGTCCAACATCTTATATAAAAGTAACACAGATCTAGGTTTATGCATTAAAAGACAAGTACTACTGTTTATAAAATTAAATATCTGAAAATATTACCAATATATGTATATGATTCTTCTGTCAAAGCCTATCAATGATAAAAAATTTATAGTATCCACACTGATTTACCTTTCTATTGTTGGTATAAGAGATGGAGGTGGAGCGCCTGGTGGAGGAGGAAAACCTGAAACATTCAATCATAAGACAAAAAAAGTTAAGAGAATGTACATTTTATGTCAAGAGTGAAACAAAGTTGCTGCATATCACTAAATTTCTCAGGGGATATAACATGCTTCTCTATGTTATAATGGACAGAAAAAAATGAAGCTTAATCTTATAAACAGATTTTAGAGTAATAAAACTTTAAATGAACAGTCTGGTCTAATACACAGAGCACAAACTGGGAGTCAGGACACCCGGTCTTATTTTCAGCACCACACACAGCCCATTTTGTGAGTATGAGAAAGTTAATCTCAATGCCTTACCTTTTCCATACATAAAACAGTGGTAGTGTTGTCACCATATATGTTATACTTGAAATATTTTAGAAGAAAAGCAAGTAAAATAACATTTACCTCTTTCAAAAAATATTTTGAGTTTTAGATGTATAGAAATTTCCTTAAAATGTATAATTCATAAATAAAATCTTACCAGTAGGTATAATAAATGCTTAAGGCTGAGAACATCCATCATAAAATGTTTTAAATAGCACAACCCTAAAAATGTGTTTTACAAAGAAAGGCACATATGTATAGTTTTGCATTAGTTTGGAAAGAAAATAATTTGCACCTTTGTATCATGAATCTGCATTCTCAATAATTTGCAATACCTAAATGAAATACCACAGAATATGGCTAAAAGAGACCATAACAATCTACTCTACACTTTCAAATTGATAGGCAATAAAGCATCCCAACAAAAGACTAAGATTCCACAACTTACGATACTAATTCCTTATACCAATCCCTTCCAAATTTTAACAACTCTCACTATTAGGAAATGTATTAACTTATATAATTTAAATCTCTCTCACTACAATTCGTATGTCGTCCTGAATGAGGACAAGAAGCAATCTATTGTCATATTCTCTGACACTTTCTACACATTTGAAAGCACTTCCACTAGGCCTCCTTTTTAATATTCTATGTAAAAATAAATCCCAGTTCTCTTAACCCTTCTCAAAAGTCCATTTAAATCAATTTTTGGCCCTACTTCTAGTTGTTTTAAATTCACCATGCTCATCTTCACTGTATCCAGTTTTAGGAGTTACAAGTTCTCCATTAAACATCTTAGAAGTGTACAGTTTAGCAATTACCACATTAGTCCTAGAGTCCACAATCCTATTTTATACAGTCTTACAATCACATTTCTTTTTAAACTAAAAAGACACACCAATGACTCCTTTATGACTTTTCCTAGTAAAGCTTCTTCAGTCACATTCATACGCAATCAGTGACTATCCCATATCTATACATATATACTTGTCTATGCTATCTAAACTTCACTATTTGTTTATTGAGGTCATTTTGAATTTAGACCCACCCTTCCAAGCACTGTCATTTCTTATTCTCTTTATACTCCTTGGCTTTTAATAGTGAACTCAGTAAACATACTTACTATCATATTTGTATCACACTACCAAAAAAAAAAAAAAACTGAAAAAATGTAAAAAACAACACTAGACCGCGTATAAAAACTATTGATCATACCATTACAACAATGAACAAATTAATTACCACCCTAAGAACAACCATCTGACCAGTTGTCAATCTACCTAATTGAGTAGTTCAGAACATTATGCCAGCAGAGTATAAATATAAGAAACCATGATAAAGTCAAAATAAATGCTCTTTCTCTTCTCTTGCAGTCACTTTATCATATAAAAAAAATCCTTGTCTGAAAAAACATTTTTAATAAAAATTTTATTTTACATCCTATACTGTTTTTCTTCAACAAATTGATATGGTAAGAATTTTCTCAGAACCTCTTTTTCTACAGAAATGGGTAAGACAGGTATAAGAAAACTGAATATCTTAATCAAAACTGGAATGAAGCAAAGGCAGAGCTGAAAATAGGACCTTGAAATCCCAATAACCTATTCCATATTCTAACCATATCAACACTGTCCCTCCTGTAACTAGGCTTGAAATTTCATGTTTATTAACAATGATGGAGAAAACATGGAAAAAGTTTTACCTGGAGGTGGTACAGTTATTGGAATACCTAAAAAACAAGTGATGAAATTTAATATAGTAATTGGATTTTATAACCTGTTATGTATTTATGCCATCACCAAAGAAAACCCTTTGAAATAAAACCCCTTGCCTCATTTTCCTGGCTTATTAACTCAAGAGAAGCATCCTGTTTTCTTGCAGAGGACCAACAATTCGAGTATAACATCTGACTTCCTGATGAAAACCCAGTCTAACAACTTGATAACAGGTTTCCCCAAGTCGTAATCACAAACAAAGTAAGACATCAATTAAAAAAGCACACTTGTGCATACAAAATATCAAACTGCATGAAATTAACACTAAGTTTGATAATCTGATTTTATTATTTTAACATTTTAATAGGTAAATTGATCAATGGGCTCTTTAATACTATAAGTGGTACAAGGTAACTCTGAAGATAATGGATATTCACTTTGTAAAGTTTTGTGGGACATTCAAGTGTTGATTTGGATTGTTTGTTGTCAACAGGAGTGGAGAAAGGTTATTATTTCCCTTGTTTTGTGGGAGTAGAGAAAGGGGGCACAGCCAATGCATACATATATGCCCCTGGGGTACGTTAAGATAAACATGGAAGATTTATTTCTGTAAGCGTCAGAAAACACTTGAGTGACTCTCACTCATTTGCACACATTATAAACTTTAATAAATTATGTACAAACATTTGCAATTTACATCGGTCAAATGTGCCCTTAAATCCTAATGTAAAACTTATGTGGCATGCAAATAGTAACTACCTTTTCTTTGAAGAAAAATGACATTACTAAATAGAAAAATAGAAAAAAATTTAAAACTTTTTCATGATATTTTTATACCATAAATAACTTCAACACAGCTGAAATGATTTACTAAATCCTTTCATAAAAACTGAGTCAATACTAGTCCAAAAGAGGAAAAATAATCTAATTCATTAACTAAATGTATGTGAAAAAATAATGGAAACAGAATCGCTTTAAAATGTTTTCTTGTGAATGGAAACATCTGCTTATAATTTATTTAAAAATTTTCTCTGCACATAATAGGTTAATATAAAAAGATATTTAGGCAACAAGTGGCCTTAAAATGGAGAATGAAGCACCTGATTGAACCATTCATGCAATAAAAGGATATGCTAAACTTATAAAACCAACAAGGATGAAAAAGATACGTAAAGTAGCCATCATGTTTCAAAAATCATTAAGCCTCCATAAGTCTACTAAACTGATCTACACTTAATGGCAAGTCTCATCCATCCTCAGGTTACCTCGCTACTTCCTAAATTACTAGGCTAAACGAATCCAACAAACAATACAATTCAGCAAAATCCGAGACACCAAACTAAATGGGAAAAATAAGAAAGGCAGAGATATTAAGTGTTTTTAATATTTACTATTACCTGATTTTCTTTAGAATATTATAGGTTTTTTTTTAGAACACTACTGAACTTCACTATGTGACTACATTTAAACACTACTTTTCACATTTAAATACATGGTTGTTTAAGTGTGTAACATAAAGAACTATACCAAATTTGGCAACCCATTCCGTAATCCTAATAACTTCACCTAAATGAATACAAGAGCAGCATGAACCATTTCAGTTAATGCTCACTACAGCCTGCTAAAATGTGAATTTGTGCAAAATAACTAACAAATTACTAGTAATCCCTCTCAAAATTTAGTCCTCAAGAACTTTCACAAAGCATAATGAAAAGACATTAACCAAATTATTAACTATGCTATAAAGGCGGTTAAAATTAGTCTGCTTTTAATTTGAATCTTACTACAATATCGCACAGAATATTTTTTAAAAATCAACTGGAAAGAATTAAGAACACAAAGAAAAATCACGAGATGCCTTTCAAATCAGTATCTGCACATCAGAGAGTTATAAGGAGAACTAGAAAGGGCCCTTCTTGTGAGACCTCTATTTCACCTAGATATTTCAATGCAAATCTTCACTGGTAAACATTCATCAAAACTCGAGTACAGAGTTGATGAAACACTGTACAATCAATTTTTTGACAATTATCAAATGTAAAGCGTGAGGGTAAGGGGATTTGAAATCCTATTTTGAGGACTGAAGGAACTGAAGCAAAGAAATAGAAAGGCAGCAGCCCTGTAAAACATCGTATTAAAATAAATTTAAATGTATTTTTTAAATTCTCACAAAATTAAGAGGCTCTGTACTCAATAAAAAAAGTGAATAATAATCTATGAACTCATTCTCAATGTACCCCATCATTACTTTGTATAACTAAGGCAAAAAAGAGTTATGTGATAGGCAGCCTCTAACATGGCTTCCAATGATCCCTGCTTCAGGTATTTATGCCTTTTTATACCTCCCTTTGAGTGTGGGCTGGATATAATAACTTGTTTCTAACAAACAAAATACAGCAAAAATGATGAAATGTCACTTCCATGACTAGGTTTCAAAAGACAGCGACTTCTATTTTCTGGCATCCTCAACTGTCTTCTCTGCATTCATGCTTCGATGAAGCAAGTTGCCATGTTGTAAAAGAAGTGAATCTTTTCAAAAAAAGAGGTGAATGAGCTTAAAGATAATCTTTTCTCAGTCAAGTCTGAGACGGCCATCTTAAATTCTGCAAGAAACCTTGAGGAGAGGATTCAGCTAAGTTGTTCCCACCTTCCTAACACAGAAAAACTGTTCAATAATAAATACATTGTTTTAAGCCACTACATTCTAGAGTTATTTGTTATGCAACAATAGCTAACCAATATATATAACCACCTACTGTTTCTCTATGCAAATGAGAAAAAAAAGCATGGCACAATGTGAACTTCACTTCGTATTTCTCACTGTTAACTCCTGAATTTCAACAGCACTATTTTGTTACAAATAAATGAACCCGGTTACTTTCTTTAAGTCTCAATGATTCCTACTTCAAGTTCATACGTAAGTTCTGCACAAAGAAAATGAGTACAAAAAGTCAAGATTTATAAAAAGCATTAAATATCACCCTCCACCACATAGTTTTCTATGTATCAGTATTCTTAAAACTAAATATTCACATGTATATGCCCTATCATCTCTTAAAAAAAAAAAACCATGGGATACAGAATACTACAAAACTACTTAATAATTTAAATAAAAATTAATTTTAAGGTACAAAAAATGGAAATAATTTCAAATTTTAAAAAAATGTGTTAAAAAATGCTATGCTCACAAAACTTAAAAGTAACAAAGCGTTACAAGCATAGTCCATACCTAATAAGTAAAAAAGATGATTCTGTGTTAACTATAAATGAAACTATTTTATCCTTGTTAGGATCTCTTAATCTTCTAGCTTATAAAATTATCTACAAGCTACAGAAAATAAAAATTATGTGAGACAAATAAAAACATCTCTGATAGAAATATCAATATTTTTACAAAGAACTTATAAAGGAATTGATCTCTATAAGCTCACATATAATCACAAAATGATTGAAGGAGTCAAACAAAAGGTAAATATTAAATTATAATTAAATTCTACAAAATATAGCATCTATGGTACATTAAAAATATAACTATTAAAGGGAATATCTATGGGAAGAAAAGATTCAAAAATCAACATCCTAAAGCTCTTAATTTCTATTAAACTTACATATAAATTATTTTAATTGTGCCAGAATATACTACTTACTACAGATAATTAGCATTATTCCCTATTTTGAGTTTATTAAAAATACTGAGACTTTTTTTTAATATAGAAAAATACAACATAAGAGAAAATGAGTATAGTTCTCAAAAGCTTCAAGGAATTCTTTTGCAGAGGTACTTCCATAAAACATATTTTTGAAATGCTTACTTTTTGGCAAATACTGTCAGTTAATAAGCAGATTGGTTATGTAAGACCAAAATCTTCATGGAAGTATAAAATCAGCTTAATAAATGTTATATTCATGAAACAGCGTCTCCATTAAAGGGACAAAATTATACTTTCTCCAGGGTGCTAATAATATTCATCCAACATAGGTCGAGCTTCTGCCAAAGCAGCAGTTCTCAAAGTGTTACCTAGAGAATCCTGGAGGTCTTTAAGACCCTTTAGGAATCTAGACGGTCAAAACTACTTTCATAAAAATACAATTAGCCATTTTCACTCTCAGTCTCTAAAAAGTGTATAAGAAAATCTTCTAGAGGCTATGTGACATGTAAATTCATAAGAGATTTAATGCAGAAACAAATAGGAGAATCCAGCTTTTTTCTATTAAGCCACACAATAAAGAGATTTGCAAAACTGAAAACAATGCCACTCTTTACACTGTTTTTTATTCTGGAAAAATAAAGTTATTTTTCAAGAAAATGTTGTTTTAATGTTAACGTGTAATAGTTTTATGAGTATTTTTAAAACAACAAATATTTTAACTATAATAAAGATTTTAATTTCTCAGTTTTAATATCTAATACAAAAAAATAGATGAACACGCATAAATAAAAACCCTTTGGTGGCTGCTATTTTAAGAGTGTAAGAAGAGTCTGTGACCAAAAAGTTGAGAGCCACTGTGCTGGAACCAGGCTAACAGAAAAATAATCTACACATGGTAGGCCTTGGAAGAAGTGCAGAAAGACTCCAGATGTGAGCCACTTTTCTCCCTAAACCCAAGTAACACAGCTAACCGAAAATCAAGGTATTTAAAGAATAAACGAGATTTTCATGTTTATATAATTTATAGTACTAGATGACTAGTAAGACACTGACGTACTTGACAACAGTTTTTTAAGAAGGAATCTAATTCCTTCTAAAATGCAGAATCCTATGCATTCTGAAATCTAGATAAAGAGCTAAATCCTATTTCCAACCTTAAAAACAGATGACTTGTCTGTTTGGGCTACATCTCAGTAAAGCAAACAGCCTTTTTCAATGAAGAATTCTACTCCTGAGCTAGATTTCAATTATTCCCAAGACATATTAAGTCTTGTGAGCCTTAATACTGATCAATGTAACAAGAAATGAATTAAACCAAATATGATAAAATACGATTACACTAAAATAAATTAACTTTTAAAAGTCTAAATTAAAAGCCAACCAATAACATATAATATAGGTTGAACATAGTTTAAAAAATTTTTTACAATCATTATTTTAAAAACAAAATAAGCCAGACACAAAAGAACAAAATACTTGAAAGATTCAACTTATATGAGGCACCCAGAATAGGCAAATTCATAGAGAAAGAAAGAATAGAGGCTACCAGGGGCTTGGGTAAACGGAAAGGGATTGTTGATTAATGAGTATACAGTTTGTTATAGACGATGAAAAAGTTTTAGTATAGATCTAAGTGATGGTTACACAACACTGTGAATGTTATTTAATGCTACTGAACTGTATATTTACAAATGGTTAAAATATACCTTTGTTAGATATATCTTATCTTACCACAATAAAAAAAATTTCAACTACTCCAATTTTACATTTTTCTGCTAATAAACAATTATTTTAAAACTAGATTTATTTAGTACAGACTTAACACAAATCAGGCAAACAGCAAAACTTCAGTTAACTAGATTTTTTTAAAAAAATCTGATTCCTGCTTTTTACAACCTCCCTGACTTCCCTGCCCACAAATATATATGCATGCATTTCAACAAAGAAATACTTAAAAAGAAAGAAAGAAGCTTTTAAGACATGTTATTGTTATCCAATAACTTTCTTCATACAAGTAATAATTCCCTTCAACACAGTTAGTAAAATAGGCTTTCTAGCAAAACCGCCTGGGTTAAAATTCTGGTTCTGCTACTTTTCTAGCTATTATTTAAACTCCTTAAACCCCAGTTTCCTCATCTGTAACATGATAATAATCTCTACTTCAGATGTTGTCGAGAATAAAATTGAGTTAATACATGAAGTGTACTCAGAACCTTGCCTTCGATAGTAAGCATTCAATAAATACGAGCTATTATTACTCAATAAAAACATAAAACCACGCTAATATATTTCCAAAAAAAAATTCATAGCAACTATTTTCTGGTTCACTAAAGAATGAAAATAAGAAGTTTTCTAAAAATTAAGGAAGATCTTGAATAATCAGTGTTTGTTTTCAAGCTGCTATTAGTATGGCAGCAAAGAACAGATTTAAATACTTTACCACTTAAAAAAATCCAAGCCTTGATATTAATTTAGGACCAGAGGTCCATTAAATGTTTGCTGCACTCTCCAATACAAAACCTCCTCTACTTTTCATACAAATCTATTGTGACCAGAAATATTTTGTCCTCTGTTGCTAACAAGGATTCATGCTGTTTATAGAATGTGTGTTTGAGGGAGAGGAAGCAATATACCCCGCCTCTCCTGTCAACTATTTGTCAGTTGAATGAGTGTTGTTCTCTTTCACCTCATCACTGCTAAGGAGTTAACTACTTATGCAATGAGCCAACTACAGAGTTAACTATAAATTTTATCCTCCAAAACAGGGCATTTCTGAGAGTAACAATAATTACGCTGAGACAAAGGTATGAAGTAGGACTATTCTAGGCAAATCTGCACATATGATCACCCTATTTATTAAAAAATGGTAGCATCCCAAAGTATGGGCAGGTCATTACATATTTGTTCCATCATATACAGGACTATAGTTTTAAAAATTTATGTATAAACATTCTCAACTTATGCAAATGTTTGAAAGCTAATGTTAACAAAGACTATTAAAATATGTTTATGTTAATTCTCAAAAGATTTTCTTCCTTTTAGTATTTCTCAAGAAAGCAAAAAGAAAACCCAAGGTTTCCCTAAGAAAAATGTTTCCTTATTAAGGCAATTCTTACACACTCCTGAGTCACAGCTTGCTTTCATCAGCTGCTTATGATTCTTGAGGTGATCTAAATTACAGCAAACTCAATGGCACATACTGTAATCATGTGGTTCTACAGTAACTGAAAATGTGGCTTTAATCAAGGGTAACACTCAGTTGGTAAGTATCTATGCAGCCATATTGTCGTTTAAAGCCAGTGCCCATTCTGATTGATAAGTGCCTTGTGACTGTATCAACTGCCACTCTGAAAATCTCCGTGTTATGTATGCATAATATGTTTTTAACTCAATTAGCTAGCATATTTAGTCAAGTGATTAGCATGGTGGGGAAACAGAAATACACAGTCTATATTCGCTCTAACAGCTCACAATCTAGTAAAAATGAGAAGTCAGTTAGCCTCAACTTATAAATATTTGGTTTTAATATGATTTGGTATCTTCCCCCACCTCATCCCAGCAAATATACCATGGTTACATACTGCTTAAACCAGCATTAGAATTCCTCTGAATTTGTATTCCTTAAATGCTGACAGGACATGGATATTAATCTAAAAATAAGAATCAATAGTCCTGCATAGGTATTTAAAATATAGAAAGCACTTAGTTGAAAATTAACATCACATAGCTTATACAACAGCTATGGCATTATATGTTACCATATAATGCCATATAATCTAAATGTTATTAAAAGATTTGTTATCCTTTTAAACGGAGATTATATAGCAAAGAAATGGGAGTAATTTTATCATTTTGAAAAGAGCTTACTTCTAGATAATGCCATTGTCTATCAGCAATATCTTCCAGAGCTACGAAATATTCTTTCTATACCAGTGAGGTATTTTTCCATCATTAATTCACATCACCTCTCTCTCATTTTAATAAACAAATAATGTTGAACTATATAAAATGTTAGCCGTCTGGGGATACACTATATTAGCTAGTAAATAAGAAAATTCTTTTAAATCACTTTTAGTACAGTACCTAGTAAAGTCTAAGATTACACAACAATCTAAAGTAAGAACTATAATCACATATATTGATCTTTTAGTCTCAGTAAATCAAATACATTCAAAATAAACTATTTCTACATTTTATCTTTTCAGAGGACAAAGAACTCATTCATGAATCACCGAAACCTTCCTTTTTCATTTAGTTAATTCTCACCATATTAAAGACCCAAGAATTATGGGTCCAATCGCAACTTCTGAACGATTTGTGTTTCAGAACAAAAAATTATTGTTGGAACAGAAGTTCATTGAACTTTAGAAATAAAACTGTCTGGAGTAAACACCTCTAACCTATCCAGTCTTCTCCTTTCTCTATTTTTGAGACAAGAGATTCTCTAAAGCCAGTTATTTTTCATATTAATTTTCTTATCACTTTTGAAGGTAGACTTTTAAAGGTAGAAGTGACAATGGAAGGAAATCAAAGGTGTTGTGGATGTAGGGCTGATGCAATAACTAGCATTTAAAGGCCCAGGATGACTAAGGGAATGACTATGGAGACATTTTATTTGCCTCTGTACTCAGATCATAAGTGGAACCTTAAAGACAGTTCTTTTGTAAATGTAGAGTGAACATGGCCCTTTAGTATAAATTGATTTTATACTAAATCAAATCTTAACATATATTACACATGTAATTCTAATTAGGACCAAAAGCTAATTTTTATCATTTATTACAGGCATTCTCTCTAGAAAAAGTAATTATTATCTCAATTGATTTTGTTAGTTTCATTAAAAATTGGTTAAGGGAGATAAATATTCAAAGAGTATTGGAAATAAAATTAACAAAGGTCACTAAACAAAGGGTTGGAAGTATAAAATTTGGGGAGGATCTATAAATTTTTTTCTATTGCCACTGATCTAGTTTTTAATAAATAATCAAAAGTGACTAAAAATTTACAGGAATTTTCTATCTCGTTTAAAAGAAGTTAAATACCAGGTACCTGGCACCCAGAAGCAGTCTCCTAGAAGGAAACCAATATATAAAGAAAGAAGATGACCAGACTGAGATTTTCATTTCAATCTCTTCACAGGAAATAATCTTTCTTTTTTACCTATTCTGATTCTAAAATTATCTTGCATGGTTTAAAATTAAATATGGATTTATATGTGCACAATTAGCAACTTTAGTTTGGAGAACACAATCATATTTTTGGATCACAATTTTAGTATCTGTATATTTTTCTCTATTTTAGTATGTCTCTTTGCTATGCTGAAATAGCAAGACATGTAAGTATCTGTTTCAGTGTGACTCTACTGAAGACTAATAATCAATTTCATATCTATATTTTTAATGTAATGCAATCAATGAAGATATTATTTTCACATATATTTTTTAATTCTTAAATTCCAAATAAAAGAAACACTCACAAGTTATTTTTCTTCCTCGAAATCAAATGTCTTATGTACTATTTACCTGGTGGTGGAA
Organism: Pteropus alecto; assembly: GCF_000325575.1. Classification (NCBI taxonomy): domain Eukaryota; kingdom Metazoa; phylum Chordata; class Mammalia; order Chiroptera; family Pteropodidae; genus Pteropus; species Pteropus alecto. The sequence continues at coordinate 8,536,057 of NW_006442508.1, read as the reverse complement.
TCAGAGGTGGAGCAGTGCTGACAGTTGGAGGAGGTGGAAGAAATGGTGGTGGCGGCAGGTGGGTGGGAGGAGCTCCCGGTGGGAAAAATGGAGGTGGTTTGCTAAAATTGTTGTCTACTTCAGTAGCAGATCTTTCAGAAAGAACCTAAAATCAGAGCATAATTTATTAAAAAGATGAATAAATGTTCTTATCTGAGATTAAACTCGGTAAATTAATTTCATTTAATCTAAGAAAGTAGAAAGTTTTATTCACATACATATATTTTGGGGAGGTGAGACTAATTTTTCTATCTGTGTGATCTGTGTATATATACATATATATACACAGATGTTAGTATACATTCACGCACATAGTCAAAGCCTAAGAAAAACTGAAACATAAAAAATTTTAATGGGAAATAAGTGATAAAAACATTCTAAACAAGAGACAAGCACTTTATAAATATAATGTACCAAGTATTATCTTTGTTACCCAACCAAGTTCAACTATTCAAATTAAAGCATTTGCAATTATTAGTCACAGATACTAGCATTAAGAAATTGACAAGGCAGCAGAACCAGATATTCATTGTACAAGAGCCTGTCATCACCAGTAAGTAAAGACAGTAAGGCATGAACTGACAAGTAACAGGCAGCCAGATATGTGACCCTAGTAACTTTAAGAACAAGGGTTTTATACTTGAAAAGTAATGTTTATGAAATAATGATTTTTGTGAACAGGTAAGAGACAGGCACCAAATTTACAGAAGAGTGGAACATAGAAATGTGGATTTTTGAAGAGCTCCCTGAGAGATTCTAATGTGCAAACAATGTTTGGGAAACATAGCAGAAACAGGAAACATAATATTATATATTTAGTTTATACCTCTGAAATCCTTGCTGGCTAAAGCATATCATTTAAACATATAATCCTTCCTTTAGTTAATTTTTCCTACATTTTTTGTAAAGCGTTATGTTGCTATTTTTTAAATTAAGGGACATAATTATTTTAAGAAATCACAGCATTTTAACGCTGGGGAAAAAGAGAGGACTATCTTCATTTTAGAAATAATTTACCTTTAAAGATGATAAAAAATATTTCATATGATTAACTCATTAAAAGTAATAAAAAACAGAAGACTTTGTAAATTTATTTAAGCAATCAGAAAAGGAAATAAATAAAAGTATGATCAAGCTAACAGCTGAAAATGTCAGTTGCAAAAGTTCTAACTTGAATTATCCAAGTTATTAATAAGTCATCTTTCATTCTTTCACTTGAAAATAAATCGACTTCCCTCAGAAATACCACATTAAATGTTGTAACCACGTAATAATAAAGCTATCACAAAGAAATTTTATGTCATATTTTTAAGAAAATGGGAAAATGCAAACGATAATTTCAAATGGGAAAAAAGGACTACACAAAAATATAATCATAATAGTATCCCATACTTGCTCAGTGATAAGAAAGATATGTACCAGAATGTTAACAGTGATGATAAAATTATCGAGGGTTTTATTTTCTTCTTTAAACTTTCCCCATATTTTCCTCCTTTTGTCCAGTGAAGTTTTATGTTATGTTTAAAGCACAGAAAAAGAAATCCTACTAAAAAAAGACTCAAAGGTTATCAATTCTAAATGGAAAAGCTTCTGTAATAAAAGTGATTGAGTCCACATTTTAAATCTCTTCATAGTACCTAACAACATAGCACTATAAATATTAAACAAATCAGAACATGCACATAATTTTTCAGTTAAAAAATAGCAATTTTTAAAATACTAAACCTGTATGTTGCTGTTTTCATTGGCCCGTCGCCTTCCTTCTACTCGGCTGATGGTTATAGTCTGACCAATAACATCAATTGCCCCAGGTAATCTCCTATAATAGAAAAATTGAATCAATTCAGTTTTGCCTAATTAGATGTTTGAAAAAGAATACAAACATTAGGTGAGAAATAAAATCTAAAACCATTTGCAATGCACTCTAACATAAAATCAGATTACAATACACACTGAAAAACTTTATTGCATTAGATCTCGCTACTTCGCACTGTCGTGAAAACTATTTTATTAGTAAGCTCGAACCAACACACCCAACGATGATCATAATGTTAAATTTAAGTACTTTTATAGTTTTTCGTCTAAATTTACTATTTTTTAATAGTATCCAAGTGGATTTATCTTTGTGGAACTGAATCAGGTAGCAAAAGCTGAACAAATGGAAATAAAATTTTTTGGCCATTGTAATTAGAACACATCACAGTACTATTACAGAAAATTTTAGAAATTCTTCAGAAAGGCTTAAAATGAAATATTCATTTTGATACACACAGGATATTTTCTTTAGTGATTTATTACAAGCTTTTGAAAGCATAAAAACGAAACCAGTTTTCAATTTCTGATAACTTGTCTTTAGATAGAAAAATTCAAATATTTAATGCCTGCCCCACCTCCAACTGTATTTACAATCCATTGAAGTATATGAGTAGATGGGAAATATTATGTCTACCACATATTATGTCTACCACAGAATAATGCTGCAAATTTAATAAGTTAAATTTAAAAAAAAAAAGCCATTTTGTATAGTTAAGGACTTTATAAAAGTATATACACTTAAGATACAAAAGTCATCTATAGGAATAGGTGATGAAAAATGGATGTAAATTAGATTAATTTCTCATCTATAATTCAGTTCTGAACAATTCTACCTTTAAAAGTTTATGAAAGTAAAACAATCCAAGTACCACAGATCCTTCCAGTCACCAGAGTTAAGTTCCTAAAATGCATAAAACAGCAGCTATCTCTATTGAATGCCTACATATTATACCCAAACCTCACAATAACCATTAACTCAAAAAAATTACTGTATACTTGTTAGAAATGACAAAGCTAAGGCCCAGAGCGACTGTCACAGACCTCAATAGTAATTAAATAGCAAAACTAACTTTCAAACCTGAGTCTGATCTAAAGTTTACAGACCTCTCTTTCCTTGAGCCACGCTGCCTTCCAGCATGATAACTGGCCTTTGAGAAATGTAAGACTTCTGGAAAATCAAGAATTGGTAACAGTCTGTCTCAAGAAAAGTTTGAAAAGCCCCATGGATTTATGCTCACAAAAAACAAAATAAAGACAGCCCTATAAAAAGTATATAATGACATTTGAAAGGTCTACACAGTCAAATCCCACTTAACATCTTGCCCACTTAAGACTTCTGTTCTCTCTATATAATACAATAATAAAAAAAAGTTCAAGCCTTTCTGAGTTTATGCCTAGGTCACTGACTTCCTAGTCCTCCTGATGATCTCAAAGACCAAGAGTGATTTTAGTTAAATTGTACCTTTCAATATAGCTGGGAAACTATCCTAACGTTCACGCATTAGAGAAATTCAAATACCTCTAACATAAGACAAATATTGCTCCAATTTTTTCTCTAAAATTTAAAATAATTATAAAGCTATGACCACTATAAACTTAATGTAAAAGCACATGCCGTCAGTCCTCTGATATATGCACACATCTCAGATTCCAACATCCTAAAAGATAACGGTGTATATTCTGAGGCCAGGATTTCCCTCACCATTTATTGCTATATAAACTTCATTGTAAAAAATCTTCATTTCTACTCTACTATTTCCTTTTCCATTCTTTTCTGTTCCCAATTTCTGGATTCTCCTCTCTCCATCTTTAAAAAAATTTTCCCATCAATTCTCGCAAATGTGTTTGGATTTGCAATTTGGATTGCAAATCTTCAAATTGTTAAAAGCAGCAAAAATTAAACCTAAATAAAATATTCTAATTTTGCGCTGGGGAAAAGCTTTCTAAGGACTTCTGCTTTCAAAAATTCTGGGGCATATGGGAGAACTCACTCCTTAAAGCTTATCTTAAATATGTTCAGAGAAATCTAATTATTTTGTTATCTTTCAATGGATTAATCACGAAAGATTCAAAATGGCAAGTACTATGCTTCTAAAAACATACAAATGAAAAACCAGCCTTAAAAAAATATGTATCTCTAGAGGGAGTCCAGAAATTTTTAATTCCTTACATTTTCATAAAAATAACACCTCCTTGCCCAGGCATTTTTACCATACAAATTAATTTACCTTAATCAGAAATGTGAAGGTTACCATTTTGTTTAGAAATATTTTATGACAGATATATAAGAATGTACCAAAGTAACAAAAAGCACTAATATTTAACACAGATGAATAATTAAACAATCCAATGTTATTCTGATGCCACATTATGGAAAACAATATTGAATCGTATTATTCCACAAGTTTTTGATGTAGCACTTTTTATTTCAATAGATACAAACATTTAGTAGCATGTCACTAAGGATCTCCTATAACTTCGATTTCCACATAGCACAGGTTTGATTAGGCTTACGAATTTGTTCTATTAGGCAGACAGCTAATACAGCTATCAAGATTCTCTTCTCTATTGGACAAAGTAATCTAGTAAAAAGCTGAGACAGAAACTAACCACACTGTTACCTAGTTTCATTAATCTACAGTTAATACAGGCAGTGAATGTTCACAGAGCCACTACCTTTCCTCCTAGCTCAGATGAATATAAAAAACTCTGATATTTTAATAAAATTGTATTTTGACGATTCCAATGTTCCAGAAAGGGTATGAGGGCTGCTTACAGACATACAACAGCAATTGTAAAAGTGACAAAATCAAAGCCAAGGGAAGAAAGACAAAAGGTTAGTTATTAATCTGTTGCCATAAATTTATCTCTGAGCTTATTTTTAAAAGCCAAAATAAAGGACATCATTAATACCAAAAATATTTTATGTGCATAAGATAAAAATAAAGCATTACCTCTGAAGATTGCTGTTCCTGGAATAATAATAGCTAGTATTTATTCAACACCTACTATGTGCTAGGAAAGCACTTTATATATAGAGATGCCTCTTGATTTATAATGGGGTTATGTCCCAATAAACCCATCGTAAGTTGAAAATATTAAGTCAGAATGCATTTAATACACCTAACTTACCAAACACCATAACTTAGCGTAGTAGCCTACCTTACAAGTGCTCAGAACGCTTAACATTAGCCTGTAGTTGGGCAAAATCACCTTGTGGCTGCTGCCCAGAATAAGAGAGTATTGTATCACATATTGCTAGCTCAGGAAAAGATCAAACATCAAAATTCAAAACTCCAAGTACAGTTTCTAAAGACTGCATATCGCTTTTGTGCTACCATAAAGTCGAAAAATCATTAAATCAAATCATTTTAAGGTGGGGACTGTCTATATTTACTCTTCATAATAACTCTACAAGGTAGCAACTATTATTATTCCCATTTTATAGATGAGAAAGAGAAAAAAATCTTTTCCTTTGAGTCTATCTTAAGAGAAAATATGAGAGTACAGTAGTTTCTGAACTTTAGACTACAAAACACAGTTTTTAAAGAAATAGTTTGCACAGCAATCTAGTACACCCACATATTATATAATAAAAGTTTGATCACATATTTACACTTCCTATAAAGGAAAAAGAGTAACATTAAAATCAAATATGATTTTAATATTTAAATATGAAATAAGAAAAAATCAAAATAAATACAAAACCAAGAAATATTTGGTGGTTGAAACCACCAAATTGATTTCACACTCCACTAATGGACTGCAATCTCATGCTTTGAAAATCACTGAAATAGAGACAAATTACTATATTACTATATTACTATAATGAAAACAGAAATGAATTTCATAGAGCTGTTCTTCAATACTGGATGAAGGGTAACAATGCACAATTCAATAAAAGTAATTTAATCAGGAGAAGCAAAACAATGTGGTCTAACTATACAACCTTTTAATCATCAGGCTTGATCTAAGGATTTAATTATACGTTAGAGCAAGAGTCCTCAACTAGAATACATGGAATATAGAGGGATCAGGAGGTCCCTGAACCTGAATATATGCATGTGTATGCATGTATTTTTTGGGCAAGAGTCCACAGTTTGCAGCAATTTTCAAAGGGGTTACTGCTTCAAAGAAAGTTTAGAACCATTACTCTAAAGAATGAATAAATTACATCTTCCAGAAATCTTTTAATGTTGTTTTCTCAAAAAAGTTTCAAATAAAAATTGGGCAGCAGATAGACAGTTCAAGGGTGTATTCTCTAGGGTGGGGTGGAAATCCTAGAACGTGGCTATTTCATATTCCCAAGTTAAAGACAGATGCACTTGGTATGACTGTCTAACTCAGGTCATACATCTAAATAGATAGCTGTAACAATTCTGCGTGAAAAACTGGTATAACATTTTTTAAGCTATTTAGGAAAGAGATGAGCTCTGAAAGACATGTAGAATAGATTTAGCCACATAGGATGGGCTATGTGGCTAAATCTATTCTAAGCTATTTAGGAAAGAGATGAGCTTTGAAAGACATGTAGAATAGATTTAGCCATCAGTAACTTTTAAAGCTCCTCAGGTAATTCCAATACATAGCCGAAGTTGAGGACTACATGCCCAAGGAAGAAAGTTACATTTTGTTCTCTTCTAGAAAATTAAAATTAATTTACTCCTTATTACTAAAGTCATACCTATAAAGTCTGTTAACATAAGGATGCCATTCATTATATACATAATTTTCTCTATAGTATATAGTTTATAAAGAAAATGATATAATATATAAAATTTAATATATTCTACTTTTCAGGTAAAAATTAATCAAAAATCCTGCCTAGGAAAGCAATATATGTCCAAAATAAAACTCACAGAATTTAAAACTGTCTTCAGGACATGTAATTTATTTTCTATCAGTACTACATTTAAAAAGACTGATAAAGTCTATGATGGGAGCAGAGTTCCAAAGGGACCTAATGCTTATTGGGTGCCCTGCAACAGGTTCTTTCACAAGCTTTGAAAAATTTCATCCACAAGTACAGTACAGGTAAGGTTTAAGTACAACTTAGTTTCATTTTCACAGGTATAGAAAGAGGCTCTTTGTGTAGTAAAGTGTCAGCACCAGGATTCAGGCTTGGGTATGACCATCTCCAAAACCCATTCCTTCAACAAGAAGTGTTTTCCATGCTAATTCTCTGGGGCCTAAATTTTTTAAAAGTTACCATTTAAACTATAATAGAAACAAACAAAAACTTTAAATGCCTAAAGGTGAAATATGCTAAAATTCGACTCATTAGAAGACATAAATGTGTTCACTGGAGCAGTCAAGTATTACTTTTGTTCAGAGCCTAGAATAAAGCTTTACCTGACACATTTAAGCTTACTTTCGTTTTTCAATTGTGTCATTGATAGAAAAAGATATCATTCTACAGGGATTTTTAAAAAAAGGCCTTTATATGTCTAAACCACATAAAATCTTACAAGCTACACAATACAGCAACACAGTGCTCAAATGCCATGAAAGTACAGGTGCATCTTTTCAGTATATTATTTCATCAAGATATAAGAGGAAGGAGTGCAATATCAAATGAGAAGGTCTATCTTAGACTTAATGTTCATTTAACATCTGGTTTTATTAGTTTTATGCTTGTCTTTTGTAAGAAATGCAAACAGGTTTAAATATTTTAATGGTTCTACACTGAAAAGCAATTTTTACTATTCTTTCAAGAGTCCAAATCAGTTAAAAAGCATTCTGATATTGAAAAACAAGCTTAATAAAACAACCTAGAATCTTCAACTAATTACCTAAGTGGAACTAAATTTGACACTATAAAATGGAAACAAAACAGAAATAAACTGGACATTAGGATACGATTATGACAATCATTCATATTGCCAATTTCAATTTTCTATGTTCACTAAAACTACCTTCATTCTCCTTACTAATTGGCTTTACAAGAGTTATAAATATGAATTTATAAGACATGAATAAAATGTCATTGTTTATATAGTTAGCTTGAAGAGTACTATTAAACAAATAGAAAATAGAAACAAATAGAAAACACCATATTACATAAATTAAGAGGAACAAGCATGAGTTAAGTCGCAGTCTTCAAATACAGTACACTTAGGAAAAGGATCTCAACCACTGCTTAACTGCTCTTTGCAAAGAGACTTAAGCAATGCTTTAAAAAAAACTTCACATTTCTTAGTTACATTGATTACAAGAGCTAGAATCTCATTTTCTTATACTAAGTATATGTGTGTGTATAGGTATCATTTAAAAAAAGAAAAGTAGCTTTTATCTAAAGGTTTTTCTTTTTGAATTTTCAAAAACATAAAACATATACTAAAAAGTGTCAAATTTCCTACTACCTACATTCCCTGAAACTAATCACAAAATCAGGACCAGTTTTCTGTGTTTCCAAAGTACCCTTTTTTTTTCTGGGAGGAGAGGGGTATTATAAAGTGTAATATGCACTGAGATGTATCACTTTCAGATATGAGAACTAATTTTCTCTAAAAATTAGCCATCTTATTTCAAGAAATAAACTACTGTATCAAAAGCAACTATTCTAAGTCAAATGTCTGATATGAAAGGAATTTCAGATGTTAAAATGTTAGCAAAAAAGTATAAAATGTAATGTTACATTAAAAGTAACTGATTTTTAAGTATTTCTATGCTTTTGCTTATGAAAGTCAACTTGTCTAACTGCAGGTATTAAGGCAGAAAATGTGTGATATTAGCCCCGATTTTCCTCTTAATTAGCCATGAATTTGGGCAAATTCCCTAATTTCTCAGATCTCATTTTCCAGGTAAATCAGGGACTAGCCAGATAATAAGAATTTCAGGATTAAAAGGGCCTTCTAGGTAATAGTCTAGCCCTGTCATTTTACAAATGTGGCAACAGAGGCCTAGAGATGTTAGGGAACTAGTCACAAATGCAAAATCAAACCTAATATCCAAATCCAGTACTTATGCCATGAAAACCTCTAAGTTTGAGAAAGTATTCTTTATATAGAAAGACAGCTACTGATTCATTACCAATAGTGGCATGAAGAAAATGAAAGCTCTTACTGCCTGGCCCTTTTGGGATCAGTAAATAGGCTGTCCATGTTACTGGACAGATTAAATATAAATCCAGTGTTTCTCTAAGCACTATTTGCTTTAATAACTAAGTTAATTATCATAGAAATTATATTATTAGCACTGTTATTAAACTTTTATTTAATATTAGAAATATTAAAAGTGAAAAGATGCCTAGAATCCACATTAATCAGATCTAACTTTTCTTGAAATTTTTATTGGTTCTTCAAGAATTTTAGTTTTAAATACTAAGCTCAATCAATATTGCATAATACATATAAAGCCAATGAGTACTTTAAAATAATAGTAAAGCAAATTTTCATTCTATAACCCATTAAAGAAATACATGCAACTCATACTATTCTAAGGATATAAATATATTTCTATCTGCATCAATAAGCTCAATAAACTTTAAAAAGTGAATATACTTTTGATCTTGAGATGAATACCCACTTTTGAGAATAACTAAACTTACTCTCTAACCAGAAATCCTATCAAAGCAAACTGACTAGAATTTATTAGTCATGAGGAATATATAACACCTCAAAGAAAAGAAAATCTAAGAAAATAAAATTTTGATGTTTCTTCCCTCTGCTTTTCTTTTAGGTGTTATGATCAAAGATATCTGATCCTAAGTTATATAAAGTTTGTAAATGAAAACAATTAAAAGCATACAACATCAAGCTGCCCAGGAACAAAGATTAAAATTCTGTAACATCAAAAAAACAACCCCTCCCCATATACCATAACTGTTAAAAACTTCAAAAGGTAAGTTAGGAAGGTATCTTAGTCTATATTTCTAAGTCAAGCAAAGTATAAATGCCCAGACTAATTAAGTGTTGGCAAAGCACTTTCATTCCCTAACATATGCACTTCTCACTACACCCTTTTGGGCAGAAATTATTATTCCCATTTTATAGACTCAAGAGAGTTTATATAATACCCATCCAAAGTTGTATGTTTTGTAAGTGTAAGATTTAGAACACAAGCCGAAATTTTATGAAGGGTGGATAAGTAAAAGCATAGCAACCATAAAGGAAACAGTATTTCTTAGGATAGTTGGGAAACCCACCCACTTAATGGAATGGCAGGTTTGTGCACTGTAGTTGGGATATAAAGATTGGAAAGATTCAGTGGAGTCCAATTTTATGGGCCCTAAATACAGACTCACAATTTTCTTCAACAAATAGTGAAAGCACCCAGAAATTTTTGAATAGGGTATGTTATGAGAAAGAAGAATTAAACCTGCAGCAAGGGAGAGAAAAACATTTATTGAACACCCATTAGCATGGTTCCATGCAATTTATATCATAAAAGGCTGGAGGAGATGAGAGGCACAACATGAGGCCTGATTTATAAAGTTAACTTAAAAAAAGCTCAATTCTATACTAAAAAAATATCATAATTCAGGGGCAAAAATATGACACAGTCTAATCAAAATTTATTATCTTACTAATAAGACAAAACAACACCGATGATCTAAACATCAGGGAGTATCCAATGTTTAAAAATAGCCTTACCTTAGATCAGGTGATTCGGCCCTCCCATATCGATCCTGCCACTTCCCAACGCTTGAATTGGCTTTTCTGGAGGCAGTACTTGTCTGAGACTGAGAAGAGGTGCTGTTTCTGGTGAGATAAATTTTCTATGTTTTTTCTTATATATTGTCTCTGACCCCCCTTGTTCTGTTTTTCTTCCTTGACATGCTTTTTCTAAAATCTTTCAGCATGTTCCTATAGTATCATTCTCAAGTCACATAAAATATTTGCTGTGGTACTAAGATTACTAGTGGTATTTAAATATAGATGTGTTATCGACATTTTATTAACTCTAAAATATTTTTAGAAATATTTTTCAACATAGACCGTATGATGTCAAAATGCAGAAATGAGAAAAGAACCAAGGGCTTACTTCAGGTTATAATATATTATCAAGAAATAAATTTCTATGCTTTTATAAATCAATAACATTAATTTCTGCAGTTTCACAAAACCTAACTTGAAATTTTGCTATTTCTTTCTCTATATTCTTCAATAATTGGTATAAGTCTTGTGAGGGTAACCAGTTAACAGGAACACTCTCATGTGCTTCATAAAAACCTACACTAAATATATATTTCATAAAAATTGCATTTAAAAATAATTTAACTCTTTCCAAGTAAAATTCTAAAAGAAAATTAATTTTATCCCTGGTGACATGCTCCACGAAAAGTTTAGCTATTTACACTCTGATCAATCCTTTAAGGAACTAATATGACACTCTAAAAAAAGTAAGAAAAAAAATATGTATCTGCTTATTTATGTAAAAAGAAACACAGGAAGAATAAACCAGAAACTAGATGAAATGAAACTGATTACTGACAGGAATGAAGGAAACAGGAAGAGTGACAAATCTGACTATACTTTTGGATAGCCTGGCTTTTGTGACATTAATTGTTCTATATATGCTAAAAAATAAGACAATAAGCATTGAGAAAAGAAATGCTAATATTGAATATAAACAGATGCAATGAATCAAATTACAATTAAATGATTAATATGACCACTCTGAAGGAAACTCAAACACAGTATTTTGGCTATATACCTCAGTCTCAAAAAATGGAAGAGAATTGCAAAGATATCTTCAACTCTAACGGGTTTTCTGTAATGGTAGATGTAGAAGTTCAAATCTATTTTAAGATGAAGCAAATTAGTATGTGTACTGAAGTTGATGAAAACGAGGTTATTACTGTCGGAAAAGGGAGATGCAATATGGAATAGGAAGTAAAAGAAAGAGGATGACTGCATGATTAAATTTTACAAACAGAATATACATATGGAAATTTCATATTGAAATTGCTTTTTTCCTAGCTCTGGGTTCTAAAAAGACCTAGAAATAGTTGATACCCCAATAGCAATGAGCATAACTAGGGCTAGGGTCTTGGTTTCTAATTACTGTTTCCCACTAAAAGGCATCAGGTGCCTTCAGGAAATGGCTGCTTTCAGGAAAGTATAAGATAAGCCTGGAACATCATGCCATAAAGAAATCCTCAAAAACAAAACAAAACAAAAAACAAAAACAAACAAACAAACCCAAAACAAAACATGAGGGAGACATGTCAAAAGATCACAGGAGCCAGTTTGAAGAAGATCCCATGGACCAAATTTGAGCATGAATATGAATTACAGTATATATTAATCATATATAGCTTATATACAGTATATACAGTTAAGCCATACTTATAAGCCACAGACACACTCTCTCTCTCTCTCTCTCTCTCACACACACACACACACACACACACACACACAAGAATCAATGAGTCTAACTGATAATAAATAAGTGGGGAAGATGGGAATGCTCATTTTTAAAGTAGAATGCCAACTAATAAATGTAAGAGAAATAAGTTAGATAATCACTATTTTGCAGCCATTACAGTAATAAATGATTAAAGCAAAAGTCATCAATAGATACTAAAAATTCTTGGTAAGTTCACAGAAAAACAAGATATTTATGTAGTCTCCTTACAGACTACTAATTAAATAAAAAGGAGTAAAGCAGTAACTTTGTAGTGCAGAAACCCAAAGGACACCATCAAAATAACTGACTGAAGTTATCATCACTAATAATGAGACAAAGTGACATCATGTACCTCCAAGCTGATGCACTGAGAAGGACACAACATCACTTATATAGTATTCCTATCCAAAAAGCAAAATCTGGATCTAGTAACAAGGAAACATCAATTAAATGACTGGACTGTACTTTTCAAAATTCAATGTCAACAAATACAAAGAATGTGTGAGCTGTCCCAGATAAAAGAAGGAGAAAGAGTTAATTGTCATGAATGATCCTGGACTGAATCCTAAAGCAAAAAGGAAAGGAAAGAAATTTGATAAAAGACATTACTGAAATAAATGACAAAATGTATGACTTGTATTATTAAAATACTGATCCATTATTAGATTCTCTGAGGATGATCATTGTGTCCTATGACTATGTAACAGAATACTCTAAGAATACTCTCATTCTTAGGAAATATATGCTGAAGTATTCAGGGGTAAATGGGCATGATGTCTACAATTAACATTCAAATGGTTCAGAAAGATATTTTTGAGAAATTGAATGCAAATATGACAAAATGTTAATAACTGGTGAATCTAGGTGAACAGTATATATAGATGTTCTTTATACTTTTCTTGAAACTCTATAAGTTTTCATTTTTTTATCAAAACAAAAAATTAAAAATATAATTGCAGGGGACACAACAGGAGCTTCTGAGAGTAACAGTAATACTGTTTATTGACCTATGTGCTAATTACATGGGTGTATTCAGCTTGTGAAAATTTATCAAGCTGTACATTCATGACATAATATAGAAACTTTTAAAGATTAAGCAAAACATTCTGATATATTAAATATTAACATTTTACCCAAGTATGCCAATTTGCTGGGCAGTACAAAAAATTAGAAACCCGGTATTTCTGAAAATATACAAAAAAAGTTCTGTGCAAAAATACCAACAGCCAATAACATTAATAAGGCAATCTAAGATTTTAAACAATGGAAATACAGTGGTTAGGTTAGCAGTACCACTAAATATCTGCTGTGCACCCCCTATTATGTCTTAAATGACACTGTCTCCTGTCTTCTCCTTAAAGTCAATAAAATTTTACTTTCAAAGATGTCTGATGTCCACAAAAATAAAAAATAGGAAAAACCCAAACATTACAAAATACTTCATAATCACCAAAAAGTATTCTTTTGATCAAGTGAAGATGAACTGAAGAAACAAACTTTTCTAATGAAAAATGGATACTGTTCTTTACCTCCAAAAGGGACAATACTGACATACTGGGTATGTTTCTATTGGTTGTAGTGGTAATTATCCTTTTCTTTTCTTTTTTTTTTTGTAGTAGCAGTGATGGAAATGCTAATTTTTCTGTGATTTCTTTACTTTCTTTTTACTGTTCCTTACCCACCATTGTCTTTCCTTTATCAGTCTCTCCTTAGACCTATGGTCCATTATTACAACCACTCCCTCAAGTACACTCTCACCTTCCTTGCCCCACTATCCACCTTTATCATATATGTGCCTGGTAAAACCTCAATCCCTGTCAAATCTAACACTAGCTCTCTTCATGAACACATGAATTCCTGACAAGGGCAAGAGAAACACACCCAAGAAAAGCAATTTATTTCAAATCCATGGCCATTATCCTCAAGAAAAGTGGGAAATGTAGTCCCTCTCCCTGGTCATCAATTTTTTACTTAACTAACTCATTTCCATCAGCACATAATTTGTAATAATCTCTCCCTCCAGGTATTGCCTTTCAATCCTATTCCTTTTACCTAGTCTATTCACCTCCAAATGATTATTTCAGACCTTCTCCTCTTTTCTTAAATATTCAACATTCCATTCCACTACTTCTACTCTAACCAGAAAGTCTGCATCCTATGCTGCTGGGAAAAATTGAAGCAATAAGAAGAGAATTTTCAGTTGTTCCCATCACCATTATCCACCCACTCACCTTCACCATATCCTGCATTGCCTCCTGTTACTATGAGTGAATTGTCCATGCTCCTTAAGGCTAAACCCTCCAACTTGCATATTACATCCCATCCACTCTGCCCTTCTTAAAAACACTGCTCTAACAACTGTCTCTTCTCACTTTCTGCATCATCAATTTCCCCTCTAGTAACTCTTTCTCCTAAGTAAACTAACATACTATAATGTCTTTCATTTTTAAAAATGCATTCTCTCGACCCCATATTTTCCTTCAGATTTTGTACCATTCCTCTGCTCCCCTCAAAACAAAAAATCCTCAACAAATTGTCCATATTTTCTCATTCTAATTCCTCTCTTCCTATTCTCTCCTAAATCCAAAAAGTCTAAAGATTTTTTTAATCTTCACCTTATACCACTGAAAATGATCCTTTTCAGAATCTTTGCATTTTAAAATCCAAAAGTCATTCTCAGTATTCTTCTTTTGGGCATCATCATTATTTGATGGCTAATCACTCTTCCTACTTTGAAATGCATTCTTTTGAAGATATACACTGGGTTTTCTTTCAATTTCAGTAGTCATTCTTCTCTACTAGTTTATCCTTATTTTTATGACCTGTAAGGAATGCCCCACATGTCTTCTTACCACTTCTCTATCAATACTCATCTCTTTTACAATCTAATTCAGTTTTACTTCATACTATTTAAACACTGATTACTCCCAAATTTGTAACTCCAGCCCATACCTTTCATCTCTACTCTAGATCCATATATCCACTTCCTACACAAATTATCCACTTGCATGTCTAATAGGCATCTCAATTGTATTATGTCCTCAACTGAATTCTTGGTCTTCTCCTTGCAACACTCCTATAGTTCTTTCCATCTCAGATATGAGATATACAAGATGAAACATATCCAGTATCTGACTACTTCTCACCATCTGCACCATTACCACCTTGGTCCAAGTTACTATTATCTCTTGCCTAGATAACTGTTACAACCTCCTAACTGGCCTCCCAGTTTCTGCCCTTAATACCTCTGTAGTCTGATCTTCATAAAGCAGTTAAATCGAGACTTTAAAAATCTAAAGCAGATTATTTCATTCCTGTGCTCAAAATTTAATGGTGACTCCCCAATTTATTTCACTCATAGGAAAGTCAAAGCCCTTAATAATGGCAGAACACGCTACATAATCTGGCCCAAGTTTAAAAAAAAAGGGGGGTGGGATGGGGCAAGGTACGGAAAACTGCTACTGATTTTTAAATAGTTTAATTATAATACCAAATATCCATAGAATACTTGTTTACCATGTATGTACCAATGTATGAAAATACTTTACATAAACTAATCCATTTAATATACATAACTACCTTGTAAGGGAAGTATTATTATGTTTTACGGATCAAGAAATGAAAGAACATTAGGGGATTTGACCAAGGACACACAGTTGGTATCAGAGTCAGACTCTGAAATCCAGCTCTAGAGTCCAAGCTCTTAACATTACACTAGAACACCATAAATTCAATGAATGAAAACTGACCTCTCTTAAATATGAACAAAACCAAAAGAATATTACATATTAAAAGGATCAATATTCCTCAGCTATCACAACTTCTTAGCCAAACATTTTATGAAACTACATTTAGTTTAAATGTTCATGACTAACAACTGTCAAGATGAAGAGATAGTCAAAATCCAATGGCTTTGTGACATTTAATTTTGGCTGAATGCTGCAAGAATCTTCATTTTAAGGCTAAAATACATGTTCCCACAAGGTCTCTTCCAGCATTTGTATATTATGAAATATAATCTCTTATAGCAATTCAAAATTGCATAATAACAAAAATGGGAAAACAGAAAATAAGTATAACTAACACAAAAATAAATGATCTGGCTAAGAACTAGTAATAGTTGGGTTACTGATCAGGTTCAGAGAAATAACTGATTCAAATCAACTTTATTAACCCAAAATTAAACTGCTGACATTAAACTTCTCCAGTCTTTATCTATTACTATTTTCCTGGTAACAGCAAACCATTTGTCATGTTTAAGTAAAAAGGACATTTGCCAGCATATTTGTCTCCAAAACTGGTGCCCTGTGGAACTCAAAGTTAGAACAAACCAAACCAAAGAAAGAAAAGAAAATGATTGGAATATGAAAGATTTCCCAGGCTGAAATTTCTACAATCTCTTTCACTAAAATCAGTAAAATATGTTTAGGCCAATAGATCTACATTTAAGGAAGTCCGATAATTCTTTATATAAGAATAAGCATAGAAAATAGCAAGGCCATTTTGTCACCACCTCTCCTGAATGTAAGTAAGACTGTTGTCTCTATATACACATATAATTATACACCATGCTTCATTTCTGCTTACCTAGATATTTTTAGATAGTACAGCACCCAGACAAGTTTTTCACAAAGAATTCATTTTGTACTAAAACAAAGAAGAATGTCCCAGTGTTTTGGTAGTATATTCAGAGCTTTTGTACTTCAAATAACACTAAGACATGGTGAAGATCCCAATGCCTTCAATAAATTGAGTACAATTGTCTAACTAACCTGCTTGGTGGGAGTCCAGCCTTGAACAAAGAAGGAGGAGAAGTAAATTCAGCTTTTGTAGATGGAAGCACTGTTTCCTTCTCTGAATTTCCAGTTCTTCCCTGCTGTACCTTAAAAAAAAGGGTTATTAGCTTGTTTAATTAAACAGAACACACAAACATAATACAGTAAAGATGTTAAAATAAATTTATAACATATGAAGAATGTTTCGATGCTGAATATTTAATAAAATTAAACTATTTTAGAATAAATAGCATTAGGTGAAAGATACCAAAGGTGGATTATGGGATCGAAGTGTTCCCAACTATTAAAAAGTTCATATTAATGTC
This sequence comes from Pteropus alecto, assembly GCF_000325575.1. NCBI lineage: Eukaryota > Metazoa > Chordata > Mammalia > Chiroptera > Pteropodidae > Pteropus > Pteropus alecto. Next base: position 8,518,749 of record NW_006442508.1, on the reverse strand, counting down.
ATTTAAAAGTCCAATAAACTATAACTCTTTAGGACTTTCATAAAGCCCTCAGATCACCACACGTAAGTCCAAAATACCTGGTTTGGCTCCATGTTTCAGAGTTCAAAAAAGGTACCAAAGAAATTTCCCCATCTATGTTCACTACCCTTACCTAAGGAAACCACCAGTGTCTATTTTTGCCATTCTGATTATTTTCTAATCACACTGTGATTTGCTATAACACAAATATTAACAATCGGCTCCTGTACTTTCATACCATTTGTTTTCCCACCATTGACATTAGCACCATTCTGCCAAATCTGTATACCAGCAAGCTTAAAGTTAGTCATCTGTCTCCTTCACATCTCTTCTCCCTTTTTATATTCACATTCAAACCAATTATCTACTTACTCTATAATATCCCAGATTTGTTCATCCTTTCTGCTTCTATTAGATCATTCGAATATGGTACAGTCATATTCTTTTGGACTGGTGAAATATCTTCTTTATGTGCTTCTGCTTTTATACTTACCTTTCTATGTTAAAGTCACCATTAATTTATTAAATTTAAACAAATTTAATAAGTTCAAGTTGCCCTAGACTTGAATAACATCACACCATATTTTATGCCATATTTAAATTCTACTGCTCCATTCAGACTAAATTCAGCCTCAACCTCCTTCTCCATGAATCAAAGGCCAAGAGAATCTCAGATAACTTGACTCATATATTTCAAACCACTGATTCAATTCCAGAATCTCAAATAGTTATTAAGTGATTAAAAGAAACCCTTATATATTTGAGCCATTATAGTCATATCTCTTAATAGTGCCAAACCCAATCCCTAACTGGTGCCTCCATACAATTAGGGTTTAACACTGACATTTAATTTGAAAAAGCATTTCACTGTTTAAAAAAAAAAAATCCATTTAAAAGGCACTGATACTAATGAGGAATAATGAAGATAAGCATTAAGACAATGAAGATAGAAGGAAATGGATTTGATAGACACTTGACAGGTAAAACTGACAGGGGACATAAACATGATTCACTTATCAAGCATTTAAATATCTATTATGTACCAAGAGCTGAGACTACACAGAGAAATACAACAAAATCCCAGACCATAAGAAAAGACACACAACCAGAACAATACAATAAATAAAAAAAGTATCTATGGGAATAAAAGATGCTATGAGAAAAAGAAATTCATTACTCTTCCTGGGGAGGTCAGGAATACTCAAAAGAGATGACACTATGGATTCAACTGTTCCCCTGAGCTCCAGTAACTTATACACAACTTCTTACATCTAATAAGCATCTCAAATCTATCATGGCCAAAACAAAGCTACTGATTTCCCCACTATCCCCTAATTCAATCCTAAGTCTTACCACACAAGTAACACAAGTAGCACCATCACCTACCAAAACTAGTTTCTTATTAAAAATTTAAATTAACACACATCATTCCCCTGCCCAAAAATCTTTAATAGCTTCCTAATGCAAACAGAATAAAAGCTAAACTTCTTATAAAGTCCTGCAAAGCGCTCAGATCTTGTTTTCCTCTACTCTCCCCAACTTATCTCTACTATGCCCACAGTGGCCTTTATTCTTATATATTAAGATTAATATAACATAATATAATATAATATAATAATATATAAGTTCTTCCTTCATGAAGGCTTTTGCCCTCCTAACTAGATGTTCCTTCTGCTTGGTATATTCTCTCCCCAGATCTTCTTGTGGGTACTGCTTTCTAATCATTCAATATTGTTCAAATGTCTCCTTGGAGTGGACTTCTCTGACCATTCCCAAACAAACTCTATCATATTATCATTTTGTATTTTCTTCACAGAATTTCTCACTAATATCATTATCTGAAATTACCGTATTTATTATTGTATGTTTATTATCTGTTTGCTGCCACTGTAAAAGAATCTTTTGAAAACATGGATGGTGTTCAGTTCAAACCTGTATCCCAAGTACATAAAAATAGTGCCTGGCATGCATTAAGTGCTCAATATATATTTGTTATTTTTGTTATCTGATCAACTTTAGGACTCAGCTTAAATGTCACTTCTTCAAAAGTTTTCATAAAACGCAGTTTATAACTATATAATTTTTGCATGATTATCTAATTAATATCTATCTTTCCCATTAAGTTAGATAAACTCTAAGACCACAGAGTCTAAATATGTCTGTAATACTCACCTCCCCTCCCAAACCAACCTGAAACACTTCCTGGCACAGTCAAGGCTCAATTAAAAATTGGAAAGGGGGAAGGCAGGAGAGAAAGAGAAAAGGAAAAAATAGAGGGAAAAGAGTATAGATGAAAGATAAGTGAGAAAAGGTGTCAGGAAGACAAGGTACATTTTAAAACATGTAAAAATTGCTTGTGTTTCTTAAGTTTTTCTTTTCTCCTTAATTTTTTATAATATACTCTTTATATTAAACAATTCTCAAAATCCTCACCATTGTAGCAACTCCCCTAATCAATCTGCATTATCATTATCCACTTGTCTTCAGATGTCGTACTCAGGATTACACACTCTTCAGAACATACTGAGACTATTTTTTCACATACTTCAAGAAATGACTGTTAAGACACCATGACTGATTTTTTTACAAACAAATTCATGTCCAATCTTATATATCCAAACAAAAGCTGACTGAAGTCTGTATCCTTGAGAATCTAAATATTTACCCAAATTATGCTACCACTGTACCAAAACAAATTATTTTGTAAAATTTCCTTCAGCTGCCTCTCATAACATTATTTATAAAATTTTAACATTATAAACAAAATAATACCTAAAAAGATATTTGATAAGCAAATTGTGACATACCCAAATAATGGATTACACAACACTTTAGTGTTATTTATCAAAAAAGAAACTTGTAATAACCTAGGAAAACATTTACCCCATAATGTTAAGGTGAAAAAAGGAAAAGTAGAAAACCACATAAATTATTATAATTTTGTTTTAACCCAGAAGAACAAAAAGACTGGAAAAGCAACAAAATTTAAGACTTTGAAACAAACAGATGAAAAAATAGTAATTGACTGGGCAGACCAAAGAAACCTGAATCCTAAATCAGCATTGAGAAAGCAAAGACAACTGATTTTCATGGAAAGATCCCAGAAGATTCAGGAATTGACAACATGTGAATCAGCCAAGTATAAATACTGTAGGTAGAATACTGGACTGCCTTCTCTGAAAAAATCCGATTACCACAACAAAGAAAAAAAAAGTTAAAACAACCTAAAGATACTGAGATCAAGGACTGTGGAAAATCCTAGCCCCACAGTAAAGTCTACAGTCAGCAAGTTCTATTCATATGCGCTTCCAATCACCTTTTTGGTGGCCTACTCTCTCATGAATGAATGGCCAAGGATGAATAAATATGAGAAGAGTCAAAGACAGAAGCCAAAAACAACAAACTTAATACATCAACTTGAAGAAAATAGACTGCAGACTGCAGGAGAAGAAAATCTAACAGAAACAAACAACTTATTAATATTAACATCTTTTGAGAGAGAGAAGGGGTAATAAATACTATATCACTGCACGCATGAGCAAGAACAGGATGCTACAGTTAAATATTGAAGAAAAATCTTTCTTCTTGGCTATTAAAAAAATAACAGCAGAAATGAAATAATGAATAGAAGGGTTGAAAGGGTGAAGAAATCTCCCAGAGAACAGAAGACAAAGATACGGAATGGAACATAAGAGAGAAGACAATAAAATTAAAGGACCAGCATGAGAGGTCTAACATTTGAAAAGAAATTCAGAAAACAAAAGCAGAAGAAAAGTTAAAAAATAATAGAATATCCCAGAAGTGCTTCCAGATTAAGACGGTACAAATGAATGCTTGGTACAATGAATGACAACAGACCAAGACAGTTGTGAAATTTGAAAACACTGGTGATAAATACATACTTTCACAGAAGGAACAAATCATCTATGCATGTGTGCACATGTGTGTGCACAAATGGACATAAAAATATTTTAAGAGAAGGTTGTGGTCAGTTTTTCTTACATATATATGTTACCCATTCATTCTCACTAGTCATTCCTCTCTTGCTCCTCACCCCAAATTATTACACAACTGTTTTTGGACCCAATTGAGTGACTTTTATATTTATTATTAAACTTCATCTCCTTCCATTTCACTAACCCCCCCCCAAAAAAAACCCAAAATCTTATTTATACTGAGGTATATAAAAGGTTTTCAGAATGTCAACATGCTGATAATCATTGAGGCACTATAATAAACACATGGAGGTTGATTTGTACAATTCTACTTATTAGTATGTTTGAAAATTTACTCAATGAAAAGTAAAAAAAAAAGTTATTTTAAAGAGGCTGTCAGGTTGCTTGTCTTTCACCTAAAGATTAAAAAAGAAATCTTTGCAGTAGACAAGAAAAGTACTTAAATTACAATTCTTAAATCCATTCCTTTGTCCATTCAGCAGCATAAGTTCAGGTCCTTCTTTTGGTTCCCATAGCTTCCAATGTGGTCTCTTTTCTCCCCCTTAGATTTTATAGCTTAACCTGGTGCCAGTTCTTTTTCTAAAAACCAGATTTGCTCATGCTATTCTCCTACTCAAGAACTTTCAAATGGCTTTCTATTGCCAACACAAATGTCTGCAGGCTAGTTTAAGATTAAGGTCTTTCTCATCACGGCCCCATTTCTACCATTTCCAGGCTTCTCTCATATAGTATTTCATCCGCCCCAACTCTCCGTTCATGCTATTAGGTTTTGCTCATATCACTCTCTCTGACAACGGTGTTCTATACTTTCCTCTTTCCTACTAATGAAAATGCTTATCTTTCAGTTTTCACCTCCCATATGGATTCTTCTAGACTGTGAAGTATAGGATAACCCACTTTCTCTACTGAACTCTCTACAGCACTTTTTCAATACCATCAACATTCATCACAATATACCCTGGTCAGTTTATATACACATGTCATTCAAATCATAAGCTCTTTAAATACAGAAACCCTTAATACAGCATTTAATACAATGCTGGGCACAATGGAAATGCTCAGTTATATAACAAGAAAATTGGGGAAGGTTTTTTCCTTCTTTCTCGCCAATCCTAATAATTCAAGTTCAAATTGGTTACCATACACCATACACCACGGCCCAAACAGTGTTAACTTATAAATCACACTCCTGCTCACAAATAGGCAGTAACGCCTCCAACTCATACTCCTTGATTCAAGGCTTTCTAGAATTGAATAACATCCTACAAAGTCGTCTCTCTTACACTCCTTTCCAAAAAGAATTCTCTGATTCAATAAGGCTAATTTCTTAAATAATCTTCTCAACTTCTGCACAATTAAAACATTAGTTTCTTTGTCCAAGCTATTTCCTCAATCTACAACACTTTTTCTTCTCCACACTCTCAAGACTGATTAAAATGCATATACTTCTCTACTACTGAAGCTCACTTTAGACTTTAAAAAACAATATAAGAACCTGTATATAGCACCCATTGTAATTTCTAATCCCAAAGTAATTTCTTATTTTTCCAATTTCTACAGCATTCTAAAATATGCATTTTGGCACTTAATACCTAAGAAATTTACCTCTGCATAACTGGGATACCAATTATATCTAATTTGTTTGTATTCTCCAGAGTTGCAGAATACATAGCAAAATACAACTAATACTTCAAAGAATAATAATAGTCCCACAGAAATCTGAACAAGGATATTTCTTAAATATAAAGTAAACCTTTTCTGAAATTCAAAGGAAATCAAATTGGATCCTAAAAATATCTAATGCTCCCACACATATTTTGAGCATCATCAATAAAATATACCCTGTACACCACAATATAAAGAAAAAATGTGAGCCACACATATTAAAATACACACTCTACTTATAACAGATGAGTAATATTTAACCACGTTATCAAGGCAAGAAAAACCATTAGACTATACCCATCAAATCCAAGTCCTTATTTATTCAGAATCAAATAAATCAAAATGGAACAATGACCACCTCTCATGTAACCAAAAGAAACTTCAAAAATAATTTTTCAATACAGAGTACATATATTAAAAAAAACTCATTCACAATGGCTACCCTCAGTAAGAGACCAGCCCCTAGGAGTTTTTTTATTTTTAGAAGTGTACTGCAAAAAAGACAAAGTATACAGAAGCTGGAAGTCTACAAAGCAAATTCTCATTTCTTAGAAGAAAATACAAAGCACCACTGCAAATGAACTATTTCATCATCGACTTTTCTGTCTATTCATTGTAATCATGTATAATATATTCAATGCCTAAATAAGTAGATTATCACCAAAAAGAACCTGATGACCATTTAAAATAGAACAGGCATCATCTTGCATTTTTAGAATAGTTACAGCAGAACAAGAACCAAATACTTACCCAAAGGAGGATGTAAATTAAAATTAAATTCTCTATACAGAACTGTGTCCAGCAGAGCGGCCACATCTGCAGATATAGCACATGCATTGCATAAGGCAGTATTTTGGTGGACAGGGCTGCAGTCCCAAAATGGGCACAGAAAATTTCCTGACCACACAAGTTCCCTGAGTATACAAACCAATCTAAAGCCACTCCCAGTTTTCATGCCAATGTCATTCAACACGAAAATCAAGAATAAGGTAAAGAAAGAAGAGTATACAGTTGGGTTTCAAGGAGGTTGCTGTGCATTGCAGTAGTTATGAAAACCTATTATTCTTTGGACTAGGTTTTTGATCATAGGGAATAGAGAAGCCAAAGTCACACTTTATACCCAAGTGGTAGTACCAACCTGCAAATTCCTCACTATACCTTCTCCTTTTAAGTATTCGTTTAAAAAAAAAATCAATGGCTTTATCCTATTTTGTTGAGTCTTTCTTAGGGACTCTCAAAGAAAACTGATAATTCTTGAGATATCTTAAACTACACCAATAATTTCGGTGTCACAGATAATAAACCAATTCCTTACCATTTTAAAAAAGAAAATTAGGAAAAATAAGTCTCCAATTCCAATAAAGATTAGAGCATGACCTACAATGAGAGCTTGGCCTGTTGGCATGAAATTTCATATCCTACAAATAAATATATACTATGACTCAAAATCACAACATGTAGCAAGACCAGTTTCACTTGGCATTTGTTAGTATAACAGGCTACGAATTCACATATTTGCAAAAGTAGAGATAAAATAATAATCAGCAAATCTGTAAGTCACCAGGAAGCTGACGGTTTAGAAAAAGGTAGCTATTTCCATTTTAATCTCATCCCTTGAGTAGTGGTATGGGAGCAGACTCAAGAACAAAAAATGAGAGCAACCAAGGATAATTTACTAAAATTCACCTTAAAAAGATTGAATCTGCCATCTTGGATCTCTGCACCTGGTGTAACTTCCATAGTACAGTCTTCGGCCTAAGTTAAATAACATATTCCCCATTAAGATACCACATAATTTTTAATTGATAGGCCACATAAAGATAAACTAGCTGTAGCTAGTCTGTAACTTGAAACTAAGAACATCAAAAAATTATTAATATTAAACTCTGAAAGGGAAGGGGAAAAAACAAACATGGTAAAAAAGAATGGAATTTTTAAACTATCATATAGTGTTTAGCCACCTTTATAGGGAAAAAACGATTTATTTGGGAAAAAAAAAACTGGGACAGTAGAAAAGGCTGGGGTATTTTGGAACATTTACTAATTACCGTAATTTTATTTGTAGTAGAGGTAACTGGTATAACTTCAAGTCCCATTCGTATCCTCTTTTGTTTTTCACAGTACGCCTTCCAGGTATCTTCATTAAACCCATAATTAAAATAATCAGAAAGATCGGCACCTAAAGATAGAATACATTTTTAGTCTACAAATATTTCAACTCTATTTTTATATAGCACATAAAATATAATAAAATTGAAAACATAAATTTAGAGTTCTATTATTCTTATTCTTTAATTTTACCAGTTCTCCCAATTACCAGCATAAAATAACAGAACTATAAAAATTTTTGATGAAAATTACTTCCTTTAGAAATGCAGTATAATAAAACAGTATGCAACCCTACTTATATGTTAGGCCACCAGATTTAACAAAATAGGTCATTATTACTCTCATGTGCTTAAGACTACAAAATGACATTAAAAAATATTCTAAATTGATACCAAAAAATACTTTTCTAATGACTGTTTATACCAAAAATATTTGAAACTACTATAACATAAAATAATCTTACCAGGTTTACGCCATGGTTTATCTTCAAAAGAATCCAAATCTACCTCCAAGAGTGGAACTCCATTAATGCTTCCAGGTGCATCAAGGTCTACTCCTTTGACTTTCGTTCCTATTTTATAAAATAACAAAATGGTGAAGGAGCTACATTAATGAGCAAGAAACTGAGAGACACTACAGACACACATAAAACAATGACACCTTTTAATATTGCTAGCACTAAATATGGCAAAGGTTCCAAACAAAGCATTTGAGTAATGTTTGCTATAAATAAAAGGTGAAGTCAAACTGTATGGTGTAGCTATAAGATAAAATGAATAGAGATTAGGGACTTGCTTTTTATAATAAGGGATTCCTGTATCAATAGAAAGTTGCTAACTTCTATGTTTTAAATCACTTTTTTGTACAGTCTTTGAACTAAGAAAGATTTTTACCTTTTAAAGGGTTATAAAACAAACAAAAAAAAACACAATAGGAACCCTATGTGGCCTACGCAGCCTAAAATATTATCTAGCCCTTTACAGAAAGTTTGCCCACCTCTGTGATATATGGTCAAAACTAATATTTTTAATTGAGTTGTAACATCTATTACAATCTGTTTATGACTCATTCAGCTATATGCATTATTTTCCTATTGATGCAGCAGCAAATAAAAGTTTTACCTGTAGTTCCATAAACCCTTCCTCCTGTCTTGATGTTAAGATTTACAGGTGCTGTACCATAACTCCTAAAAACAAATAAAAATTATCCTGAGAAAGTAAACAAAATTAGCAACATGTTCGATGTGTACAAATTACACACCTACTAGTAACTGGATAAACTGACACTGACTCACAGTTTCGAAAATGTTTTTAACTAATTTTATGTCTGTCACTTGCTCAATAAAGATAAAAACAAATACTTTTTAAAAGTGTAACTTGTTTTCCATCTCAAAAACCTACCTGCCACTAACTCAATAACCCACTGTAATACATATCACAGAAAATTCAGCTGGGAAGGGAAGAACTGTCTACATGCTTTTTGTCTTCATTTTCTCACTTCCTAGTTATTCAACATATACAGCAATCCTGCAAAAATGAAATTTCTCCACCTTGTTATCAAATCCAGTGACCTCCTTTTAATCCTTCCTGCATTTGATATTGTTGATAAATCCTCTTTCAAATACCATGGAGTACATATGTTCATAAAATTCATGACATTCAAAATTAAATCTAGAGTGAAAACAGAACAATATTTGGTGGTGGTTGGTAGTTAATGATAGAAAACAAAAGAGAAGTTGCTTGAGTGCTAGTAATGTTCCATATCTTAATCTGGGTGGTGGTTACATGAATGTATACATTTAAAAAATTATTGAGCTGCATCTTTTTTCATGTAGCATAATATACATGTGATAGAGGGGGATAAAAAATCTATAGAGTCAGGCAGATTCAGGTTCAAATACAAGTTTTGTTAATTACTAATTTTTAGCAAGTCACTTAAGACCCCCCCTAAGCCTTATATAAATTTTCCGTTATATAAGAGTTTACATCCAGTTCCCTACTTTCTGTTTTCTTATATATGGGTACAAAATCAAATATATTAACCAAAATACTCATACATTACTGGTGAGGTTAGGAAGAAGGGGACAGAGGGGAGTAGGTAAGAAGATTCAATTTCCACAAAGCAAAAAGATATTAGGAAGACCTCAAGTTATAGAGTGTTTTCAATGATATATTTCCACATTATGTTATTTAATTTGGTTCTTTACCCTAACAATTTTAGCTAACTGAACTTGTGAAGATTCACTGCTTTTGGTCTGCCTAATAATTTCCATATTTTGGTGTCCAATGTACTAAATTTGTAAGACCTAGGTTACCTTTCACTTATGTTAGAATTACCATTTTTGTTTTCTGCTTAAAAAACAAGGATAAATGCAATAAATCATTCAAATAATTGTATAAAGTTCCACTGCTATAAATGCAACAACTATGAAGTAGCCCAAATTAAACTGTTACTGTCAAGCAGTACTATTATTACCAACTTGAAATGTTTAATTATCTCATTGACAAATTCATTTAATAAACACCTGAGCACCAACAATACATCATATATAGTTCTAGACTAAGGAGAGAAAATGAGGAGCTAGACAAATGTGGTTCCTGCCCTAAGATGCATACATTTCAACAATCTAAATTTAGCAGAGCAAAAGCATCTTTGGGGTAACTATATAAGATGTACAGAAGTTTTAACTGCTTGAAAGTTAAATGTAAGAGTGATGTCAGAAGCATAGCAGAGTAAGTGATCTCCCCGATCTCTCCCCTTGAAATTACAAATTAAAATTAAATATACAAAAATCAAGAACTATCTCTAAATGATCCTATTACAGAATTGCTAAAGGATAAAACAAAACAGTATTTATAAAAAGGCTTAGCCATAAGTTCAATAAATGAACTTCTTTGCTTCCCATCCAGCTACTTCCCTTTCCCTGATCTGCCTTTTCTTTTTAAAGCCTTTGTATTCCATGTGTGAAAAAAAAGCTCAGATAAAAGGAAAATTGCATTTAAGCAATTCTGATATCATCCTCTAGACCTCCACGAGGTCTCAGGCTTCTCTAGGTGCTAGATCTTACATACTTGTGTCTAAAAGAACTTTAAAATAAATGCATGAAAAAAATTTTTATTTTATTCTGCTCCTTTGACATTACCCATACATGGTAATACACTGTTATGTAGTCAATTAACTGCTCTAGAAACATCTACATCATTGAGTCCTTTATTTCCCTTTTTCATCCACAACTAGTTACCTATGTTATTTCTAGTACTCAAATATACTTTGTTTTCCCATCCATACCTATACTACTGCTGCCGGCTTAGTCTGAATTATCTCATGTGGATAATCACTTCAAATCTAATAACTAATTTGTATCTAGTCCATCTCAACTACTGTTGCTAGTTATTTTTCAAATAATCTGACTCGCCTAAAAACCTTCAAAGGTTCCATAATGACATAGTAAAACATCCTAACTCCTTAAGTAGTTTCAACCATCCTTTCTTATCTACCTTATCCTCCAGCCATATGGTTCCTTTAAGCTCTGCTTCCGTAACACCTAAGTAGTATCATCTGCCTAAATCATCAGTCCTCTTCCTTCCCTGTAAAGAATTATGCAAATTTAAATATTACTTTCTCTAAGATCTTCTCTTCAACACTTGTAGGCTTTTAGCAACTCTGTCAAAGCTTTCAAAATACTTTGTACAGGTTTCTACTCTAGCACTTAACACTGCACTGAAAGTATTTGCTCACATGTCCATCTTCCTCACTATTTTGGAAAATAAGGACTATTATTTTTCATATTCCCATCATTAATTAGGGCAGTGCCAAACAAACTGTCTTTAAAAAGTATTTGCTGAATGAACAGATGAATCTCACAGCTGCAACTACAAATCTTTTCTCTAAACGCAATAAAATATTGCTACCCTGATATGCTTTTCTTCATACCTTATTTAAATGAACTTTGTAAAAAAAAGTTACAAAAAAATGCTATTGTGTACTAACAATAAACTAGTTTAGTTTTGTACGTTGAACACAATTTTCAATTTAAATGTGCTTGTGAAAACAGTGTGCACAAAACAAATTTCACCAAATTTTATTTTTCTCACTGGCTTTCAGTTTTCAATAAATGTATTTTGAGATTTCAAGTTTAAAAAACCTTATATCCTTCAGAAAGATCTGTAACTTACTTCAAAATGTATTTAAAAATTAAAAAATGGACTGGTGAATGGGTGAAGGTATGGATAAAGGAAACATAGCAAAATGTAAATTGTATAACATAGGTTCACGCATCAATTCAATTCTTCCACTTTTTTGTATTTGAAAATTTTCATAATCAAATGTTGAGGAAAAAACATTCGAAAACAACTACATTTTTAACATGCAGTCTATTTAGTCAACAAACATCTACTGAATAGTTACTATACGTAAGGCAATATAAGGAATAGGAAAATTCATAAACCATGGTTTCTACTCTTAAGGAATTTAGAGTCTAAACATGATAAACATGTACAAACAACTAATTTCATGAAACTGGAAATTGCTATAAGAAATAAGTTCAGAAAAAGTACTGTGAGAGTCTATGTGTGTTTAGTATTTACATGCGATTTATACCAAAAAATTGGTCATATTAATAAAAGAAATTTACTTTCATTATTCTACACTTACAAATACAAATAATTTTATAATAGTATTTACTAAATATGCAATGATTATTATAGTGTTATATTACAGTGTTCCTTTTGTATAATGCAGATAGTAAAGGCCTATTAGCATAAAAGCCTACCAGCATTATATTATAAGCCCAACATTAATTACTTAAAGGAGATGAGGAAAATATCAAGTGTTATCTACTTCTAACATGATTAGTCTCCTTTCAACTCTGCTTCCTAAAAAGTTCCTAGGGTTTTAAAATTACACAGGCAGTCATTATTATAATGCGAAACTGACTATAACAATAACTGAATTACCTTTAAATTTCCTGAAATAACTTTTGAAAAAACAGCTCTACTAAAAAAATATTCAAAAGTATTTATGTATATATTGGTTGATTCAAGATAAGGTTGCTTAATAAACTATACACTACAATTAATAAAAAATTTACTTATGTTCCCAATGCACAAGTACATTATACACCCAGTCTTAAAAACATAGAAAAAACACTGACTCTTATTCTAACACCATAACAAAATCACCATCTGTACTTTAATATATTCCCTTCCAATATTTCCATAGGATTCTTTATGTGCTCTGTGAGTCAATGACAGTTCATTTACTTGATTCAGTTTTACCGTCTATAAAACATGAGACAATGTACTGGCCTAAAAAGTCTATAGAATAATTAACAACTTGAAACGCACATAATGAAAAGCAAAAAGAAATACTTTTGATACTTTTTATTGGTCAAAATATTAAAAACCTAAACTCAGGTTTGAACAAGTAATAAAATCAAAGAAAAATACAGATGTAAACAGCAATTTAAAGTTTTCTAATTTATTGTATTTATTGTACTCAATTCATTTATAAAAACATTTTAATTTCAGAAATCAAAAAACTGCTTTCAAATAATTTTACCTAATTATCTTTAAGAAATATTTTCATGGTGAATTCTCTTTTTATCATGATATAACTGACATATAAAACTGTATTAATTGTAGGTGTGCAACATAATGATTTGATATATGCTTAAATTGCAAAGTGATTACAATAAGTTTAGTCAACATACATAGCCACACAGTTAAAATATTTTTCTTGTGATGAGAACTTTTAAGATCTATTCTCTTAACAACTCGTGAAATTTTAACAATAGTTCTTTCATATTATGGTAAGATGGAAAAATGCAAAAACAATGAAACCAACAACTAATGGTGTGATATAGGCCCACTATTTTTGACTTAGTCATACAATTGTTTCTTAAAAATAACTTACCCATACTGTGGTGCTCCTGTTTTAATGTCTCCTATAGTGACATGAACATCATCCTCATCATCATCACTGTCACTATCACTATCATCTTCAGTCTCGGTCACTTTCTATACCAACATAAACAATTATAAAATACATTCAATAATCCATTTCAACATCTAATATGAATAACCGAAGAAGTAATCATATTGTGTTTAAGCTAGTTTTGCAGAAACAAAGCTCATAGCTCTACTTATTTCACCTCATTTATAACTTTTATATTTTACATGATAAAGAGATGAGAATGTTACATAAAACCTTATTTATCATTACCTTTTTATAAATAACACCTCATGTTTTTTTCTACTATTGATAACTTGCTCTTGCAAACAGGATCTATGACAGTTTACTAAGATATAGAGAAGATAAAAGATCTAAGAATAGTATTTGAGAAATTCTGGATAAAAAGAATATGAAATTAAGATGGAAACGATTTTAAGAGTCAGAGTTAAGTGCCAAATAGTTCTAAGGAGCATTCATTTACACCTAGAGGTGGCCTTGCATGCAAATGGTTGAGGGAATACGGCTTCTATGAGTAAAAATAGAGCCATTTACAAAGGTTTTGTTTTGGCTCTAAAAGGCTATAATAGTCACATAATAGTAAATAAAAGTCAACCACCTAGACAAAATACTTTTTGTATACAAATTCAAACTTGCAGAATAACAATTCCCTTTTTTTTTAATAGGATTAGGAATGTTAAAATAGTCAAAGGACTAAAGATAATGTTCACTACCACTACCCCTCAAAAAACATCACTTTTAACTGGCATGAGTTTAGATACTGTTACTTATACTAAAAAAAAATATTTGCTAAAAAACTATAGCAATCAAATGAGTTTCAGGACTCAATGTCTGCTTTGAAGATCAGGCTATGATTTATTTAGTTTATCTACCACACCATTCAGTTCCTTGAAAGAAACATCAAGCCTTTGCAGATGCCCTATTTCATCTGAAATCTCTTCTCACTACTTCTCATTGCTATACTTTTGATGGCAGCATATGAGGTAAGAAATATGAGGGGGCCAGATCAGGCAGGATACTGAAAGTCACATTAAATTTTGGCTTTTTTCCTAAGTGAACACAAAACTACTGATAAATATTTTAAACAGGGAAAAAACTAGATTTCAAAGCCTTGTGTTACCGGTTTAGGTACGCCATTTTCAGCAGTTTCATCTTCAATTCCAGATGGAGGATTAGCACTACAAATAACAAAAATAAGTACACATGCCCAGTATTACTTTTCAGAAGTACGAATAGAGTACACTAGTATTTTAAGCTATGTCTGACAGTTTCCTAAAATTATTGTCTCCACTGGATGGTAAGAAAATAGATGCTGAAAACTGTACCTGTTTTACTCTGCTATTCCCAATGCCTTGCATAAAATACGCACTCAACATTAGAAATAGAATGGAAGGAGGAGCAATTAGGAGGATCCCTTTATAAATTATATAAATGTCTAACCAATGTACTGTATACTTGAAACTAATTAAAATAAATTAATTTTTAAAGAATGGAATTGCCTCCACAATTTGTTAATGTCAAATTCAAATTTGCAATTTGATGGTGGGGTATAATTTTACATTTTTAATCTATGTATCACACAATCAATTTTATTTATCCTAAATCTTTACTGAACATCCACTATGTGTCAGGACTACTGTAACTGCCAAGAACTAGGTAACACAGTTTCCTCTTTTCAGATTTGTGGTATGATCACATTAATTCTTTTAGTATTCAATTAACATAAATGCTTCTTGGCTTTTTGTTTCGACAATCCTATTGGATGTATGTTCTTTGTTATATAATAAATAAATTTTAAGATAAAAAAAGTTTATCTTCATTTAAGACTGCTTTCTAATTTGATAATAATGACAGCTCCAGACTTAATTTTGATTCATTAAAGAACAAATTACTTTTATAAGACCAGTTAATACCTGATTTGCCCTGTTACAACAAAATTGATATATAACACTTATTCTCATATGTCTTATTCTCAAGTATATGGCCATTAGCCAACAAATAAAACTTCTGGTACTCTGTGTAATTGATTTCTTAAATTTTTAATAATTATAATTTCCATAGTGGGAATTTTAACCATTAACCTCACTTTATAGAAAAGGAAATACAAGTACAAAGCAACTAACAATTATTTAGTAGCATTTATAAAAAAAATTTAAAAAGTCCAGATGCTGATAGAGTGCAAAGATCTTTTCATTAGATTTCTGCTAATATCTCCTAAACTTTACTGTCTAAAGCAATTTTTATATAAATCAATTTATTCTCTTCAGTGGTATTTTATAATACAATCTCTAAATAAAGTAAAATGAAGGATAAAAACTGATACTTTATCTTAAATTTTCATTGTTCTACTGCTTGACCCAAGAAAACAAATATCCAACTATATTTCTTCAATATATTAACCGCCTGCTTAAATAAACTTATAGGTAGCTAGAAACAAGTTCAGCTTGTTTTTTATGGCACAAAATAGTATACTTAGCCAAAATATTGATAGATAAAACATGAGAGAACTGGAGACAATATAATGCAATGGTAAAGAAGAGGTTTTAACAATGAACCAGTCACAAAGAAACTCGTGAAAGCCTGAAGAGCAAGGACTCAGTTCAGTTAGGGCAATACAATGATGTACAATGATAGGACACTAAAAACCAGGTTTGGTGAAGCTCTCTATTCCCCAAAAGATTTTTTAAAGCTTTAATTCTCTATCATCATAAAATGCTAAAAACATGATAAAATTATAAGCTTTTTTCCAGAAAAATAAAATTTTAAGTGTAAATCTTTTCCATGGGATGAAATAAATTTAACAGCTCTCCAAATAAAGTTTTAATAAGGAATCTAAAGACATTTTGACAGTGATGCTCAGGAAAGGTAGGTGTCTCTCCAATAAATTTAATCAAGCTGTGAACTGAGGAATTAAAATGAAAGAATGTTAAATCATGCGCTCACTTCAGCAGCATATACTAAAAAAGAATGTTAAATCAGAAAATAAGCTTCAATTATACTTTGTTATCAATTCATTTCCTGACCAACTGAACAGGGCATGAAAAAAATATTTATTTTCATAACTATAAATTATACAAATCCTCACTTCGTGGCTGTGATTAGCATTATAATTGGATACCTAAATTTCAAAATTAAATGATAAAATTTCAGATGATAGAGCAATGAGTGAAAAAAAAGTCTTCCAATATAGGGGATAGTTTTAAGTGAAGAAGACAACTCTAATTTCAGCACCCCCTAAGCTATTTCTTTTTCCATTTCTCGATTCTTCCCTCCACTCACTTGTTTTTAAGTAACAGCTTTGACATATATCAATCTATTCACTTGAAGTGTAAAACTCAATGGTCTTTAGTATGTTTACAGAATAGTGCAACTATCACAGCTATCTAATTCCAGAATATTTTAATCACCCCAAAAAGAAACCTTGTATATATTAGTAGTCATTTAGCTCTGTACCCAGTCCTGGCAACCACTACTTTCTGTTTCTTTGGATTTACCTTTTCTGTCCATTTAATATAAATAGAATCATACAATATGCAGTCCTTTGTGACTGGCTTCTTTCATTTAGCATGTTTTCAAGGTTCACATATGTTGTAATACACAAGTACATTCTTTCTATTTACTGCCAAATAGCATTCCACTATATAAATACACATTTTATTTATCATTTGATGAACACCGGTTATTTCCTTTTTTGACTATTATAAGTAATACTGCTATGAATATTCATGTATAGCAGGCTCGAATACC
>NW_006442508.1:8488029-8501273 GCF_000325575.1 Pteropus alecto | reverse complement strand
CAGTGTAGTTTTGTTATAAGGTTGATGAGATGCCATAGGAATGTAATTCTTGTTTATATCAATTAGCCTATGGTAAAATTGGTCTTGTTATAGGTAGTATTGCTTAAATTCACAAAACCTATCAACAGTGTTATCGAGGACTTACTATACAAGTTTTTGGGTGGATGCATGTTTTCATTTCTCTTAAGGTATATCTAGGAGTGGAATTCCTGGATCATACGGCAACCTTTTGAGGAACTGCCAAGGTTTCTTCCAAAGTAGCCACACCATTTTATAATCTCATCAATAGTATATGGGGGTTCCAATTTCTCCATATCTTCACCAAAATCTGCTGTCACTGTCCTTTTGATTACAGCCATCCTAGTGGGTATGAAGTGATATTTCTTCCACTTTTTAAACTCAAATATTCTTTAAAAGCTGTTTTTTTAATTCCCCATTCCCCACTATACAATACTAAGGTCAGAGTAATGTCAGCATATCCATAGATTTTTATGTGTGAGTTGTTTTGAAATTTAGGATGTTTCTGGCTTCTTGTATATGTTTGGTAAAGGATACTCAAACTTTTCTAGTAATCTAAGGAAATCAATCTTATAACAAACCCATTTATTCCATTTGAACTGAAATACAAAACATTGAAATTATAACCAAAGTTCATTTCACTATCAGAAATATTAATGAACTGTGAAATAGCTTTTTAAAAAATTTTAAGTTAAAACTTTTTTCTTAGTCATCTAATGATTCTACTCTACACTCCACTGTTGTGCTCGCTTAAGAGTAAAAAGTTACTTAATAATGAAACATTATTAAACCTTTCAAAAACTGTCCCCTAAGCTACTAGCAAATAAACAGATGAGTATAAAATTAGGTCTTGAAAGAGGAATAAACTCCAAAGAACTCAATATCTTCCAACCTTTAGTCAAAATGTTGTAATCAAACCAACAATTTTAACGACATAATTCTGACAATTTGTTGATAGAAAACAATCTAAATTAAGTATCAAGAAATTTCACTAACCTGGCATTTTCCTCTTCTGGCCTTTCAACTTCATTTTCATCTACCAAAAAAAATACATAAATAAATAAATAAAATTAACAAACCACTCTTAAACTAGTATTATGAAAATCTGAAGTGATCATCACAAGCACTAACCTAGGTCCTTTGCCAAATCACTGTGCACATGCACGTCCCATGGGCCTATAAGCACATCCAAAGTTAGATCACCTTATAATGACTTAACAAGATTGCCTTTTATGAAAAAAATCAGCCTTTACTTCTTATAAAAATAAATTTGATATGAAAGACCTCTAGATCTTTGCAAAAAAAAAAACCCTACATATTTACGTTTCGAAGAGTATTACTAATGCTAAATCTTGCCACCAAAGATACTGAATTTATTTTACAAGTTTATCAAAATCAAAGTTTGTCAAAGTCACATCATCAAAGAGGTGCATGGTGGCCAAATACGTACTTTTACTATACCATTCTAAAGAAAAAAATACACATTTTGGGCAAGGAACAAATATTAACTTTCAAATCTAATATCGGAAACAGGCAAGAAGGGGCTGACTTAATAAAAGTTAAAAAAAGATTTCTAAACAAGTCCCTTTCAAAAAGTACAAGATGAACTAAATTTCTTTAAAGAGACGATACTGAAAAACTGTAAGCCTAAAGGACATGTGGTACTTCTATGACGTAGGTTAAAGAGCAGTCTCTTAAATTAAAAAGAGTTCACCTTATTACAGAGACATGCGGGGTTTTCTTTATGGGCCATAATGTATTCCATCTCTTCCTCTTTTAATTATTTTTAAAGCACAACTTTCAGACAAGGAAGTACCCTTGCAGGTGCATTCCATACAAATTGACCATCAAGAAACAAGACGTTAGTTTTATGGCATCAACTTTATTTATCTATTTTTACAGAATGACTGCTTCTGAAAGAAAGGGACAGAAAGAGGATCCTACAGCCAAGGGGCAAGAAGCAGCACATGAACACTGCTTAGAATCGATATAAAAAACAAGAGCAATGAGCGCGAAGGCCAGGCGGCCGAGAAGCCGCGGCAAGGAGGAGGGAGAGGATGGGGGCCAAGCCCCGTGCCAGCGACCGGGGTTGGACCCCGCCGCCGCAGGATGGGTGCGAGTTGGGGTTGTGGGCAGGGCGTGAGGCCGAGGGGGGCGGGGAGGCGCGCACAACGCGCTCAGCCTGACTTAGGCCGGACTAGGATCCGTACGAGAGGCCCCAAGCGGCGGCGTGAAGGGCCCGGGACGCCGACCGATTGCAAGCCGGGAGGGGAGGCTTGAGAGAACCCGGGAAAGAGAGAAGGGACAGGAAGTTCCGTACCGCCATAGAGCCACTCTTCCTCCTCATCCCCTCCGGTCCCGCCGCTCAGCTCCGACACTAGGCGCTCAACCTCGCCGGCCGACATGGCCGCCCCGAGCACAACTTAAAGGCTGCAGTCAACAGCCCCCTCCAACCCCTTCCCCAGCTTCACCGCCCGAAGGTGCGAGAGGGGCGCAAACCCGCCAGCGAGCAAACGAAGAAAGCGCGAGACTCAAAGCCACCGGGAAGATCCGCGGCAGCCGCGGCGGCGGCAAAGAAGTCTCAGACGCCGGCACGCCTGCGCAGGCGCAGCAGCAGCCAAGCGGCGCGGCGTCCCTAGGTGGATTCGCTTCCGCGGCGGCGACCTCCTGGGCCTACCTGCGCATGCGTATCGTAGTTGGCCCCCGCCCCCACAGAATCCCGCTTTGCCATTTTAGCGTTGATTTTTCTCTTGGCGTTCAGAGTAAATTGGGGTTCCCCTCCCCCATCCTTCTCTCTAATAACTCCGGATTGATCTTGCGTGCGAGTGCTCCATTGTTCCCGTCTGCCCTTGATACTTTCTTTTCTCAACCTTTTTTTGTCTTTTAGTCTTCCGAAAGGCCTTATTTTCTCTACAGGTTGTATCAACTTTGATACAGTATCATTCCCTAGCAATCCCGTTTCTCATTAGAGAAGAAATCACAATTCCTTTCTTAAGAAATTCATTTTTTATTAGTAGAAATAAATATTTTTACACAGAAATAAACAAAAAGAGAAAAAAATTAACTTTAACAGCTAACGGAAGCAAAACTAATAAATGAGTAATACATTCTCCTTGCATTATAGTTATAGTTAAGGTCAAAGAGCCTCCCCCGCCCCCCATCCACTACGCTCCTTTCTAGAGGTAACCCTTGTTATTTGGTGTGAATCTTTGTGAAACGTTATATACATTAACTTCAGGTGAATTGTACTGTTTTGGAGAAACTGAGGTTAACTAATCTTAAGGGATACAGTACTGTATGTATGTATCTGCGTATTGCTTTTCTTTTTTGACTCAATAGTATCTTACAGATCCTTTCATGTTAGTACATAAAAAATTGTCCATTTTTTAGTGCTTTATGGTATTCCATATTATTGCTCTCATAAAGTGAATATGGCTATTCGTTGGTGTACAGTTAGATTGCTTTCAACTTTTCACTTTAACTCACAAAAACCCTACAATGAAGATCCTTGTCCATGACTTCCTGCAAATTTTACAAGTGTTTCTCCAAGATAGAGCATAAAGTGTGTATAGTTTTTATTTCAATAGATTGTGCCAAATTTTGAGGCCACTTTTGAGAACACATCTTTCAAGAACATGACACATGATGGGTTAAAACTGGTATTCTAGTTATTAACTATATTAAGTATAAGTACCTAGTTGCATGACCTCAGGCCATCAACCTGCTTCAGTTTTCTCATTCATAAAATAAAGCTGAATTAGATGATTTTTAAAGTCCCTTTCGGTTCTAATGTTTTCAGACAGGACACTTCACTTTTCAACAGAAATTCATTTTAGTTTTAAAAATCAATACGTTTATAAACAATCAACATTTATTTATTTACTTAACGATTATTGAATATCTGCTGTTTAAGAACTTGGAAAGTAAAGGTATGAGTAAAACATAGTCCCTGCCCTCAAGGAGCTCTCTATTGCGAAAGGCTGGTAAACAATTAACTCTCCTACGAAGGAAAAGGTGGATATTCTACAACAGAAGCTAAAGTGTTTACATCCAGCAATATGATGTCATTTGTGTTATTTAAACAGATCATGTGGTTTCAATCCCCTTTACCTTCGTATAGTCTTGTACTGACTATTCCCAGTCTCCCTTATCCATTTAGGATAATCCCTTACATCCTTCTGAACTCTGTTGAGGTATAATCAACTTTTTGAAATCTTTCCTGAATTCTATTTTATCTCCTCCCATTTATTTATTCAATAAATATTTATGGAGGGTCTACCAAGTGTCAGGAACTCTTCTAGGCTATGTAGATTTAGCAGTGAGCAAAACAAAGCCTCCTTTCATGAAGCTCTCATTCTGAGACAGCTACTAAACCTAAGTGTATAGTATGTCAAGTGGTGATAAGGATTAGAAAGAAAAGTAGTAGGATAGGAGGACCGAGAGAGGACCCAAGAGGGATAGATCTTGGCTTTTACTGACAGTAAGAGAATGAAGGTTTTACATTCTGCTTGGGAGTATCATAAGGTAATCACTTATAATCTTGTCTATTTATCTTTCCGTTTATCATTCCATGAGCTTATAATGAACTTTGGTGGTTTCATGAGAGAACCAATTGCCTTTTATTGAGGAGCCTCTTTCTCCTTTCAGCTGCTTGAAATGAGCCTGTCTTTCAATGCATTACTTAAACTGAACTGAAGAAATTCTGAATAATGATGCATCAGAATTGCCTTCATAGTGGAGGTAGCATTTGTGTTAAGCTTTGAAAAGGAAGATTTCTGCAAGCAGAGAAGCCCATAAATCCCTAATAACCAGTCTTAAGAGGCCTCTTCTTTCCTTCCAAATTGTGTTCCTTCCCTGGGTAAGCTTCCTTAGTTAAATTTGTCTTTATCCCCGTACTCACCAGGGGAGAGTCCAAAGATAGGTAGCTTGAAGATATCTATAAAATTATGACCTCATCAAATTACAATACTCCATATATTCTGATTATATTTGTTTTCCATTTTATTGGGTTTGTGTGTGTGTGTGTGTGTGTGTGTGTGTGTGTGTGTGTGATCTGTTGGTTCTTGGCAAACAACAATAACAAAGCAACAGTTTTAATATATCTCTGAGAAATACTGAAAGGAAATGCTTGGTAGACGATGGTTAAAATGATGAGTTAAAGATTTAATAACAGTGCTTTGCTCAGTATCTAGTAGATAGCAAGTACTCAAAAATATGTTTTGAATGAATATATCATTTAGGTCTGACTGTGCTATTTGCTGCCAACTTTAAATATGTTGCTTAAATCTTAATGTTCATCAGTTTCCTCATCAGTAAACTGCTATGTCAAAGTAACATTTTACACCCACTTCTTGGGAGGATAACAAAGCTAAAATGAGGTCTCAAATGTCAAAGCATTTGACAAGCTAGAGGAAAGTAGGTGGTGGGTTATGGCTTAGGCCTTTTGTCCTTGTGAACAACCTGAATGACAGCATATGTGAGAGATTTACTTCCTCTCTAGATACCTCCTTGAGGAATTAAGCCCCAGTTATTTATTTTCTTCTATATTCTGACATATCTTAACATTAAATTTTATATTGCTAGCTGTTTCTGGAAAATTGTATCATCTCCTATTACATTTACATTTTTATGTAAACAGCACACTTGTTAAGGGTGAGAACAATTTTTTTTTTTCTGCAGTCACCAGATCCTGTCTTACAATGTCAAGCACGTGGAAAGTGCTTAGTAAATCCTTAAGTTTATCATGATATGGAGGACTTAGAATTGTGGCGAAGGGAGATATGCTTGACTTTATGAGGAATAGGAAATAATTGCTGGTTATTTTAAGCAGAGAAATACGAATCATATTTAAATAAGCTAAATTTGATTATCTGAAGCATGTAATTTTAGCAGGAATTAATTTGACTCTGCCATAACATTCGAGAGCAAGAAATGGAAGGAAGTTCTGAAACATATTTTAACATGGATGAACCTTGAAGGTATTGTGCTAAGTGAAATAAGTCAGTCACAGAAAGACAAATATTGTATTTAATTTATATAAGATTTCTAGAGTAGTCAATTCATAGAAACAGACAATGGTGTTTGCTAGGGGCAAGAGAGATGGGTAAAAGGGAATTGCTTAATAGATATATTGTAGAGTTTCAGTTTCACAGAATGAAAAAGTTCTGGAGACTGGTTGCCTAACAATGTGAAAATACTCAACGCTACTGGATCGTATACTTGAAAATGTCCAATTTTATATTACGAGTATTTTGTCACAATTAAAAAACAAATGAATAAACAAAAACATGTCCCACTGACTCAGTATATTTATTCCCCAGTCTGATTCTCTTAAGATTTTTCCCAATCTCAGTAACTGCCACTAACCGGACACCCAGACAGAAAAGTGGGCATTAATTAGAAATTTTCTCTTGGCCTCGCTCTCTTTCTCAATCTAATCACCAGGCTTTTTGACTTTATCTTCTTCACACCTCTTTAGACACCTTTCACTCTATCCCCTTTACGGGTGGGTATCCTTGTATACTCTGGCTCAAGTGGTTGCCGTTACTCTTTCCTAACTCTCCTCCTTGCTCAAAATCTTACTGCATTTAAAATATTGTCTACTTCTTTTTTCTAAACTCCAGATATATACAACTTACTTCCACTTTAAAAAATACTTCCATAGTTCTCCCTTGGCTGCTACTATTTAGAATAAAAAATAAGACTCACTCTGATCTAGTCCCTTCCTTTCTAGTTCCTATCTCCTGTTTCTTCTGGGTCTCCCTTCATACAATACACTGCAGCTATACTAAACTGTTTATAGTTCCAAAGAACATGTTGTATGGTTTCATGACTCTGCAGTTTTGTTCATGCTGCTCTTTTAGCCTGGACTCCCAGAAATGCTCCTCCCCATCCTGAACACCTGTGAACACCTGGTTTTCTTTGAAGGCAACTCAAAATTCATGTCCTGTATGAAACTCTGACCACTTCCCTTTTTACTTTACCCAGTCAGAATTTATTTTTTCTCATTTGTAAGTCTCATACATTAAAAAGATTATCACTTCTGTAACATTTTATTGCACTGGCTTGTTTTGTATGTATGGGTCCTTTTAATTCAGATTCTTTTGAAAGCAAGATTGTGGCTTATTTCTCTTTATATCCTCAATGCCCGGCACAGTGTCTGGAATATCATGCAAGTCCATTAAAAGTTGGTTGACTATGATATTTATTATACAGATATGAACTGAACATCTGTTCAACAATTATTGAACACCTGCTATGTTCTAGTGTTGGGAATACCAGGCCTCTAATCCATGATCTAGCAGAATAGATATGTTAAGAAAAACAAGTATGTTAAAACTTAGCCCATGATATGGCAAGTATTTAGCGGAGGTATCAACTGAGTGTTGCAAGTTGTGGAGCTGAGGGGAGGACAGGGTGATGGTAGTAGCAGTGGTGACTTAGGAAAATTCTGACATAGAAGTTATCATTAGAATGATTATTTTTGCTATGAGTTTTCCAGGCATAAATTCTTTGTGGATCAGTGAATGTATTTTATTTACCGCATGTCTTTGGAACTTAGCACAGTGATTATACTTAGTAAGTGCTTAATACTACTAGTTGAATGAATTGAACCCATGAAACATTCTGAGCTCTATCTGTTGACTTCCTTGTGCAGGTATGTAATGTTCCTGGCTGGGAATAGCTGGAGAGAAACTGAGCAAATCGTGAAGGACTTTGGTGCCATTTTAAGGAGTCTGGCTGTATCCTGTAGACAACTGAGCCAGGAGAGGCTTTTAGGCAAGAAAATAGTACCAGATTAGTTTAAACTGGATTGGAAGAGATGGAAAGCTGGGAAATGATGGGGATCACTGTAATTGTTCAACTGAGTGAAAGTGGTGTGTTAAGGCAGTGACAACAAAAATGCAAAAAGGGGCTGGATGATTAGATAAAGATGTGGTACGTATACACAACAGACTATTACTCAGGCATAAGAGATGAAATACTGCCATTTGTGACAACACGGATGGACCTTAAGATAATAATGCTAATCAAAATAAGCCAGACGGAAAAAGTTGAAAACCATATGATATCACTTATATGTGGGATATAAACCTAAAAGCAACAAATGAACAGGTCAAACAGAGACTCATGGACATAGACAATAGAGTAGTAGTTACCAGAGGACAGGGGAAAGTGGGGAGAGGGAAGCTAGATGGAGTAAAATGGGTCAAATATGTGGCGACAAAAAGAAATCTAACTATGGGTGGTGAACACACAATGCAATATATATATATGACTTACTGTTTAATTGTATACCTAAAACTTACTGGATTTCGTTAACCATTGTCACCATAATAATACTAATAATAAATTTGTGTTTTAAACCACTAAAAAAAAAAAAAAGATTTTTGAAGTAGACAAAGATTTATTGACGAGAGAAGAGCGTGAAGACAGAGAAAGTGAAAATGAGACTCGTAGGTTTGTTATTCAGCCTGTGTGCAACAACGTATCTGACAACAATCTATAAACTACAAAACATTACAGTTGGTTATCTTTGGCTGCTCTGAGTTTAGTCCGGGAAAAGTGGCTGTACTTCTAAAGAGATGTGTTCATTTCCAGGGAAGATATCAAACTTTGAATTCTCAGGGGCATGAAAAAGGTAATCTGAGCAGACAGTGAGAGAAAAAGAACATAGTTCAGCTAGTACCTAAGCAGCTCTTTCTGTCCCTGAATTTTCGAGGAACTCCGGAACCACCAAGCCTCGCTGACTTCTTCCCAACCCTCAGCATTATTCCGCGAGCGGGATCTTGGCGCAAGCCAATCATGATTCCCTTACGTCATCATCGCGCGCAGCCACTGGGCAAGTAAGACGCGGCACCGCGTGCACTGTGTTGATTGTCAAAGTCTCAGGGAGCCCCATTTCCGGAAGCCGTGAGTTCTGAGAAAAGTTCCTGTTCTTGAGTGCCCAAGTCTGCGAATCCCCAACTATGAGCGCCCTGGGCGTGCAGTCCTTTACCCAACAGGGCTGGGAGCAGGTGCTGGCCAAGGTGAAACGAGCTCTGGTCTACCTGGACGCCGCCTGTGCTGAAAGCCTGCACTGGGGCTGCGGATCTACCCGGCTCCTGGAGGCTGTGGGGGGACCTGCGTGTCACCTGCGGGAGTTCGAGCCCGCAGCAGTTGCTGGCGGAGCTAAGCAGCCCAAGGCAGTGTTTGTGCTGAGCTGCCTACTGAAAGGCCGAACCGTGGAAACTCTACGGAACATCATCTGCCGCAGTCACTTCCAATACTGTGTAGTGGTCACGGCCACGAACCATGCTGTCCACCTCACTGCTAATCATGTTCCAGCAGCGGCAGCAGCCGAGCTGGAGGGGCAGCAGCCCGTATTCGAGCAACTGGAGGAGAAGCTGTGTGAGTGGATGGGCAGCATGAACTATACCGCCGAGGTACTTCACGTCCCATTGTTGCTCGCCCCTGTTAGTCCCTACCTTGCCTTGACTCCAGCCTTTGCTTGCCTTTTCCCGCTGCTTCCCCAAGATGTGGATCTCCTTAACAGTGCTCGGCTGGACAAGAAGAGGATGGGAAGCTTGGGTGAGGTGGATTCCACTGCTTTGACCCCTGAGCTGCTACTGCAGATCAGGTGCCTGGTGTCAGGCCTCAGTTCTCTGTGTGAACATTTAGGTGTTCGGGAGGAGTGTTTTGCTGTAGGTTCCCTCAGTCGGATCATCGCTGCAGATCTGGCCAATTATGCCCCTGCCAAGAACAGGAGAAAGACTTCCACAAGCAGGGCATCAGTGGTGTTTGTGGACAGAACTCTGGATCTCACAGGTAGGTGAGATTACTGTGGAGATTTTCATAACCAGTTTCGAGACTTACACTGATTCAGCATATATTTTATTAACCTCTTAGAATATGTCAGGTTGAGAATACTAAGATGGACATAGTCCCAGATCTCACAGAGTTTCTAGTCTAGAGGGAGATACAGACAAGCAAATTAGCAAGTACAATCAATTTGGTAAATGCTGTAATGGATAAAAATACATGTACATGCACTGCCTTATTAAACAATAACAACTGCATCTAGCCCAAGGGAATGGAAAAATGTAACTATGCTGATATTGAGAACTGTCTACTTGAGAACCTTTCAGAAATGTGCGGATGCCAGTATTTCGAACAGTCCTTCAGAAGAGGCCTCTAATTTGTTAGAGAGGTGTTAACAGATGACCTAGTGGAAGGAAACTGTGACAAAACATGAAATAGAGAGTTGAGTTTTAGGTTTCTTTAAAGGAGTATTAAAAAATGTATGTCCATTCCAGGCTTAGTTTAAAGATACAATTCACTTAGAGACTTTGACCCCTCTAGATCTCAGGGTCACTTATAGTCACTAGATATTCATTCAGCAAGTATTTAATGTGGTGGCGCTCATAGTCTGAGTGCTGGGGAGACAACCATAAATCATAGACAAATAACATGTGGTTCCTTCCAGGCCTAAGCAAAGAATATTCTACTGATTATAGAGAAACTCTTTTCTTTAACAGCAGAAGTCACCTCAGAAGCAATCATGCTATCTCTGTCTTAAGTCACTTCTATGAGCCTGATTTTTTTTTTTTTTTTTTTTTAAATAAAGAGTGTAGTTTTTGGAATTATCTGCCTCCTGAGTTTGAATTCTTGCTTGGTAATTTACAAGTTGTATAGTCTGGAGCAAGTTATTTTAACTGACTCTTCTACTCTATAAATGAGCATAATAATACCTATCAGGGTTTTTGTAAGAATTAAGCGGATAATAAGTGTACATACAATATGGAGCTTAAAAACTGGTACGTCATAAGCTCTCAATAAATATTAGCTATTGTGATGAAGATAATGACGGTGATAATGATGATTCCTTGAATTACTGGTTTGATCTTTTGTACGTAGTTCTTCTGTCCATTTAACATGACAAGGCAAAAAGCAATAGTGAGACAGAGATAGAGATAGAGATAGACATTAGGATGCCAAATGTTATTTGATTTGAAGTGGATGGGATCAAAACAATAAAATGTGCCAAGTCCCACCCATTGTTGGAATGAGATCTTCCAAGCAATGATGGCTTTTTGAAAGATAACTTGGTTTCATGGAAAGTATTGAACTGTTGTTGATCTTGAATTTCAATTTGAGTTCATTAATTCTTTTGTTATTAAAAGAGTTAATACATGTGAAGTACCTGGAGCAGTTCCTGATACACAAAAAGCACTCTATATATACCTCTATCACTGCAAACTGTTACTATTCATTCATTTATTTTTTCCTTCATCTACAAAATATTTAGTGAGAGCCACTCGTTGCCAAGTTGTCTACTAGAAGACATGAGGGGTGCAAGATGAACTAGATAAACACTTGCCTTTATGAAGTTGGAGGTCTAGCAGAGAGAAGATCTGCTATTCTGTGCAGGTCTCTAAGCTCTTCTGGGTCTTTAGGTCTTCACCAGTAAAAATTTGGCTCTAAAGTTTGGGATATTATTATCCTATGACACTTTACCTGGATAACTATATGCTAATAATTTATTTATTCATTCAATATTTACTGATACCTATGAAGGCAGTGTGCTAGGTGCTGGGAATATAGTAGTAACCAGAGCAGACACAGGGCCTGCCCTCATGGAGCATTAAGTCCAAAACATAAGGCATACGTTGACTAGGTAATTGTGAGCTTGGTTAGTGTTACAGAGGGCAAACTGCTAGGCACTGTGTTATTGATTTTGTATCAGAAAATAAACACGTAAGTTATTTTTGATATAAAGGCTGTTATAAAACATTAATCCACCTTTTTTTTTCCCCCTCACATTTTGTGAGTTCATATTTTCTGTCTGTTTTAAACAGGAACGGTTGGACATCATGGGGACAACTTAGTAGAGAAGATCATTTCAGTGCTTCCCCAGCTTCCTGGCCACACCAATGACGTGATGGTTAACATGGTAGAGCTCACCGCACTGCAGAATGAGGAGAAACAGAATATGATTGCACCAGGCTGTCTCGCCCAATCCAAGTAGGATATGTAGTTTTTCTCTTTCTCTCTTATCCTGCTCCCTCTTCCCTTTTCTTTCTCTCCTAGAATATTTTGTAGAAAGGAAAACAAGAAAGCGTTGTTCTGGTTGAAAAATGCATAGTAGATAGCATTAAAAAAAAAAGCATTTTTCCTTAACTTTGAAATAACCATATTCATTAAACAATAAGCCAACAAGTATGGAATTTTATAGAGGTGTTATTTATTTATTCATTCGTTTATTTATTTATTAAACTAAGTTTATTGGGGTAACATTGGTTAATACAATCATATAATTTTCAGGTCTACATTATCATTTGACATCAGTATATTCTATTGTGTGTTCACCACCCAAAGTCCAGTTTCCTTCAGCTACCATATATTTGATCCCATTTACTCACTTCACCCTCCCCCTAGCCCCTTATACTGGACCCTCTTTACCCCTCCTTCCCCACCCTACTAGTAACCACTACTCTATACTCCTCTGGTAACCACTAATCTATAGTTCATATCTATGAGTCTCTGTTTGTTTGTCTTGTTCATTTGTTGCTTTTAGGTTTATATCCCACATTTAAGTGATATCATGTGGTTTTCAACTTTTTCTGTCTGGATTATTTCACTTAGCATGATTATCTCGTGTTCCATCCATGTTGTCGCAAATGGCAGTATTTCATCTCTTCTTATGGCTGAGTAATAATATTCCATTGTATGTATGTACCACAGCTTCTTTAGCCAATCATCGATCATAGGACACTTCAATTGCTTCCATGTCCTGACTACTGTAAATAATGCTGCTATGAACATTGGTGTGCAAATTTCTTTTCGGATATGAGTTTTCAAGTCCTTGGGGTAAATACCTAGTAGAGGGATTGCTGGATTATATGGTAGATCAATTCTTAGTTTTTTGAGGAATCTCCATACTGTTTTCCATAGTGGCTGTACCAATTCGCAGTCCCACCAGCAGTGTATGAGGGTTCCTATTTCTCCACATCCTTTCCAACACTTGTTATTACTTGTCCTGTTGATTGTAGCCATTCTAACAGGTGTGAGATGGTATCTCATTGTGGTTTTGATTTACATTTCCCTAATAGCTAGTGATGTTGAGCATCTTTTCATATATTTGTTAACCATTTGTATGTCATCTAGGGAGAAGTATCTGTTCAGGTCCTCTGCCCATTTTTATTAATTGTGATTTTTATACCCATTTTATCTCCCTTTAAGGTAAT
>NW_006442508.1:8467709-8487627 GCF_000325575.1 Pteropus alecto | reverse complement strand
GATTCTGTTCCACTGCTCTGTGTGTCTGTTTCCCTGCCAATTCCATGCCGTTTTGATTACTGTCACTTTGTAGTATAATTTGAAGTCAGGCAGAGTGATGCCTTCAGCCTCATTCTTTTTTCTTAGGATTGCTTTGGTAATTTGGGGTCTTTTGTCCTTCCATACAAATCTGATGATTTTTTGTTCTATTTCTTTAAAAAATGCCGATGGTATTTTGATGAGGATTGCATTAAATTTGTTTAATGCTTTAGGTAATAAAGTCATTTTAACTATGTTGATTCTTCCAATCCAAGAACACGGAATATCTTTTCATTTTTTTGTATCTTTTTCAATTTCTTTTAATAGGATCTTATAGCTTTCATTATATAGGTCTTTTACATGTTTTGTTAAATTTATTCCTAGGTATTTTATTCTTTTTGTTGCAATTGCAAAAGGAATTATTTTTTCCAATTTTCTGACACTTCGTTGTTAGAGTATAGGAACGCTATGGATTTTTGAACATTGATTTTATATCCAGAGACTTTATTGTATTCGCTTATTGTTTCTAGTAGTGTTCTTGTGGAGTCTTTAGGGTTTTCTATCTAGAGAATCATGTCATCCGCAAATAGTGACAGTTTGCCTTCTTCGTTTCCTATTTGGATGCCTTTTATATCTTTCTCTTGCCTGATTGCACTCACTAGGACCCCCAATTCACATGGAATTGAGTCTAGGCTTATTTAATTTTTCTTTTCCAGTTGACTTTTCCACATCACTAAAAAACTGCCCATATAGCTATGAAACAATGTCGTCTTTTAATATGTAAATTATAATCTCTTGGGCATCAATGGGAAAAGTTTTTATTTCTATGTATTTTTTGATGTGGTTTGAGAAATTAGAGAAAGAAGATGGTGTACTTTATGTTATTCGGAGTTTCAAAAATAAAAGAACATTTCTCGACAAACGTAACAATAAAAAGGTACTAATTACCTTCTCTGCTTTGTCCTTCCTCAATAATTCTTCTGAGAAAAAAAATGTATTAGAAGGGGAAAAAGTGTGTGAGTATGTGTTTCCCATATCTTTACATTTTTAATTTTTAAACAAAACAGAAACCTTTTGGCATTGTACTTTCAAATCTTAATAGTAGTAGATACATTTGGAATTTCCTATCATTTTTGGAATTAATTTTTAACTCCTTAAGTTTCAACTTTTTTGGGGAGTAGATAATTAACATTTATTAGATGCCTCATGTGGGAAGAAAATGGAAAATTCTGTAGCCTTTTTTGTAAGCTTATACATAGTAAAAACATGTGCCATGTGCAACTTCAGCAACACATATAATAAAACAGGCCTAAAGGCTTGTAGCTATACAAACCCTAAAATAATTGTGAAAATTGTGGAAATACTTTTAGCTGTTCAGAGGGCCAAGTTAAATATTAAGGACTTACTGTGATCCCCTACTGTGGACTAAGTAATAGGAAGGACATAAAAGAATATAAAATATCATTCTTGGCTTCAAGAAACACTTTTTCTTGTTGAGATAGTCGTGATTTACACACAGGTACAATTAAAAAACAATGATATTATATGAAACCAGGACTCACATGTCTGCTACAAATTATATAATTCCCACAAACAAAATAGATTAATGTAGTCTTTCCAAATCAATGTGGGCCTTGTGGAAGTGGTGCTATTTGAATTAATTATGTCTTGAAGGATTTAGAAAAGAAGAGAAGGCTAGCATAAGCATAGGTATGGAAACAGGAATGGTCAGGGCTTGATAAGATGGGTTATGAGGAAGAAAGGCAAACTCATTGGACCACCACTGCTACCAGCAATATTAACATTTTTCAGGACTTACTATGTGCCAAGTACACTTCCAGGCATTTTTCATTTGGGAAGTCTAAGTTTTCTATTAACCCAATGAGGTAGGTGTTGTTATTCCCCCATTTTACAGGTAAGGAAACTGAAGCAAAGAGACAGTAAATATCATAGGTAGCTAGAGGTGGAGCTAGAATTTGTGCCCAGACCGTTTGACTTCAGGGCCCCTGTCTTCACTTCTGTTCAGGGGCCAGAGAAGAGCAAGTCTCGTGAATAGATTTAAAGAGACAAAAGTAAAGTTCCTTCATGATTTGATTTAGGGAGGCCTATTTGTTTAATATAATAGTTACATTAACAACAGAAATCAATTTTGGCTAATTTCAGTAAAAATGGAATTTATTATAGGAGCTTGGATAGCTAACAGAATCAAAGGAAGAACTGTTAATCAGACTTTGGAAAGGACAACATAATTCCAAGGGTCTAAGGGGCAAGAACTTGGAAAAAGCCTGTTCAAGGCCTTGACGTCAGACAGACTGAATTTTAACTGTTTTCTGTTTAACTGTCCTGGGGAGTGGCTGCAAATACAGATGAAGCTTTGCTTACTTGCTTGCTGCTCAACTCCTACTGTGTGGCCCATTTCCTAACAGGCCATGGACCAGTACTGGTCTGCAGCCTGGGGGTTGGGGACCTGTAGCCTAGATGACTTGGGCTCTTGGGTTTAAAGTAAAAATTCTTCCTAATGAGCCCTAGCTGTGACTTGGCTCTGCCTCTGAGCACTTACAGCAAAGTTCACATATATTTTTCCCTCCTGGTCTTTGATTTCAGTGGGTGCCTTTTCCTTTCACACTATGAGTGAGTGTTGTCAGGGAATATGAGCTTTGAGTGCCACCCAAGTATGAGAATATGGTCATAAATATTAAAGGTGGTGATTGGTTCTAGAAGGATCGGAATAAAGAAGAAAGCTTTACTGAGAGCAGGTTTGGTGAAATGGTGAGACTAGAAGTCAGGTCGCAGAAGGTAAAAAGATAGGTGGTGAGAATATTATAAGCAAATAAAGATCTGAAACAGAGAACAAACTGATGGTTGCCAGAAGAGAGAAGATTGGGAAATAGGTAAAAAGGTGAAGGGGAATATAGTCAATAACATTGTAATAACTTTACTTGGTGACAGGTGATTACCGGATTTAGTGTGGTAATCACATTTTGAGGTATATGAAAGTTAAATTGTTATGTTGTATTCCGGAAACTAATATAATATTGAATGTCAACTGTAATCGAAAAAGTAAAAAAAAATTTTTAAAAAGAAAAAATAAAGCAATAGTTGGGAGAATTTAATATAATTGCTTGGAAGACTCAGAGAATTTAATTGATTAATTTTTCTGCAAAAGAAGTATTAAAATAAATTCAGCTTTCCCAGAATATCATATACTTCTATGAAAATCACAACCACTACTACTACCTCCAATACCACCTCCCAGAAACTTCTCAATGAAATTAGTGTGAGGATAAAAAAGTTAGTACTAAAATCCAAAACAGTTGGGTGCTTTGCAATAAATAATGTGTCTGCAATGTAATAATCTTTAAAAAGCAAGTTTCTATGATACAAACGTTGATAATCAAAATTTATTGCTAATATAATTTTATAAAAGGCTACTTATAATTATAGCCATTGAAATTACTGCCAGTGCAAATGAGAAATTGATAACTTAAATACATTATCACATGGCTTTCCAGTTCCTGTCCATTGGTCCCAGGATTATATGGAATATTTTGTTCAAGAAGGAAGCAGAATCTTTTCTTTTCCTCTATTTTCCTTCTGTTTAAGTGGGTTTCTATTCTCTGACCCATCTCTACTCTCCCTAACCTATTATTCTTTCAGTTCCTTAAGCACCCTTAGCCTGATGTCCTACCTGCATTTGTTATGTCTCTGCAGGTGCCTTTGGCTCTGGCCTAACCCAGCACTTGTGGTGCTATTGGTTCTGCTCG
This sequence comes from Pteropus alecto, assembly GCF_000325575.1. Classification (NCBI taxonomy): domain Eukaryota; kingdom Metazoa; phylum Chordata; class Mammalia; order Chiroptera; family Pteropodidae; genus Pteropus; species Pteropus alecto. Next base: position 8,483,845 of record NW_006442508.1, on the reverse strand, counting down.
GTCCAAGACCCATTTCTCCCATAGCTCCCCATACGCCTCACAGTGAAAGCCAAAGACCTTACAATGTCCTACAAGACTGTGTACCAGCTGCCTTTCTGGTTTCTCTCTGACTTGATCTCTTATTCTCTCCCCCTAACTTGCTTCTTTCCTGCCACACTAAACTTCTTTCTATTCCTCCGATAGGGTGCTTTCTGTCCTGACACATGGCTTTTGCTCTTACTATTCCTTCTGCCTAGATCATTCTTGCCCCATATTTCCTTTCCTCCTTCTTAGGCCTTTTCTGTTCATCTTAACACTTCATATTTCCCTTCCTTGTTTTATTGTTTTTCTCCTTAGCACTAATCATTTTCTAATATACTTACTTATGTTGTATATTTGTCTCTCCCTCCCCTAGAAAGTGATGCAGAGAATTTCCCATTAGAGAGTTCCATGACAGGAAGGATATTTGTCTGTTTTATTTACTGCTATGTCCTCAGCACCTAGAACAGTACTCAAGATATTTGCTGATGGAATGCATGGCAATGAATGTTGCCAGGGCCGTATCCATGAGTGAAGTGAGGTCGTGGACTAAGATACAGAGCATGAAGCCAAACCAGAGCATAGGAGAGGTTAGTTTGAGAATGTTAGGCTCTAATTGTTGAGTATTTGAAATACTCTCATTTGGGTTAGCAAAATACAACAAAATTGACCCAGCAATTCTACTTTAGGATTTTATTTCATATATGTATTCTGCACTCATGTAAAATGATATTTTACATTTATTAATCACTACAGTATTTGTAATAGCAAGACCGGAGGTCACTTCAGTGTCTATCAGTTCAGTAAACGGTGGTACATTCATATGACGAAATAATACTCACATATTAACGAAGTAATACTCACATATTAAAATAGAGTGAAAAATGAAGTCGTTTATATACTGTTAAGCAGTAAGCTCAATGACATACTTCAATTGAAAAAAGCAAGGTGTAGCACACCTATTTGTAGAAAGAGGAGCTATATATTCACATTTACATTAAATATATTAGGAAAATATATAAGGAACTGATGACATTGGCTGCCTCTGTAGAGGGGCACTGAGTGGCTGGGGCATACTGAGAAGTTAGTAAAATGAATAAAGAAAGAGGAAGGTGGGAGATGTCTTACTACGTATACCAGTTTATGTGTTGGATTTTTAATCATGTTAATAGATTTCTATTGAAACGTAAATGGAAATTAGATTTAAATAAAACACTCCTTCCTTTTTAAGCTAGCTTAAGGTAGGCTTCTATAATCCTAAAAAGGACACTTGCTGTCTCTTACTTTGGAATCTGTACAAAGCTTTCCCCACTACATTCATTGTCTTTCCTCCCTTAAGGAACCCTTCTTTCCTTTAAAACTTCTATTAAAATGCCAAACACTGTAATTATTTGTTACATGTCTGTCTCCCCTACTAGATTGTAAATTCCTTGGAGGTAATAGCTGTGTCTGGCATTCTTAAGTGCTAGTAAATTGAATGAAAGAATGAATAAATAATTGAATAAGTCTTATTAGATTTAAGGCCAAGTATAAAAATGATAAGTTGATGAAAAGCCGTATGTATTTCATTTTAGCACTTAAGTCACTGTCTCGTATTGCTGATTGGTTTTATTATATGTATGTGTATATGTATATCTTATTTTTTTAATTAAGTTCCTGCAGAATAGGAATTTTCTGTGTACTTTTTCCCAAATACACCTCATTGTCTAGGTCAGTGAGAAGGATGGAAGGATACATGGAGTGCCTGAATTTTGTCAGGCATTGTGCTAGATGTTTTAAAATGCATTATTTCACTTAATTCTAAAAATAACTCTACAAGGTGGATATTAATTTTTATTTGTTTTTGTGGAAGTTGAGAGAGATTTAAATAGCCTGCCCTAAGCCAAACTTTCCCGAAGTGATTGAATTAGGTTATTAAAAAAATTTTTTTGTCTTTTTTTTGCCACTTTTTTATTGAGGTATAATTGACATAAAACATGTCAGTTTCAGATGTACAACATAAATATTTGATATTTGTAGAGTATATTGCAAAATGATCACAATAAGTCTGGTTGACATCCAATGCCATAGTTACAGATTTTTTCTTATGATAAAAACTTTAAACATTTATTATCGAAGCAACTTTCAAATATGCAATACAGTATTATTAATTATAGTCAACATGCTGTACATGACATCCCCAGAACTTAAAATGATGTTTGTACCTTTTGATTCCCATCAGCCATTTCTCTTACCCCCTACCTCTGGCAACTAACAATGTTTTCTGTATCTATTACCTTGATTTAATATATACATTTATTTATTTAATTCTAAGGCACATTTCTTTTTTTACTATATCGTAACAACTCTTTATCACATGCTTAGTTGAATGATCGTATAAATAAATCGATGAATTCAGAAATGATGGGTACTCTGGTTTATAAAAAAATATTTTAAGTCCAGTTAATGTTTATGTTAAAGGTGGGCATATTTTTTCCTGGAGTATAAATGGAATAAATAGAATAGCTCTTACAGATAAGAGACAAATGTAGCAGTGGTTTCAATCTAAATACCAATGAGTCAGTTTTTTTAACTTTCACACTGTTAAGTAATCTGATAATGGTGTATATTAAGTCATTAACTGGGCCCTCAAAGTCAAAATTTGTTAAATCACTTCAAAATAATAATTTTTTTCTCCTCTTTCCTTTATTTCCAAATACCATTTAAATATTACTATTAAGGAGACAATATTTTCAGAGGAAAGAAAGTTAATTTTTCTTAGAACAGAATCAGAGGTACTACTTTGATTTTAAATTTACCTACAGATAGATTACTGAATTTGGGTGGAAATGTTAAGTAACTGTATATTTAGTGTTGACTTTGAGGCAGAGAGCCAGCACACAAAAGAAGTGTTTGAATGATCTTGGCTTTGGACAGGCTGTGGGCATCTCCTCTTCCCCACTTTGACCTCCCTGCAAAAAATGAATTTTTTTTTTCACTTTTCAAGCAAACATTGCAAATTGACTAGGAAAAAGCCCTACCTCTTCTTAGCATACAGCTTTCCATATTTAAATTTTTTGAGGAATTCTAAAGATCGCCTGGTCTCAGTTATAGGTTTAGTAAACAGTATTAGCGAGTAATTTGTGGGAAGAAATAAGGCAGCATTCTTTTCTGAAAATGAAGAGATAAAGTGTCCACAGAGAAATGGTTAAATAATTTAATGTCAGAGACATTTAAATTAGATTTCTTGCTGAAGAATTATGTTTAATAGTTATATTTTTCAAAAAAATTTTAATGCATGTTAAGAAAAGAAGGTTTGAAGGTAGAAATTCTTGTTTTATAATTGCTCACATATTGCAATTCTGTCATGGCATTTGTTAGTTAAGGAATGTGCAGGCAACCCCCAGAATCTTTTTCATATTGAAAATTTTTAAATGGCTTGTGGTCAGTATTGTGAGAAGAATGGACTCTGGGGTCATTGTGGCTTAGGGATCCATAATTTACATGGAAACTATGGCTCCTTAAACAAAGCCAAGAACCCTCTGAAGTTAGCTAAAATGGAAAAGAAGAAATGGAAAGACCCGTTACATTTGAAAGACAGGTTCCTAATTAGGTTGATGCTCACTGCCAAGCAAAAAAGTCAAGTCCAAAAATCTAATTCCTGTTGTGTTAACCAACCACGACCTTTATTTGTATGCTTCCAGATCTTTTGTTATATGGACCAGTGTGTACTGAACAGCATGCCAGGATTGTCCCACAGCTCTGGCCACAGCTTTTCTTCCCTAACACCTGCTGGTATTCTTGCCTGAGGGCCTCTTTCCTTTCTTTTTCTTTTACTTCGCCTTCTAATAACAGTATCACACTAGAATAATGATTAGTGATGGGGTGGTTGGGATTGACAGGGTGGTGGTAGGTGTCTTTCTGCCAAAGCTGGAAGGAGGATAAAGTAAGAATGATAAAGTAGCATTGAAAAGGGCACTTTGGGGGCCCAATGCAGGTGGGACTGAAATCCTGGAAGTCTATTTGGTTAAACCCTCTTAGCATATAAATGTGTGTTGTAATTTATTTATTCAAAATATTTATTAATTGACTACTGTGTGCCAGGAACTTGATGAAGACAATATCTATGCCCTCCTGGAACTTACTCTAATGGGGGAGACAGACAACAAACAGATAAATAAGCGAATATAAGAAAAGGAGATTCCTGGTGGAGAAGGGAAAAAGCTGGGAGAAGGAGAAGAAAGAAATCTTCCTTTTGCCCAAGAAGGCATAATGTGGCTGAGAGGTTTTTGCTTTATTTCATTTGTTTTATGTCTGCCTGGGATAAGTGCTATGAAGCAAATAAAAGGTAATGGAATCAAGAATGACTATGGATTTGGGGTGGTGAGGAGGTGTATGGAGGAGATAGAAAAGGTCTTCTTGAGTAGATGTTTTCAAATAGGGACTTCACTGAAGTAAATTGTAAGCCTTGTGAATCTGGGGCTAGCACAGTCCAGCCTAGTTGTTTAAAGATAACTTGTGGTGTTAATTTGTGTTTCCCTAATGGCAATTATAGTGAACATCTTTTCCTATACTTATTTTCCATCTGAATATCCTCATAGATAAAATGTCTTTTCAGATTTTTTGCCCATTTTCCTATTGGAATTTTTTGTTGTTGTTGTTGAGTTTATATAAACCTTTGTCAGATAAGTGATTTGCAAATATTTTCTTCTAATCTGTAGCTTGTGTTTTCATCTTCTTAACAGGGTCTTTCCACAAAGCAAAAGTTTAATTTTGATGTTCAATTTATCAATTTTTCCTTTTGTAGATTAAGACTATTTAAGAACTCTGCCTATCTGCCTAACCCTAGATCCTAAAGATTTTCTATGATTTTTTTTTTCTAAAAGTTTTATGTTTTACATTTAAGTCTACGATTCATTTTGTGTTAATTTTCTTAAAAGGTATAAAATATGTCAAGGTTCTCTCTCTGTCTCTCTCTCTCTCTGCCTATGCATGTCCAAATGCTCAAGTACCATTTATTTTCCCTCTATTGAATCTCTTTAGCACTTTGACAAAAATCAGTTGAGCATATTTGCTTTGACCTGTTTCTGGGTTCCTTTTTCTGTTCTATTGATCTGTATGTCTATCGCTCTACCAATACCGAACAGTCTTGATTACTATAGCTATATGGTAAGTCTTAAAGTCAGGTAGACTGATTCCTCCATTTTAACTCCTTTTTCAAAATTATTTTTAAATAGTTCCTTTGCCTTTCTATATAAAATTTAGAATAATCTTATCTATATCTATAAAAAATATTGCTGTGATTTTGGTAGAAATTCATTAAACTTATATATCAATTTGAGGAGAATTGACATCTTTACTATGTTGAGTTTTGCAACCATGAACTCAGTATATTTATTTAGATTATCTTTGATTTTTTTTTAATGATATTTTGTACTTTTCAGCATTTAGGTCATATTCATGTTTTATTAGATTTACACATTAAGTATTTCATTTTTTTGAGTGGTTATAAATAGCACTGTACTTTTATAATCTGTCCACATGTTCATCGATAACCTGTAGAAATACAATAGATTTTTGTATGTTTATCTTGTATCCTGCAACTTTTCTGAATTTATGTATTCTAGAAGTTTATCTGTTAAGTTCCTTGGAATTGTTGATGAAGATAATTATGTCATTTGCAAATAGGGTCAGTTTTATTTATTTCTTTATGACCTTTATGTCTTTCATTTCCTTTTTAGCCTTATTGCCCTGGCTAGATCTTGCAGCATTATGTTGAATAATAATGGAGCCTTATTCCCAATCTTAGGGGAAGGTATTTAGTCCTTTTACCATTAGGTGTAATGTTAGCTGTAGGGATTTTTTTGTCATCGTTGACGATTCCCTATCCATTAAAGAGGTGTCCCTCTAGTTCTATTTCTCTGAGAGTTTTTTTTTTTTATCATAAATGGGTGTTGAATTTTCTCAAAGCCTTTTCTACATCAATCGATATGATTTTTTAAACACTTGTTAATATAGTGGATTACACTGATGGATTTTTAAATATTAAACCAGCCTTGCATTTCTGAATAAAGTCTACTTGCTCATGATATGTAATTATTTTTCTGTATTGTTGAATTCTATTTGCTAATATTTTTTGTATTTTGTTTTATTTGCTAATATTTTGTTAAAGATTTTTGCATCCACATTCATGAGGGATATTGGTTTGTAGTTTTATTTTTTTGCACTTTGTGTGGTTTTTGTATCATAGTAATACCAGCTTCAAAAAATGAACTGAGCAGTGTTCTTTCCTTTTTTATTTTCTGGAAGAAAGTATGTAGAAATGGTATTAATCTTCTTAAATCTTTGGTAGAATTCTCTGGTGAAACCATTTGGGACTGGAAATTTTAGGGGTTTTAAATTAAAATTTAACTTCAATAGTTATAAGACTATTCAAAATAGGGTCAATTGTGATAGTGTTTTTTGAGGAATTAGTCTATTTCATCTAAGTTGTCAAATTTATTTATATAGAGCTGTTTCTAGTATTCCCTTATTATACTTTTGATATATTTAGGTTCTGTATTGATATCTTCTGATTCATTCCTGATATTGGTATTTTTTATGTTTATTTTTTTCTAGTTTTGCTAGAATTTCATCAAATTTTTGATATTTTTCAAGGAAACAGTTGTTTCAGTAATTTTCTGTATTATTTTTATTTACGATTTCATTAATTTCTTCTCTTTATTGATTCCTTTCTTATTCTTGTTTTGAGTTTATTTTGCTCTTTTTCCCGCCCCTCTCACCCCAGGTTATTTAGGTGAGAGCTCAGAGTGCTGGCTTGAAAAATTTCCTTTTCTTCTAAATACTAAATGTATGCATTTAGTGCTATAAAAATTTCTCTCAGCACTTATTTAGCCATATCCCACAAGTTTGATATGTTGTTATTTCAATATATTTTGATTCTATTGGACTTTCTCTTTGATGGATTATTTTGAAGTGTACTGTTTAGTTTTCAAGTATTTGGAGACTTTTTTCATGTTACATTTGTTACCGATATTTGAGTTTGTTTCCATTGTGTTTGGAGAATACATTCTATATGGTTTCAATTATTTTAAATTTATTAAGGTGTTTTGTTTTGTTTGTTTATTTGTTTGTAGTGGTCTGGGATGTGGTCTATCTTGATATATATACTTCACAGGCACTTGAAAGGAATGTATATAATGCTATTGTTGGGTGAAGAGTTCTATAAGTGTTGATTGTATCCTGTTGGTTGATGATATTGTTGAGTTTTTACGTATTCTTGTTGATTTGGTCTGATATTTCTATCAAGTGTTGGGAGAAGGGTGATGAAATCTCTAATTATAATTGTGAGTTTGTCTATTTTTTTCTCTCAGTTCTATCAGGTTTTGCTTATCCTATTTTTCAGCTCTTTTATTTGGTGCATATACTTTAGAACTGCTAGCCCCATGAACATCATTGAGCATCTCCTAGCCCTTGGGTATGGATAAGCAAACGAAATAACTGTAGTGACTCTAGGTAAATTAGAATTTCTTTTTATTCCCACCTACACAACCTCCTCCCCTTTGGCAACCATCAGCTTGTTCTCCATACTGTGAGTCTGTTTCTGTTTTGTTTTGCTATAGTTGGCAAAACTGATAGCAAGATTGGGTATCTTCTAGGAATGACAGAGTACTTCCTCTTTCTTGTCTTGTTGCATGTGGTATTGAATAGGAATGGTGATGGTGTCCATCTTTGTCTTATTTCTGAATTTAAAGGGAATATTTCTAATGTTAACCCATTTAGAATAATATTTGCTGTAGGCTGTTTGTAGATATATTTATTAGGTTAAAGAGGTTTCTCTTCTTTTCCTAATTTACTGACTTGTTTTGTTTTTTAAAATCATGAATGGATGTTGAAATCTGTGCGAAATGTCTTTCTTGAAACTGTTAAGATCATATATATGATTTTTCTCTTTTCATCTGTTAGTGTGGCAAATTGCATTGATAGATACTCAAATATTGAATCATTCTAGCATGCTTAAAAAATAATACTCTTGGCAAATAGTTTCAAAACTGAAGTGTTACTGATGCTTATGCTCTCTGAACCTAAGCCTTCTCATCTGAAAATTGGGTTATAATAATGCCTGCTATGTTTAGTCAGTCGTAAGACTCAAACGAGATAAAAATAAATCAATTGCCTCGCATAATGCCATCGGAACACTGAAATTATTAAAACTAGCCAATCCCAAGACTCCTTAGCCTGCTTGCCTGCATCACCTATTCCTTCCCCTGAAAACCACAATAAAGAATTGCTCATGTTTTTTCATCGCTTCCTCTGCCTCCTGACCAACCCTGGTGCTTCATGTGGCCCTGTGTATTGTGCCATGCTTCCTGTGTCTAAGGATCTGCGAATATAAAGACTTCTTCCTTTGTGACAGTCACTTCTATTTGTGCATGTCTCACTAAACTTGATTCAAACAGATCCCAGATACATTTCAAAACAGTATTGATGCTATTTATCAGGGCTCAGTGTACTTTTAGGCCAGGAGGTTGACTGTTGAATGTAAGTGAGTGTTAGTTGTTTGGGGCCTTCCTTACTATATGCTGTTCCTTATGGAGGGTATTCCAGATAATATACTTGTTATCTCTTCATTTGGGGTTTTTATTCTGAATTTCGGTCCCTTTTACTAACAGGATAATTTTGGCTATAAAATTTTAGAAGGAAATCCAAAGATTCTTTTATACTATTTCTTAGGTCTGGGGCCTGAGGAGTGGTTCCTAGATTTTTGGATTTCATAGAGTAGAGAAATTAAACAACACAAACTTTTTATTAGTCAAGGGAGGTCTTCTAGTTTTGCCACACAGTGCACTCACAGTAGATTATTTCTCTTACCACATTGGAAATACTTTAAATCAATTAATTTAGCTTTATGAGAAACTACCTCATCATCATTATAAGTAAAAATAGTGTGCTTACTGTGTAAATGCAAATTTAGAATAAATTTCTCTTTACCCACTAAACGGATTGCAATCCTTAAACTTCCTTATGGAAATAACTATTGTATATTATTTTCTCCTTTGAGTTGTATCCCTATTAACACTTCATACTGTTTAATATTTCTAAGGTACCAAGGGATATGTTGCAAAATACCTTAACAAAATATATAGGAGTTAAGATGATAAATAATAGGTGCAACATAAATTCATATTCCACCTGCGCCAAAACCCAACCAAAAACTAGTGAAGAGTAAAACAAGATGATAATCATTTTAACAAATCAAATTTTCCCAATTTAGTGCATTTGAAACATCACACACGTGTGTGTAGATACAATGGTGTTACCCATGGTGAGTAGCGTCTAGAATCACCACAGAATAAAAGAAGGTTATGCTGATTTTGAAATGACACTTCTTTATGGAGTAGAATGACAGGAGTAAAGCAAACAGATGAATTTGCTTCTAAGAGCCTCTATAAAGCTGTCACTAACTCTTTATCTTAGACTTTCCTGACACATGAACTAATCCTTAATTTTCCAAGTCTTGAATTCAAGCCAAAACACACAAATGTAATCCAGTCTAGAGTAGAGTTTCCCGGTGGAGCAAGTGCTGGCCTTTGGCATGGGTCATGGAGGTAACCTACAGGAATTCAAAGTATAGCCTTCTGAGTCAGAGAAATGTGCAAGAGGGGATGTATGTTTGGTTTTTAAGTAATCTAATTGTGTTAGTGATTTAAAATGAATCTCTTTTTTGTACTAGGAATCCATGTGAAAAATTCCTATGTGTTATTGTTTGCTAGGAGGAAATTATGAATAAATTTGTGTGGATTATGGTATTATCATTAATGAGATGGTAGAAAGTAGGAATAAAAAATGTTTATCTGAACTGAGATGAAGTTCAGTTACCCCCAATTATTTTATATGATGGTGAAACAGTTTATATGTTATGTTCTGGATCATTTTAGAAGAGGTTTTATGAGCCAAATGCAGTGCTGAACGAAGGTATATTAAAGGAAGAAATGATGAATCAGAGTATTCCTTGAAAAGAGATGAAACTTTATCAGTTGAAGATTGTTCTTTTGTTATTCTGAGCAATTATAAAGCTTGTGTACAATCGTTTATCCTAGAATTAAACAATGTTTTATCCTGGATTTTTATTTAGTTTTCTTAACATATGGTTATGATTTCTGCATTGTTAAAGACATTCTAGTACATTTATAATCTGGAACCAATCATATAGATTTTCTGCTAGCTATAGATTGATACAGAAAGATCATGCATTTTTTAGAACATTTTTTGTTTTTGAATATCAAACCAAAAATACATAATTCACAACAAGATTATTATGCTAATTAAAAGTTCACAACAGAAAATACATTTAAAAATGACAGCTTTTTTCTGAGGAGAACAACAAATTAAATTGATACAGTGCTGTAGGCGTAAAAAAAAATTGATAATACGGTACTTTATTCTTGTTGAGTGAATTAATGAAAATCACTTTTCTATGGTATAAGACAGGGGTCCTCAACCCCCGTGCCATGGACTGGTACTGGTCATGGCCTATTAGGAACTGGACCATACAGCAGGAGGTGAGCTGCAAGCAGAGAGCAAAGCTTCATCTGTTATTTGCAGTTGCTCCCCAGTGCTAGTGTCACCACCTGAGCTCCATCTCAGACTGTTGGGCACTAAATTCTCATAGAAACATGAACCCTATTTTGAACTGTGCATTCGAGGGATCTAGGTTGTGCACTCCATTAGATGTGTGCAAATCTAATGCTTGATGATCTGAGGCGGTGATGCTAATGCTGAGGAACAACTGCAAATACAGATTAACATTAGCAGGCAGGTTTGACTGCACAGAGATCTTAAAAAATCAATTGCTTGCAGACTAATGGAAGCTCTACCAATGAGTGGCAAAAGACAAACTGTATCTGGTGGCAGGCATTATAGTGGCAAGTGAGTTGATGTACTTCACTTGTACAGCTGCATCTGATGATATCTGATTCTGCATTATGGTGAGTTGTGTAATTATTTCATTATATATTGCAATGTAATAATAATAGAAATAAAGTGCACAATAAATGTAATGTGCTTGAATCATCCTGAAACCATCCCTCTCCTCCCCACCCTGGTCCATGGAAAAATTGTCTTCCATGAAACTGGTCCCTGGTGCCAAAAAGGTTGAGGAGCACTGGATAAGAGATATATGGTATTGATGAGACTTGAGGAGTAGATACCAGTGCCTTGCTCAAAGTATAAGCTGCATTAGGGTTCATGTTTTTTCCATTATACTCTGCTTTCTCCTTGGAATACACTCCAATGGAATATTTTAGTTTAACATTTTTTAAATTATTTTATCCTTTTCCACAATGTATTTGATAGTTATGGGAACATTCTTTAAAAAATGTGACAGTGGATACAAAAACTCATTAAAACAATCCTTTCAGTTGTTACACAAAGAGAGGCTGTTTCTGTTGATGTGTCTTTTTTTGCTGTCCATTGAGCAGCTTCTGTGTAGTTTTTGTTTTCTAGTCATTACTCTAATATAGTGGCTTTTCCAACAAAACTTTATGACCTTGAAGAAGGTATTTAATTTATCATAGTCACAGTTTTCTTATTTGTAAAAGAGTGCATTAGATAATTTCTAAGAAAACTTTGATTCTAATTTTTCTTACTTTATGATTTCTATGTTCTGTGTTCAGAAAATAAACTCCAGAATATAAATTACATAGAGCAGTTGTTTTATGTCTGTTTTGTTTACTGCTATATCCCCAGCCCCAAGAATAGGGCCTGATCCATAGCAGGCACTTATATTTGTTTAATAAATGAACAAAAACACAACATAAAACCTTCAATAAGAAGAAATGGATGGATTATATTCACATAGTTTAGTAATATTTAAAAGTTAAAGTTTATCTGCACACTTTGAAAGGATTACAGTTTTAAAGCACATTTAAAGACTGGCTATTTATAGACATATTTATTCAGCTGGACAAGTAATAGTAAATCTGATTCTAACCCTCCTCTGGTAAAATACCTTAGTGGTCCTCCATTGCCCTTCGGGTAAAAACTAAAACTTTTAACTTGTTTAGAAAGCCTTCCTACTTATTTTTTCAGCCTTCATCTTCTCTATCTTTTCCCTCCTTCCCTCTCTGCTCCCTCCTTCCCTTGGCCCTACATGTTCATACTCTTAGCTGCAGCTACACTAAACTTCTTTCAGGTCCTCAGTGTCCTGCTCTTCTACCTTTTAGTCATCCTGCATGTTGCTCTTTCTTTCTCCCCACCTCCAGCTTTATCTTTGCTTCCATAGATAGCACCCTTTTTTTTCCTATATCAGCTCATAGTGAATTATCTTATAATAACTATTTAATGTCTATTGTCTCCAACTAGACTTGGAAGCTTGCTGAGAAATGGTCTTTCTCTAACTTGTTTACCCTTATACACTTGCACCTACAGTGCCTGGCACAATAGGTGTTGGTGGCCTGAGTACCCTGCCATCCATGGTCCCAAGATGCTGATATTCTGATAAAACCAGAATGCTCTTTTAAATGCCCTGTAGTCACATTCCCAATTCATTAAAATAAATTCTATTTAATGATACATAATTTGAGTTAGTGACAAATGTTATAAATAAAATAGAGCAAGTGCTATTTGGAATAGGGAGTGCCAAATAAGCTCAAGTAGTCGAGGAAGGAAGCCTTTATCTGTATCTAGAACAGAACTGGCATTTGGTAGGTACTCAATAAATATTTGTTGAGTGAATAAGACCTAATCAGTGAATATCTGAAGAAAGAAGATGCTAAGCAAAGAGAATAGCAAATTTGAAGGCCCTGAGTTGGGAACATGCTTGACCCATTCAAAGGACTGAAATCAGGCCAGCGTGGCTGAGGTCTAATGGATGAAGCTGAGAAGGTAAGAGATAAAGTTGTAGATATAGGAATGCACCAATGTATATAAGCCTATTGGCCACAATAAAGATGTTAGATTTTACTATAGTGGTAGTTAGGAAGCATGGAAAGGTTTTGAGCAGGGGAATAATATAATCTGATAGCTCTAGGAAGTCACTCTGGTTTAAGCCATCATCGGTTCTTACTTGGACTATGCAGTAGCCTCTCACTCACTATTCAGGTCCATTCTTTACAGAGGCCAGAGTGATCTTTTATTAATGCAAACCTGATTAGGTCAGTCTGTTGCTGAACACTCTTTAACTGCCCTTGGAAAAAAGTCTACAATGCCTAATGTGAGTTACCACATTTAACATGTGGACGATTTAATATGAGCTGAGGGCAGTGTCAAACTAGAGCTTTATATTTCATTCATACTTATTTTCATTTCCTTGCAAAGGTCTCGAGTTCTCTTCTTAGGAACACTACCCATGATGCTACTTCTGCCTAGACTGCTCTTACTCTAGTTTTCGACTGGCTAATTCCTACTTATTTTTCAAGGCTCGCTGTCACATCCTCTGACCTTCACCTGCATACCCAGTCTAGGTTAGGTGTTATACTTTCCCAGAGCTCCCATTCTCTGCTCTTATCACTTCTGGAGGAGAATACTCAGTTCTAGGTTCCCTGCTAGATTTCTAGCTACATGAGGGCAGGGCACTGGAGGTTGCTCACAGCTGTGGTTGCAGCACCTCACTGAGTTCCCAGCACACAGGAAGTGCTCATATTCTGAAAGAATGTATGAATCTAGAGGGTATTATGATAAACGAAATAAATCAAAGACAAATACTGTATGATTTCACTTATATGTGAAATCTAGAAAACAAAACAAACAGTACAAAATAGAAACAGACTCTTAAATATAGAGAATAACTGATGGTTGCCAGAGGGAGGAGGCTGAGGGTGGGGACAAAAAGGTGAAGGGAAATGAGTGGTACAAAGTTCCAGATATGAAATCCATAGATCACAGGATATAATGTACAGCATAGGGAATATAATCAATAATATAATAACCTTGCACAATGACAGATGGTTACTAGACTTATCATAGTGAACACTTCATTAGGTATATTAATGTTGAATAACCATGTCATATACCTGAAACTAATATAGTATTGTATATTAACTGTATTTTAATAGAAGAAGAATGAGTGAAGGACTGCTTGCCAGTATCAAGGGTCTACTTCAATATCCTTCTGTGATTAGCTGATTTCTATTGAGAAGAAAGTTCATGGATAATTTTGTTAAAAATGAACTAATTGTTTAAAAAAGTCTTCATGAGGAATGATGACTGTTGAAACCTCTGGGAATAATTTAATTAATAAACCTACCTTCAAAGCTCCTTAAACTCACCACTGACAGAAGCCATTATTCCCTGCTTTGAAAAACTATGACTCAGATTGCTCTATGTTTAAAATTAGTTGAAAATGTTTGTTTGGGCTTTTTATTTTTTGTTGTTATTATTGTTGTTGTTGTATTTCTTGTGGAACACTGTGACTATTATTGCAAATCCTGTGAGTAAGCTTAACTTTCCATGCGCTCCTTGAGGAAACCATTTCTCTGAGCTTAGTCGCAAGATAATGGTGTGCATTCACATTTCACCCTCAGTCTCTTAATTGTATGTCTTCCATTTGATTGATATAGCACCATGATTCAACATTCGGCACCTTTAAAAAATTAATGCTGTCTTCTTTATATTTTATTTGGTGATGAATATTTCCTGTCAGTTTCTAGTGGACTTCACTTGACATTTCATACATGACAAACCAAGGCAGCTATAAGATTTCATTCATAGTTAAGCAATTCTGGTGAATGAAGAGCCAAATATTAACTGCAAGGACCATATCTTTCTGTAAAGAAGTCTCCTGAGATTTGAAAAAAACTAATTCTAACAGGTCATTGTTGTGCGTATAATTTTGGCCTCTCATCATCTTTAAACAGAATAATTTGCCATAATGGTTTGATTTTTAAGGATATAAGATAATTGGTTTATTAAAAAAGGACATATATTTAGTCTGTGTTTGACATGTAGTTAATGACACTACTAAAACTAATTATATTTCGTAGTAACAAAATGGATCTTTTCATTTTCAGGATGAATATTCTGTTATTTGTTTCAATATATTCCTTGAAATATACAATATAAAAGTAGAATATTTTGTCTCAGTTTTATCAATGATAAAATAGCTAGAGACTATTTCTCCTTTCTTTCCTATGTAATCAAATAACATCTAGATTGGCAATAATACCTCAGGGCAATTTAGAGTTTAGTTTTTTGTCATTTCAGTTATATAAATGATATATGTAGAATGATTTAAAATTTAGTAAAGTCTTCTTGGAGAGAAACATTTAAAGAAGAGCGTTGAATAAAAGTGATTGGCACTGTAGAGCAAAGTGACTGTCTAATAATTACCTACAAGGAGAATAGTATGATATTATTTAAAACAGAAAGGGCAAAATCCTGAGAGCAAGCTTTACTTGCTCCATGAGTTAATGTGGCTTTGTTTCATTCTTTACTCTGTTACATTCTGTCTTATGTGAGGTGCACATAAGAACTTAAAGGGAGACCAAAGACTATATTAAGGATTCGAAAAGAAAATAAACATGAAAAGTTGAAAATAATTGGCATCTTACATAATTGAAGCTCTTTGATGATTTGCATAGTGCAAGCATGGCATGATATAGTAGAAAGATCAGTGCTCTCAGAAGCCAGTTACCTGGGTATGAGTCCTGATTTTGCCATTTCCAAGTTGAGTGTACTAAAGTAAGACAGTTGGCTTCTCTGAGGGTCTTCAAATGGGGGCAGTGATAATGGCCTAGCTCATGAAGTAAAGATCAAATGAGATATTAGTTGTTTTGTAAACCTGAAATGCTCCTAAAATAGAATTTAGTGGTAATATTTAAAAGTATTTTTTAGTATTATATATTTTATTTACCTTTCAAAAATTTTCCTTAAGTTACTCATGAAAAGAAATAAACTGTTTTTGGGTGGGCCTGATTATTAAGATGTTATCTAGCTGTTCTTGAACTTAAGAGAAAAGACTAAGCAAGATGAAGTAAGTTTGCAGTAGAGCATGAAGGGTTTAGATTAGATATAAATAGGATCTAATAGCACTTTGATTTGTTTGAAACTATAGTGTTTTTCTCAGGCATATTTAAATTTTTCTTTAGGTACCTTCAGAAACTAAAAATAAATTTTTCATCTGCGTTAGGTTAGGTAGCATC